>NC_132854.1:22368928-22704285 GCF_048164855.1 Canis lupus baileyi | reverse complement strand
GCTTTGCTGGAGGGTAGCAGCTAAGAGTGAATTAGAATTGCATAATGACTATTCCATTAAGTGTTCTTTGATGCTTTGATTTTAATTCCTCCATATTAATATTGTTTTTGATGTTAAAAAAGGAACTAAATTTAACTTGGAAAATACAGCTAGAATATTTGTCTTTGCATGTAGTCCAGCTTGGCAAATTGGACAACTGATTGGTTGGTGTGAAATAAATGTAACCGGATGTTTGGAGAATGCCTACATTCATTAGTTACATCACTAAAAATAGCCATAGGAATTTACATAAGTTCTTTTCTATATCTATTCATCAGAAACTTGATACCTAATACCATCTAATAAATCTTTTTTTTTTTTTAATTTTATAGGTGAGTGACAAATATGAGATTGTTTGCCTCTTCTCATTTCCACAATATACAATACCACAGTCCTAATATTAGTTTTGAATAGCAAGAGAGACATAAGAAAAATTGGGATATGAGTTTAGATTGTAATATGTCCCCAATTTTAAGCAGGTCATACTTATTTTCAATTCTGGCTTTGACATATGTATTGGTGGTTTGATGTTGAACAGTTTATTTAACCTACCTTAACCTCAGTTACAAATTTCATTTGTAAAACACAAAATGTGAGTCCAGTTTTCAGAGTTGGCAGGCTCCAGTGAGATTAGTATAGCAAAATAAGCACGAAATCAGGCACTTAGAATTCAAAGCATTGTGTAATAATTGTTAAATGAGTTTATAATATGCATATTAAAAATGAGAATTAACACAAGCTAATTTAAAAATTATTGAGCAAAAAGTTTTTACATGTCAATAACTGGGAATTATAATTAAATTGTATATAACCACATAGTTACGGGTGTGTATAGCAAATACATAATCCTGGAAAAATGAAACAATTCATTGTCAAAACTCTAAATGGAAAATTATGCATTCAAATTTTATCTAATCAATACATGTAAGCCCAAAACATTGCCTATTATATGTTATTACATGCTACATGTTGTGACTTTTATGAATTTTTTTAGCTGTAAATTTATTAGAATTATAATTAGTTTCACAAATCTTTCATTTTTCTATTTCTTGGCTAGTTAAAGGGTGCATCTATTTATGTTGGTGTACTTGAAAGCATTGCATGATTACTTTGTCCTTAATAAATATTTCACTACAAATGCAAAATTGGCACTTTTTTGTCCTACTCTCAGAATTTATTTAGACTATTGAAATTTTTAAGTTAATTTTCCTTTTCTGACAATCTATCAATATCAAACAGAAATACTGATTTATGATCTTTGTGAAATGGTCAGGACATATTGATTAGAAACACAGATAGATCTATAAACTTTATGTGATCTTAACTTATACCAATAATATGTCATATAGTTCATGAAGAAATCCATTTATTGATTTACAGGGTTATTTGTATAATATTGGATGACACTTAACTTTTAAATAAAGTATAATGCCTTCAAAATTCAATCCATGCTATATGAAGACATGAAAGTAAGTTCATTTTTCCATATCTGTATTTTTTACTAGTCTGAGCATGTAGGTTTGCCCTTTGATACTTAGTTCCTTATCTTGTTCTGTGTGCTGATTATTTTAGAAAGTAGATATTACTTAGTGACCCAAGAGAATCTTGCTCTTATGTTTGGAAACCATGTGATTTATTTTTCTTCAACAGTAATATTTTACCAAAGTATGAGCAAATACTAGGGTCCATCAAAATGAAATGATTTTATGAATGGTGAAAGGTGATATTTTGACAGCCAAATAATTTTCCCATGTATTGACATAATATGCAAAAATTCAATTATTTTCAGTTTGCAAGTAACCATCTTCTCACTGTGTCCTTATATGGCAGAACCAAAAAAAGCTCTGATCTCTCTTTCTCTTCTTATAAGAACACCAAGCCCATCATGAGGGCCCTACGTTCATGACCTTATCTACAACCTAATTACCTTCCAAGACCTCACTTCTAAATGCCATCACAATGGGGGTTAGGGCTTCAGCATATGAATTGTGGGAGTCTTGTTCCAGCATTCAATTCATAAAAACAAGTTACTGTGAGATCCCAGAAAAAAAGGAGTACTTTCAGACAGGTTTTGATATATCAGCTAAATGTTTGGAAATAGAAGCAGGTACGGACACACCCAGAATGGCCTGATAATCCACATAAAAAGAATAAAATGTACAAGTGGAACAGTCAGGATACTATGTAGACTGTTCAAGGAAAAAGGAGAATTTGGTATGTCATGAGCTATTTATGCATGACTAAGAGTACTGGCAAGTTTCTTGAAAGGGACCCCTCACCATGGTGGAACTTTCATAATCCTCATGTATTAGTCTATTTTCAAATTTCTTCAGTTATATCCATTTATGAAATCCTAGTTTTTTTTTGAAGGAATTTGGGTAAAAAAAATATCTCAACATTCTTTCAAAAATGGAATTCAGATAATTTATTTTGTTATCAATTTCCATGTACAGTTAGGTTATAATGCAGATTTTCTCTATCCTGGTAGTGGATAGTGGAGAAAAGCTCCAGTCCTGCTTAAATACATGAGGATAATTTTGACCTCTTTAGGTTTCCAATGCACTTCTTATGTTAGAATTATAAGAAGACCTCTCAAGATCTCCCTTTTCTGGTATACATACACTTTCTCCATGTTATTAAATCAAACAGTGGATTAGGTGCTGGTATGAAGGGATTTTGAAGACATCTTTAAAGGCAAAATCAGTTAATGATAAAATGGAATATTATCCTTAATGGGTTTAACCTAATTAGAGGGACCTTTCAAAGAGACTTAGCTCCTCCTAGTGAAAAGGAGCCTGTGTGTAGGGGAGCCTGGGTGGCTCAGTTGGTTGAACATCTGACTCTTGGTTTCAGGTTGGGTCATAGTCTTAAGATCCTGGGACTGATTCCCTGAGTCAGGCTTTGCACTCAGTGTGGAATCTGCTTCAGATTCTCTCTCCTGCTCACTCTTCTCTCTCAAATAAATAAATAAATAAATAAAAAAGAGAGATAGAAAGAAATAAGAAAGAAAGAAAGAAAGAAAGAAAGAAAGAAAGAAAGAAAGAAAAAGAAGAAAGAAAGGAAGGAAGGAAGGAAGAAAGAAGAAAGAAGAAAGAAAGAAAGAAAGAAAGAAAGAAAGAAAGAAAGAAAGAAAGAAAAAGAAAGAAAGAAAGAGAAGAAAGAAAGAAAAAGAAAGAAAGAAAGAAAGAGAAAGAAGAAAGAAAGAAAGAAAGAAAGAAAGAAAGAAAGAAAGAAAGAAAGAAAGAAAGAAAGAAAGAAAGAAAGGATTGGATGTAAAACATGAGAAGGAATTAACATAAGGAAGATTCTCCATTTCTGGCTTTTAATGTGGAAGGGGTCACATGACAAGGAAGTCCTACAACTGCCAGAAACTGAATTTTGACAGCTTGAATGAGCTTGAAGTGAATCTTCCTATTGCCTAAAAACACTTGGTTGCCCTGCGCCCTGATTTCAGCCTGTGGGTCTTTGAGCATAGAATCTAGTTATTCTGTGACCAGACTCTTGACCTACAGAATCTATGAGACAATACATGAGTGTTGTTTAAGCCTCTAAAGTAATATTTCTTTGTCATGCAGCAATAGAAATCTAATTTGCTTGCCAACATTCTTCACAATGTTCGTGTTAGGAATGATCTTTCTTTTGCAATGCCTGGAAAATTGAATTTCTGAATTTATACCCTTAATAAATGAAACCAATTTTTTTTTTTTAATTTTTATTTATTTATGATAGTCACACACAGAGAGAGAGAGAGAGGCAGAGACACAGGCAGAGGGAGAAGCAGGCTCCATGCACCGAGAGCCCGATGTGGGATTCGATCCCGGGTCTCCAGGATCGCGCCCTGGGCCAAAGGCAGGCGCCAAACCGCTGCGCCACCCAGGGATCCCAATGAAACCAATTTGTAACAAGTTCACTAGTGACCAAGTTTAAACCAAAAATGTTGGATATATACTAGGAACGGTTCATAATGAATGGAATTTTGACTATATGCATTATGCTACTTCTATTTATCCTGAAGACCAACATAATTAATTACTTACTTCTTAGAAGCCACATTACTCTTTATTATGTTTATCACAACTTGCATATTTAAAGAAGTCTATTAGCAGGTCACTTGGGTGGCTCAGTTGGTTAAGCATCTGACTCCTGAGCTTAGCTCACCTGTTAATCTCAGGGTGAAGCCCTGATTCAGTTCAAGCCCTGAATTGGGCTCCGTGCTGGGTGTGGAGCTTACTTAAAAGAAAACAAAAAACAATACAAAACAAAAAACAAAAAACCTTCCATTAGCACTAATTGCTATCAGTTGCTACTGATAGTAAGTCCTTTGGTAATTAAGTGACAAAGTAAAATCATTAGTACAAAATCAATTTGTATTTAATTACCAAAAATATAAAATATCAAAATATCACTTCAAAATACATAATGAGTGAAATTACCTTGACCTCACAAAAGAATTCTGCTAATACTTTGTTGGAAACATAGATAGTAGAACTCAAGAAAATGGTTGTAATCTTTATCTAAATATTTACATCTGGATATGCTCCCTTTCTCCACTCATGTGCAGTTGTTTTGACAGTCTTCCCAATGGAAGATGTTATTAATTAATGTTTATTATATATTTAGCACTAAAATGAATTAGCTTTGTTTCAGAAAGTAGAAACTAATCAGACACTGCAGTGAATTTGGGGAGTGGTGGGGCGCAAGGAAGAATCAGTCCCACAGTAAAGTTTCAAGTCAACATTTCTATTAGTCCTGCTTAGACAATGTAGATAAACTGTGTCCTTTACTTACTGACCTAGACTGTATATTGCGATACTGTATAGTTAGATTCCTACCTTCTCTCTATGTAAATTCATGCATTGTTTGCATGTCTGGTACTCTGATTCCCCAGAGAATGGTTTTGCTTTTGCTCTACTCATATCTTCATTGATAATACCACCTCTTCTAATATTAATAAGATTTTTAGAGATTGCAGATTTACATACAGTTTCTTGCAGATTTAGGTACAGTTCCAAATGTTACTGTTTATTGTCTATGCTACTATTACATAGCATTCATTTTCATTTCAAAACTCCTTTGTTATCTCTACATGTTTGCACCCTGAATTATATATGGGTGCAAAACAACTTGAGTGCTCCTTGCATCTTGCTCTTCTACTCACTGGTAATTAATGTCACTGCCTATTTCTCTAGTCATGGTCTTCAAATAAATATTTCCTCTGATCACTAAGTAGTAGAAGGAAGTATCTGTCTTTTCGTTCATTCTTTTTTTTTTTTTTCATTGTAGAAATAACAGATTCCAGGAAAAGGGAAAGTTAGAATGATAAACTTTTTTGATATGATCTTTGAACTTACTATTTTTTTCAAAAAATTCTAATTCCCCATTCTGAGCAATAAGATAAAGAGGCAACACAATTGTATTTAATGGGTTGAAACAGAAACACACATTTTCATTTTAAATAAGAAAGTTTATCTTCACACTTCTAAATCCTCTCTGACATGCTGAAGTCATATTTACACAATGCAAACACAAAGGAAGTTGAAAATTTTGGTCTGTCAACCTTCAAGATGATTTCAAAAATTGTTTTTGAAAAATAAATATAAAGGTAATTAAATGCACTCTCCAAAGCTATTTGTAGTTTTATATTCTTATAGACTGGCAGAACTGGTTTAAGTAAAATTAATTATTGGAAAATTAAACTCAGTCCAGTACCAAATACCAATTTTAATTATTTTATTTCAATTACTTCAACATAACTTATAAATTCATTCTAAATCAAAAGAGGTTATGAAACGTTGACTTAATATTTAACTAAAATGCTTAATAATGCATGATATTTTTATTTGCAGAGTTATAATTGTTTAGAGTTCACATTTGGTCTCTTATGTACATTTTAAACTATAAATATATTTATATATTTAAAATAATATGTATACATATATAATACTTGTTTTTTATATGTATAATATTTTAATGTGTTTTGATATTTTTGAAATGTAAAACACTTAAGTTTTTTTTCAGTCATGTGTGTCTAGTATTTTATACAGGACATAATGCCTTATAGCAGACATGATCTTTTACTTCAAAAAAAAATTAATGTATCTCTTAATATATTTTTAAAATGTTTATTCATGATGCAGATTGGCAGTTTGACTCAGAATATTTGTAAAAATGAGCAATATAGTGATTACTTTTCATTTACTCTCCAAAACATTAATATGTTTCTCACAAAATCTAAAATAATCTTAGCAGTGCCGATATGATTGTTAAAATATAAATAGGTTACTCCTAATATCCTTAGTATATTTCTTCTAACAGATGTATTAAATTAAATAATTAAATCTCAATTAAGTGCAAGGAGCAAACAAATATTTTCTAAATATGCTTCTGATTACTATGTTAATCTCCAATCAAGCTTTTAGTTTACGTCATGCTCTTTTCCCCCTCCAAAAGGACTAAATACTCCTATTATCCCTATTTCACAAGTTTCATTTTCAGCAGAAAATTCATTATGTTGCCGTGTCCTTATGACTTTTGATTTTCATTAGAGATCATTATACTATGGGGAAATAACCATATCTCAGAGACAATATGAGCAAGGTCTTCTTAGCTTTGATTACTTAGCATTGTGTTTTTAAATTAATGCCTAAACACTGAGCTCAATTAACATTTTCGAAGAAAATATTTTCTGTACAACAAATTGCATTTAAATTGTCTTGTGGGAAGCTCATTGTCATAAAGTGTAATTTAAGAGAATTCCTATCATCACATGGTTATGATAAAATGGAAAGTCTGATAAACATTAACCCCTACAAACAGATAAGAAAATAGGAAATGAAAGTTCTCTTTAAGGTGTTGAAATGTTTTACAATTGATTTTCATGTCAGATGATTAATGTAATAGCATAAAGTTAAGACAGAATTCTTAAGGAATAATAAAGAGAAAATTAAAGTGAATGCCTTGCATCTCTGGAACATTATGTACAGTGGCTAACTTAGCTTTTCTTAGGCAGTAATAATGCTAAGAAAAAAACACAAAGTGCTTTTTTCAATGGGTAAGATCAAGTAGGAACATATATTTAATATACTTGCAATGTTAAATTATTGAGAATATTAAACACACACACACACACACACACACACACACACACAACATGCCCTCCCACCTTAACTAGCTATGTATAAGTTCAATTCTGGAAACAGCCCTTGGTCCTAGGCTCCAATAAGCAGATGTTTCAAACATATTTGGGAAGCTTAAATAACTCCAGGAAATGGACATCTCAGCTTTTCATATTATACCCATCTTCACCTTTGAACCCCAAATTACAGTTCTGATTATAATTGGGAAAAGTGGTTTTCCCCTCCAATGACATGAATAGATACTGAAAACGACACAGGATGATTCTGGATGATAGACCAAAAAATTAATGCAAATATCAGCCTAGTGACTCAGCCTAGTGTTGGCTTCCAGGGCAAGCACTTTGAACTCCACAGGAAGGAAAGATAACACCAAAGTTGAAAGTGAATAAAGCAGCCAATAATTAAGAAGCAGAGGTAATATTAAAAACCAAATGGACATGGACTGCAACAACCTCTCTAGAGCTGATATAGAACACATCATACTATCATTGGCACCAGAGATTAGGAGATGCAGATATTGTCTGGTTCACTAGAAATATTTAAAATACCTTGAAAAAGTGCCACTTAATACATTCATCATGTGTTGACTACTTTTATTCATAAAAATATACCTGAGTAAAGTGCATGTTTTATACAAGAAATACAAAGTGTTGTTAACTCTTTAGTGTCTGATCTGATACATAGTCTAGATACATGCTGCTCTTTGTAACAGGTGCATTGTAGCTTTTAAACAATACCAAAGTATGTGAGTATTGGATTTGACTAAACTGTATTGTTAAAGGTGGAACTGGATCTATGACAACATACTATTAAAAGGGAAATATTGAGGACATGTACATTACAAAGGGTTTGATCTTAAAGCTTTGAATGATGAAGCTTAATATTTCATCAGAAAAATTAGAATTTTAGAGAAAAATCTGTAATTCAGGAGTCAAAGCATGTGAAAAATATTTTGCTATTAATATAAACATGACGTTGCTGTTTGTAGGTAAAAATAATGAAAAACAGTTACTTTAAATACGGTAATATATTTTAGTGACATGGATGCTGAAATGAAAAGATCTGTTGGGACATTGACCTGAGTTAGAATCACAGATCTGTCCCTAACAGGCCTGTATAAAACTTTGCAACTTAATTAACTTCTCTATACCTCAGGATTATTATTATTTTAAATGGTAATGAGAAGTCTCACTTCAAACCTTTGTTGTAATTCATGATGAGTTCATGTTCGAGAAAAGTCCTAGTAGCTGATGAACATGCAAAAGCATGTATTTGTTTCCTCTTACAAAGATATAATGCTGCCTCAAAGTCACTTTTTAATTTGAAAACATCATAAATATGGGGCACATGAGTGGCTCAATTAGTTAGGTATCTGTCTTCAGTTCAGGTTCATGATTCAGGGCCCTGGGATGGAGCCCTGTGTTGGGTTCCCTGCTCAGCGAAGAATTTACTTTTCCTTCTCCTTCTCCTCCCCCTGCTGTGCTCTCTCTCTCTGTATCTCCCTCAAATAAATAAATAAAATATTTTTTTAAAAATCATAAATATAAGAAAAGAAAAATTAAAGTGAAGAGATTTAAAATAATCTCTTGTATGAATGCATGATAAAACTAGATCATTAAAATGCAAACCCACAAACATAGTTGCTGTATGTTTGCTCACTTTTATATAACTTTTCTCCATATCATACTGTATGTAGTCACTAGAAAATATTAATAAAATTATATGTATCTCCTATATCAATTTTAAAATATAACACATAATGTGAGTAAAATATTATGTATTACAAAATATTAAGTGACCAAAACTTCAATTTTTGAATTCAAGTCTTTATTTGTAATGTTTTCCTCTTAAAAATTTCAATTTCAGTCTACTGGAATATTATATTTTTTGAATTTACATTTAATGGGTGCAGTTTTATAGATATTATCAAATTTGGACTGGATTAGAGAATACTTAACTTTATCAATATTCCTTTGTCTTTCTCATAGACAGTAATATACTGGTTTTATTAGGTATGTGGACAAGCAAAGATCTGAAATTTTAATGGAATTTTGAATGAAAATAAAGTGGGAACACTGTCCGACCAGAAATCAATAAAAACATGGAATTAATTTAGACCCCTTTCAGACAAATTTGTATCCAGAGTAAGTGTTCATTTTAATAGGTATAAAATGCTGCTTCTTCCATAATGGAAATGGTCCATTATAATCAACCTGCCTTCAGGTAGCTGGCTAATCACCCCAGGAAATGGCATCTTATTGGGGACTCACCGTTGGTCTTTGCTGCTGGCAGATTAGGCATTCGGCAGTCAGCCTTGGTGAGTGACAATCCATGTTGCTAAACCCATGTATAACTTCCATTCCTGCCACCATTGCCACTTTGTTCGTCTCCCAATAGGCAATGACTGAGGTGGCTGGGGAGAGAAAACAACTGGTATCCACAATATGGATCATCCTAATCACTTGATTATTAATCTTTCCTCTTGAGTTCACCTTTTGGTAAGTATTTATAAAGGACACAAACATCTTCATTTTTTTTCCATTCAAAACCATTACACATAACTCTTCTCCAAATTTCTTTGTCACTTTTTCTCCAATCATGTTCCTTCCAAGTCCCTGACCAACCAGTCAAACAAAAATCATAACATAAATCAGTATAATAATTGCACATCTGGCCATTTCTCTTTCAAATCAAAGTGAATAACCAGTGGTACTGCCCTAAGTTCTACCCACTGGGAGGATTTCTCTCCACACTGTCTTTCAGCAAAATCTCAGAGGCTGCTATGGTGCTCTAGCTATCTACCTTCAGGTAATGCCTGCAATCCTGTAAAACTGATCTGTAAACCAGGATGAGGTCTTCTCTTCCTCTGGTTGTAGGGAACTCACCATGAAATCGTAAGTGCAGGCTGGGAGAGGGCAGGATTTTTAACAAAAATGAAAAAAGTATTATATAAGAACTGTATATGAAGGGTATTCCCTAGCAATACGTAAAAAGAGCAAAGGGCTCTTCAGATGGAGCTGAGTAGAAAAGTTTTTTTAGTGGGAAGGAAATAGTTCAAGAATGCTAAGTGCTCAATGGGGTATCAGTAAAAATACTAATAAAGATAGATTATTGTAAAGAGTTGTCCATGAATTTTGATTGAGGAATCAGATATTAGGCAGTCATGCATGTGGGTGAAAGTAAATTAACCAACTTTGGGCTTCACAGTATTTCTCAGATACTCTGACAGTAGTGTTTAAAGGAAAATATGTTTTGTAAGAGCTAAAGAAGTTTATATGATGGAGAACTGAGTGGGGATTGGAAGCCAGAAAAAATTCTGAATTAGGTATAGAACTACAGAGATCAGTTTGGACTCGTGTCACAAATAGTCAAGAGGTCCAGAAATATATGCCACCGCTTCAGCATTTGGATATCTTGGAAAATGAGAAAAATTTGTCAAAGCTATAAATTCAGGAATGTTCCTTGCAGATAAATTGATATGATCTCCAGTATCCTCAGTTGCGTTTTGTTTGTTTTTTTTTCAGAGGAACTGAACAGACTGCTAATTGCAGTTAAGATACTGAAAGGAGAAGAGACAAGGGTTTAACAAATGAAATAATGGGATGAAAATTGAGCAAAATCTTTGCCAATTCTTCCTTGCCAGATGTGGTGCTCTGCTGATGGTTCATGGTAGGCACTGACCTCCCAAGCCTCATGCTACTCATTGGTCCTATCATGAGTTCATGTGTCTTATATTTGCTTAGCAAAAATGTATATATTGTCATATGTTATTTAATACCAAATTCTGTTAGCTATAATAGTTTATAATTTTGTATTAATTGAATTATGTGATTTATCATGCAATGGATTATCCATATATTTTAAACAATGGCAAACAATATTACTTACCCAAATTTGTAGTGTAAACTGAAATTTAAATTTAAACAATATGTAATTTTGCTATTTAAGTTATAACTTTCTAGAATGATTATTTTATCAAATATAGATGAAACAGTCCATACATATTAAAGAACACAAGTATTTATAAATGATTTATTTGCATTTTAAATTTAACTCTAATTTTTTTTTTTTTTTTTTTTTTATTTATGATAGCCACAGAGAGAGAGAGAGGCGCAGAGACACAGGCAGAGGGAGAAGCAGGCTCCATGCACCGGGAGCCCGACGTGGGATTCGATCCCGGGTCTCCAGGATCGCGCCCTGGGCCAAAGGCAGGCGCCAAACCGCTGCACCACCCAGGGATCCCTTAAATTTAACTCTAAATTCCTATATGAGAGGGGGAATACTGACATTATTTTTACCTCTTGATTCTCCATTGTTTCATATTATTGCATCCCAAAATACACAGTTCATAGAGAAATATAGTTTTGCAAAATATTCAAACAATATGAATATCGACAAATAAAGTGAATGGTGATTGTCTCCTTTCCCAAGCTACCTCCTTCATTCTCACTTCCTTCCAGGGGGGCTATTGTTAACAGTTTGATGTGTATTCTTTCAAAATTTTGGGGAGTGCTGACATTTTTAAGCTCTTAACATATTAACCATAAGCAAAAAGTACTTAATGATATGGAGGCTTAAGTTCAAAATTATTTTTATGTTATTTAAATTATAGCCTCAAACTGAATGTTTATCATATTTTTATTAAATATGTATGCTATATATTCCAAGAATCAAAATAATAATTGTATGTTTACTTATATTGCTGAAAAGCAAAGTAGCTCTGTGACATTAAGCAAGTTGTTTAAAACCTTTGGGCCTCTGTTTCCAAATGTTTAAAATTGGGATAGTCAAATATCTCTCTATAGGGTTATTCTGAGTATTAAAGAAATTAATATTTGTGAAATGCTAAGAAGTGCGTCTAACAAATGTTAAGTACCAAGTGCATTAAAACACAAACGAATAGGGGCTCCTGGGTAGTGCAGTCGGTTGAGCATCTGACTCAGTTTCAGCTCCGGTGATGATCTCAGGGTCCTGAGATCAATGAGCATGGAGTCTACTTGGGAATCTCTCTTCCTCTCCCTCTGCCCCTCCCCCTTCAAATAAGTAAATAATTTTTTTAAAGATTTTATTTATTTATTCATGAGAAACACACGGGGGCGGGGGGGGGGGTTAGCGGAGAGACACAGGCAGAGGGAGAAGCAGGCTCCATGCAGGGACCCGAAGGCGGGACTTGATTCTGTGTGCCCAGGGTCACGCCCTGAGCTGAAGGCAGGCGCCAAACCGTGGAGCCACCCAGGCTGCCCAATAAATCTTTTTTTTTTGTTTGTTTTTTTTTTTTAAACAAACAAACAAATAAATTACTTGAAGATACTTTTTGGTTTCAGGTATTTACTTAACAAACCAACAACACTCAATTTGCCAAGATGAAAATAAGGCATACTTTCTATTTTCTATGATAATATGGTGTCAATATATTATGTTATTATATAAAGTATGAAAATACATTACAACGACTTATGAACCAGTTCTTAAAATCTATCTTTTCTAAATGTAACTTATATAGCATAATATTAACTTGGGAAGAAAACAAGACATGGTAACAGAAAGTAATTAAGAATGTTTTCTTTAATTAGAAATGTTAAGCCCAATTAATTTCTCTTCATGGGGGAAATCAGAGTTGATAAAAACTGTGACTACTTTTTATTAATTTGGGAAGGAAGAAAGAAAACATTTTGTTTATCACATACTTGTTTATTTACATTTTCTTCCCTAATCTATAATAAGACCATATTTTTGAGCAAGACCTATATGCTATAAAATTTGATCACTGTTCTACATAAGGATATCTTTTAATATAATAATATAATCCCTCACGTTGAAACATTAATCTAAGATATCCATTAACTATCCATGACAGAATGTTCATCTCATTTCCCTTCTACTTAATCAACCAAATTTTGCTCACAGTAAGGAAACTTACATATACATAAATGTTTTATAAGGAAGGCTTATGTGACCACATCATTTCTGGGGATATATTTGAATGAAGGATCAGAGTGCCTTCAGGGAATATGTGAAGAGAGGAGAAAACCATGTTTCACAAAGTTTGCTGAGGACAATGGGCCAGTTATAAAAAGTGAGATTACTTTCAAAAGGCTTTCATTTGTTTTTTTTTTTTTTTTTTTTTAAGGCTTTCATTTGATATAACTTTAAACTTACATCAAAATTGTAAGAATAAAAAAAAAATTGTAAGAATAGTATAATAAATTTTCATGTACTCTTTATGCAAATCTTATAATTTCTAATAGTTTGTCTCATTCCTAATAGTTTGTCTCATTCTATTTATAAATTTGCATGTATGCACATATGTATTTTTCAGAACCATTTGAGAGTTAGTTCAAAGTATTGTGACCCTTTATCCCTAAATAATCCAGTTTGCATTTTCAAAGAAAAAAGGAAATCTCTTACATAACTACATAGTTTTAAAAATTGAAAATATTAACATTCATCCAGAGGCTGAAGAAAAGAGCTCTGGCCTCCAGAGAGAAAGAGATGATGAAGATGAGATGGTTATCGTGTATCAAAGGACACCAGGCTGATATCTTAGATAGCAATAAAGGAACAATTAGACAAGATCCTACCTCCTTTGTCATCAAGCTTTGATTGTCATGAAACAAATATGGAGGAACATTTACTGCACATACTTCTGGGAATCATCTGAACTCCATTAATAGTGGCATCTCTAGCAATTATTGCCATTACTGGCCATTTGTGGGCCTTTGGAGTCATTGTCATTCGACTGAACTGTGAACATAGGGAACTAAAACACAAGAGAAGAAAATCACTGGCACACAGTAGTGGTATAAGCAGTACCACCAAGGTCTAAAATTCTACATTTATACAAATATGATACCATTAAAGAAATGAAATAAGACACATCAAATATTTGTAAAAATCAGCAATTTTGTTGTAAAACATATTATGAAACCATTTTGTGAAAACATGTGTTTTTTTGTAATAAAAAAGCCATTGCCTCAAGCTCCACTTTCTGCAAAACTACCTGAGTAAATATGAAAGTTTTTACAAATATTTTTAACTGGCTTGGACTTAATCAGTATGAACAACTTTAGTTCAGATAAAATGCTTAAAAATACAACATAATCTACACTGAAGATTTTTTTAATTCCTTGAGTTATTTTCTTTGGCCTTTTCCTAAGATATTCTTTTGACATAATGAAAAAATGCATGACTAATAACTGGTCTTTTTAAAGTGCCTTTTGCCTTTAATCAGTATTGTACTAATTATGTTTCTGAGTATATAATTGTCTGCTCTCTTGAAAAGGAAAAAGAATCAGTTTTCATGAGGCAAAGATTTCATCCCCAAATGTGAAGAAAAACACCACAATTTCTTTAAATTCCTCAAATTATAATCATACAGGTTTCTTGGCAAACCATAATTACACAGTGTCCCTATAATTTCTCGGAGTACAGATTTAGCTCAAGTCATGTGTATGATCATTGTATAGCAATAATACAATAGTTTCTCCACACGTGACTCTATTGTGGCTAAGATTCCCTGGCCTGCATTTGTAAAGAAGTCACGGGAAGCCAAGAAGCTGGAAAAACCAAGGAGATAGGAGTTTTTTTTTTTTTTTTTAAGTTAACAGTTCTGTAAGCCACACTTACATGTAATACTTACATCTCTTTAAAAATACCTTTTGATGTGCATACTTTCCTGAGTTCCTTTATGTATAAATCTTTTATTTTAATACCAAGTTCTTAAAGCAACTATGGAAAATAAGAGAATTATTCATATAAAAATACTGGCTAGCATTTCTTATTTTCCTTCATTGAATATATTTATATAATTTTAAAATTCTAAGAAAAGCACACTAACTTTCCTGACAAAACATGAGCTGCTTTATTTAAGTAACTTAAAAATTATACAAGTTTCCTGCAAAATTCATTTTAAAATCTATTGTCATCTCTTTTTAGTTCTGTGTCATACCAGCAGGTGGCAGGATTAGGCACAAAATTTCTGAATCTTTGAGAAAGGTAGAAAACTGCTCCTTTTCAATGTCTGGGGATGGCAGTTATTTTAATTTCTGTTCATACAGGTGACTCAATTCACCCAGCTCTACTCCTTAGCAGATGCAGCCCTTTCCTTGATTAGTCGAGGCTATGAACACAGTCACGACTTTGATCACAAATCATCACCGTCCCGCAATAATATTCAGCCTTTACCATTAAGCCATTAAGCAGGTCCAAAGCATATGGGCACATAAATCTGGATCTTTTTAATACTAGGCTACACCAGGCACACTTTCTGGGAGAGTGACTCTATGTGATGAGGAATAGACTGAAATTAAACAATCTTGCCTTTTAAAATCAAAGATTTTTTTTAGGGAGTGGTGTATTTTTGCCTCGGATTTGCACAAACGAGATGATAAATGTATAGATTACATCACTTTTGGAAAATGATTAAAAAGCTTAGGTTCCTTAAACCTCGTGGTTCTTTTCCTCTGAAATTCTCACAGATATTCACGCTTCTATTTTCTCTGTCAACAAATGCACACGTGCCTTGGTGGTAGGAATGTTACTAAACTGATTTTTCTATATTGAGTAGACTGCATAATATCTATATTTTCCTTTACATTTATATCCTTTGAGTTCTTTTATTAGCTCACTTTTCTTAAAGGGATACCCATCCCTCTATTCTTTCCGTGTAATCCTTCTGAAAAGTGTACAAATCAGGATACAGCATGATATACTAAACTAATAAAGGAATTGCTCTGATAAAAATGTATTTAATAATTGATTCTTAAAGAAATTGAGAAAAATTACATTTTAGCATTACCAAGTTCTAAAATCTTTACACAAGTTTGTCTAAGAATGCAATTGAAATCATGAGTTTAAAATGCCTGGCACATAATCAGTATGTATGCATTACATTTTAATATCCTTCTCCCATTGTAAGTGTTTACTCAAAATTTTTGTTTTATTGAAGCAAAAATATGTTCTTAAAATACCATAGAAAGTTAACCATGTATTTTCTATGTTCGAGGAAAACATCTTGAAAGGATTAACTAAAGGAGTGTTCAGGTGTTCACAATATTATTGATTGCAATATAAGATAAAAACATCTGGTGAGTTAAGAAAAACAGTGTAAAGATTTATCCATTGGTCATCATGAGGCCCTGGAAAGAATGCATAAATAAGGCAATGAGAGGCCAGTACACAAGAAAACCGCAAAGCACAAGGATAAGAATATTCTAACATACCATTTTAATGGGTTTCTTACAGGTAACAACGCAGAAGGTAGAAATTTTTTCTCAGTTTAATTAAATAAAAGGTCTCAATCATAAAAGTAACATGTCGATAATCACCAAATCATAGAAGGAGGGACTGGCATTGAAACTTTGGAGAATACAAGTAAAAGCTGTTGTTCTTTCCTTCCCTTTGCCAATATCACCCTTCTTGATAATATGTACTTCCGTATTCATGCATTCACTTTATGTTGTTTTGCATCCCTGCAGTTTCAGCCAAACACTTAGTATACTACACTATTTAAATTTCAGCCTGAACTTCATGTGAATTTCTTTCATGATAATAATGACATTAGCATTATGAAAATGTCCTGTTACTCCTATATTATAATATAGTACTGGTATGATTAGACAAATAATACTATGATTAGTATGCAAGAGCCACAGCTCTCATTTCAGTTTTAGTTTTATGCACATGATATAGCTGAATTCTTACAGCAGCCGCGTTGGGTAGCACTGTTGGTTAACCCTGATTTACAGCCAAGGCTTTGTGAGCACAGAGAAATGCAGGCCCTTGACCAAGGTCACACAGCCAGAGGAGAACAAACATTTGAACGTAGGCTCCCTGGGTCTTTTGTTCTGTCAAGAAAATCTCAGTAGTACAGATGCTGTTTGTAGGCATTATTGGCAGATCATTGTTTGGTAGACCTGATACTCTGAGACTGCTTCTAAAAAGGTTAGGTAATCATCATAGCAGAATTTGCAGGCGGTGAGAGCAGGAGTGGAGTAGGAATCAGCAGGAAGGAACAGAAAGGAGGTCACGGTTGCCTCTTGTAGAAGTGTTATATGACAAAAGCATGAAGCAGATGACTGCCAAGACAGTATACTCCATTTTTTTCACACTCATCTGACCTTGGAAAATGACCAGGCCATTTGATTAGGAAGAAAGAAAAGAATCATTGCCAGTCTTAATCATGTGGTAATTTGACAAGGCAAGCTGTGAAATGTGATTTCTGAATCATCATGTAATTGGTTTTATAAATAAGAAGAAAAAACTTGAAGTTGTATAAACTCTATCAGAATAATCATGATATATGTAGTCCATGTTACATTCTGTTCTAAAGGCACTTTACATATAATTTTTCTACCTTGGAATCCTTTGAGTGTTATTATTGTTTTTTTTTTCTTTTTTGCATCAGAAGTGTGGTGTCTGAAGATAAAATAATAATTTTTAAAACTTTTTTTATATTTCATTTTTCCCTAAATTTTTTATTTTTTTTAAAATTTCTAATATCAGACTTCAATAATACCTCAAAGGAACATAGATATCAAAAAAATTCTTGCTGGCATTTAGGAGCATCCACATGTCATAGGATATAAGAATAATACCTAAAGTTAGTATTTACAAAATAATGTATAATTATTCTTAAATTTTTGCTAGAGGGACGCTTGAGTAGCTCAGTGGTTGAGTGTCTGCCTTTGGTTCAGGGCATGATCCCTGGTCCCAGGATTAAGTCCTGCAACCAGCTCCCTGCCAGGAGCCTGCTTCTCCCTCTGCCTATGTCTCTGCCTATCTCTCTGTGTCTCTCATGAATAAATAAATGAAATCTTAAAAAAAAAAAAATTGTTTGACCAGCTTGCAAAAGTTTCTTGGGAATTCTGAGTCCATTTAAGTTCCCACAGAGACTTAATTTAGTAATTTCAACCCCAAGAGGTTTGACCTTAAATATTTCTAGTTTACTAAAAGAAAAAAAAAAAATTCCAGTTTACTTACATCTAAAATATTTCTTAAGTAGATTAAACATATCAATGTAAAGATTTTCGAAATAAGCTCAGTCAGTGAATACATTTCTTATAATGAATTTTTTTTTTATCAAGAAGTAGTGTGAATATATAAAATTAATTCACAAGTGATATGCACATTGAGGTGAAATACTTGAATCCATTAAAGTTTTGGTTCAAGACTATCTGGGATGCTCTAATCAAGGATTTTCAGCAGATTTTTAGAAACTTTTCATATATTGCAGCAAACTTTCCAGGAGAAAATTAACAATTCAATAGATGAACTTATTTATGTACTAAATTTGTGTTTTAACCATTCCCTTTCTATTTGGGCTCCAGTGGAATTATAGAAAATCTGGAAGAAGTGAGGGTCAGGACCATATAAATAAAACATATAAATATTACTATAGTCTTTATAAACACATCTTTAAAGGACAAATATTGACATATTTGATGATACCTATGTCATTTAAGGAGGATAGGAAAATATACACCTAAAAAATTTTAAATATCAAAAGGATTTTTGTTTTCTTTAATGTGACTAAAACTATGTATAAAAAGAACACTTGTTGCAATAAATTGATATCAGATTTCTGTTGCAGGTAACTAATTTATCAAAAGGGTTTCTTTATTTCACCTAAAAACAACAATGCCTTGGTACTGAGCAATCAAGGACTGACCATATGGCTTGATGGTATCATCAACATATCCTTGTGTCTTTGTATTTTTCCTACCTTCACATGGAGGTTAGTTATATCCTCATATTCACAAAATGATCTAGGATCTCCAGTTTGCTACCACACTCCAAACAAGAATAAAGAAGGATAAAGAGATATAAAATGTGCATGCAAGTTGACTCCACCCTTCAGTCAGGAGAACAATCAGGTTTTCTGGCAACCCAATCAGTAGACTCCACTTACATTATATTTGTCACAAGTACCTTGCCTTTCCATTCATTATATCATGGAAGTCTAGGAACCATTGATCTGGACTCTTTACTTCCCTAAAGAAATTTGGGATTCTAGTAATAAAGAATAAGGAAATACAGATTCTATGAAGGCATGTAACCAGATTTGACACAAAATAATTCACACTTGTAATATTGAAAATGTAAACAGAATATGAAAACAGCAAATTCATAAATACTTGCATGTGATTAAAAATTAATATAATTTTGTATATCTTGTTATGTAAGTCAATTTCTTTTTCTTTCTCTTTTGTTCTCTCGTACTGATTTCACATTTGATTTTAGTAAGTCTTTTCTTCCTAATTTTCAAAATGGTTAGTGCTTACTTAAGTTGTAACTTTTGTTTTAGATGCAATGTAGGAACATCTATTCCATCTAAAATAGTTCTTTTTCTCTGAAGTATACCAATTACCTAATATTGCATACTGCAAAAATATTGTATGTTACATTGGATCACAGTGAAAATATAATGTTGAAACATGTTGCCGTTTCACTTAATTTCCCTGAAATTGGGTTTCTTATAGTTAAATTAGTTAGATTAAAAACTATATTATATATTTTCATTTATCTATTTTATTATTTTGTGGTAAAACAATAGGCTACTGCCATCTCAACACATTTTTTTTAAGATTTATTTTTATTTATGATAGAGAGAGAGAGTGAGAGAGAGAGAGAGGCAGAGACGGGCAGAGGGAGAAGCAGGCTCCATTCTGGGAGCCCCACGTGGGACTCGATCCCAGGACTCCAGGATCCTCCCTGGGCCAAAGGCAGGTGCAAAACCGCTGCGCCACCCAGGGATCCCCCCATCTCAACACATTTTTCAGTGTACAGTGCATTGTTTGTTACCTAAAATCCAGTGTTGTGCAAGAGATCTCTAGAGTTTATTCATCTTGCTACTGAAACTTTATGCCTTTTGATTAGTAATTCTCCATTTCTTCCTATCTCTAACCTATGGCAACCATCAGTCCATTCTTTGATCCTATAAATTTGACTAATCTGGATAACTCATATAAATGAAATCATACAATATTTGCCATTTTGTGACTAGTTTATTTCATTTATCATGATATCTCCGAGATTCATCTATGTCACATGTTGCATTATGTCCTTCTTTTTAAAAGTTCAATAGTATACTATTGTATGTGTATATCATATTTTCTGTATCCATTCATCTCTTGACGAGCATTTAGGTTGCTTCCACATCTTGACTATTGGAAATAGTGCTGTAATGAGTATTGTGAACAGTGCTAGTATCTGTTTGAGATCCTGATTTCAATTCATTTGAACACTGATCAGCATCGATCCATGAATTTGACACCAAAAACAATAACAAAAACAAAAATAAACAAATGAGACCATATCAAACTGGAAAGCTCTGTACAACAAAGGAAATATTCAACAGGGTGAAAAGACAACTAAAGGAATGGGGGAACATATTTGCAAACCATATAAGATGTTAATGAAGAGATATTAAGGAACATCTCCAAAATATATAAGGAACACATACAACTAACTAGCTAAAAAAAATATTAACCCAATTTAAAAAATGGGCTAGGGACTTAAACTTTATTTCTCAAAGAAGATATACAAATGGCCGAGGATGTGGGGTAATTGGAACTCTTGCAGACTTTTGGTGGGAATGAAAACTGGTGCAGCCTCTATGGAAAACAGTATGAAGTTTCCTCAAAATAAATAAATATATAAATAGATAAATAAATAAATAAATAAATAAATAAATAAATAAATAAAATTAAAAGAGAACTGCCTATGATCCAGCAATTCCACTTCTTCATATTTATCTAAAAGAATTGAATGTTGATTTATATTGAATGGCTTGATGTCTCTGAAATTTTATTATTAATTATTCATTTTTTAATAAGCCAACTCTTCTATCATTCAGTCAGCCTGCTATATACTTCTCTTGGGAAAATTGTAACACAGTAAGAGATTTATCTTCATGTCTTTGAAGAAAAAATACAGAGATTTATTGAAACTAAAATTTTGTACCCATCTGGAATATTATTGTTGCTCATGTTAATTCATCTGGAAATATGAATTACACTATTTTCCCTATTGAATTATAGTCAGACATACAATAAATATTTTGAAAATGTTGACTATTAAGAAGGAAAAAAGATATGGAGGAAAAAAAGCAAATAGAGAAGGAAGAGTAAGAGATTGAGGGAAAAAAGTAAATAGCTTTAGGAAGATTTCTAAAAATTTTTGCACTTGGATGATATTATAGATCCTTAATTTTCAAAGTGATTAATGTGAGCACAGAGGTCATCTTTTGTTTTACTCTTGAATGAGAGTTCTCAGTCTTGCAAACAAGAAACTTCTTTCTTAGATGGGCCCATTTTTTATTTTTGGCATGTACCTCTAAGCTTTTGAATACTCAACACTTTCAAAAGAGAGCAAGTATTCATACTGCAACAAAATTTAAAAAAATTATGTGAATTTAATGCCTTATGAATTATGCCATACCTTTGCATGTTTTGTATAACTTGCTTTTTTAAGGATCTCATTTATTTATTTCACATCACTGTTACTGTAGCAATCGATTACTGTTCTATTTAGTTTTATGGCTTTTTTGATAAGGCTATCTCCAAATTACAGCATGTCTAGAACTTGTTGGATCATAATTTAACTATCACTGTGAAGAAACAACATATTAGTCCTATCTTGGCAGATTTATATTGGCTTCCTGTTTCAACTAGAATTATCTCCAAGCTATTAATTCTGGGGGACTTTTATTTTTCTTTTGGTGATTAACAGGACTAGAATCCCCATATCTGTCAGGGTGTCCAGAGAAAAATATCATCTCTGCAACCTTACCTTTCTGATGACTGTTTTTGTGAACTATATTATTTTAAACTAGAAAATGCATGTCTCAAAGGCTTTTGTTGCTGTTGCTCCTGCTATATTTTCATTTACTTTGGGAGTCTCATCTTCATTACACATAAACTAAGAATTATTGGTCATTCAGATTAAAAAGGAAAATTTCTACTACTTTAAATATCACTAGACATTCATATGCCTTAGCAAAATGAAATATTATGTTGAGTATTATTTTGATTTGATGGGTTTATTTAATCGCAACATCATAACCTCAGTCTAAATTGTATTAATGAGATATTTCCATATGATGTACATATGCGGTCTTAATATATAGAAAAATACACATTTGAAATCTAAGTTACATGCAAGTGAGGGAAATTTACAAAGTTACCAATTTACAAAGTTCCCGAAATGTTGTATCTGTCTATAAATGTCTACAAGAATCACCCTTAACCAGAGAATTGTGACTAAATATGGTAACGGAGACTTAGTTTTTATTTTTTATTTTATTTTATTTTTTTTAAAGAATTTTTTTAAATTTTTATTTATTTATGATACTCAGAGAGAGAGAGAGAGGCAGAGACACAGGCAGAGGGAAAGCAGGCTCCATGCACCAGGAGCCTGACGTGGGATTCGATCGCCGGTCTCCAGGATCGCACCCTGGACCAAAGGCAGGTGCCAAACCGCTGCGCCATCCAGGGATCCCCAGAGACTTAGTTTTTATAAGAAAGTTAGCTCTATTTTTCTACTTTGCCTATTTCAGAGTATTCATAGCTTTTATTTCTCTTCCCTGCAAGCTCATTTGGAGAAATATTTAGGAATCATGATAGAACAGATATGGTCTATTATAGAATAATGATTTATTCCAAATTACAATTAGTTCTGGGTAAATCCTGTACAATATGAACCTCATGTTGGCCTTTCTTCTGCTCTCCTCTTTTTTAAAAAAAGAAATTGATTTCTATATTGAATAATGATAAAGAAATGGAAGGAAGTGTTCTAGTTTCCTTTCAGAGATTGCCAAAGGAAAATAGAGTGGGTGAAAACAAGTCTTTTGTCTCATTTTTATATTCCTGGGAGTTGTAGAGGTTTTATGAAAGTTGCATCATAAGATTACTGGTGACAATGGCAATGTTATCTTTAAAATCAGTTCATGTGCAATCATGATTATCATTTATTGAAGTTCTCAATGGGTTTTGTCTCCAGCTCAAATGATTCTGTGAGCAAATATACACATTAATCCATTTATTTTGCAATCAAAGTGGCTTGAATTGTCTGTAAGTCGGAATCCTGACACAATAATTTGCAAAAAAAAATTATTTTAAGAAACAGATCATAATGAAAATGGATATATGGGTTGGTAAACTCATTGGGTTAAGTTTAGAAACAGTTGCTATGAATAGATATAACCATGGTGGTCCATGGTATATACTAGCAAAGCATCTACTGAAATTATTTCTCATAGTTATTGAGAGTAAAGACCATTTTGAAACTGAGACCTTAGTTACTCAAATACATAGCTGTTGCCATGAAACACTTTTATAGAAGATAGAGTGACCTGATTCTTCTGATTATACTGAGAACTTTAAAAAAATGTAAATCATATGCCAGAAATTTTAAATTCTCAGCTCAGGGAAAATCCGTATTTAAATAAGAATTCCAAATGAAATCATTTTTGTCTCATTATCATGGAGCTAAAATAGTTAAAATAAATTTATAATTAGACCTTGTAGGTTATTAAATTTTTATATTAATTAAATTTAATACCTTACAAGTTCTCTTACATGAAAGTTAGAGGATTTATCAGAAAAAAAAAAAAAAGAAATGTGAGAATTACAATAGAGACTTCTGGGGGAGATTTGGAATATGGAGAGTTCCCCAATTCCTAACCTGTATTGAGACTCCATTGCTAGCTGAAGGATCCCCTCTTGCTTTGGTAGACGTAGATGCCTCTATCTTACAGACTTTTAATATTGCCTGAGACAATTACTTTCCAAAGGGGAAGACAGCTGCCCTCATTTCTTATTTCTACCAACCTTCTTATTCAGACCTAAACATTGAGAGGTCTCATTTTGATGTAAACCTTAAAATTAAGGTGCAGTGTATGAATTGCATTACTATCTGGTGAAATCAGTAGAACCTCAGGTGCTTTAACCTCAATTTCCCATTACTACTTGGCTCCAATGAATAAGGTCCCCTAACCAACAACTCAAACCAACTTTTACTAAAAGGACAAAGTTCCTGCTTATTCTGGACTAGAGAGTTTCCGTACCCTGTTAGTCCATGGATATATAAATCAGTTATATTTTTCCCCAGAGATCAGGAGACTTTTCATCCTGAAATACTAAACCTGCCTCCCATAGCACTCCATTCTTGCATGCAACCTCCATATGGCCCTGCCTGACATGCTACTGTGCCCTCCTCCTTCAGACTGTCAGTCTATGTGACTAATAAACTACTGTCAATCCCATCTGTCCAATGTTGGGTGCTGCATGTTCAGCCATCCCCACTACCTGGAGCAGAAATCCATCCTTCATGAAAAAAGTGAAGAAGAGGTGAATAAAATGCTAGTTAATAAGTCAAATTCAGGATGAGAAATAGAAAAAAAAATATGATTAATTTTGGGTGTGACATAAATCAGCAGGACATGTTTTACAGTATGTTTTTAGGGTACTGCATTATGAATTTATAGTTATGGCATTAAATGTAAATTTAGGTAGTGTTGGATGTGTCAATATGTCTGCATTGTTCAGAGATTCTGGCTTCTGAAACCTGTATTCCATGATGGCTTATGGTAAATAAGGGTAGATGAGAGATATTTTTTAAAAAATAATATAGAAGAGTTATCTTAAATACTTTAAAAATTAAAATGATAATTTTTTTGCTCACTCCCTAGCTATGACCCATGAGAGTGACCACAAAATATTTACTATGCCAAGGCACTAAACATGATTTGGCTGAGAAAAAGGTCAGTTTCTTTGAAAAACAAGATTTTGGCTGCCCTTCATAGGCCAGAGATGATTCTGCCATGGAAATGGATTCTCTAATTTCAGTAGGAAAGATGAGACACATGGTAGCACAATCCAAGTAGCTGGAATTAACCTTCAAAGGTGAAATAGGAACACTCATTATAACTGACAGTCAAAATGGGAATTTGAATTGTTTTAGCTGCAGAAATTTTGATGGCAGCTAATTGTTCATGGCATCCCCATGACTAAAATATCAAGGAGGTTTGTTAAAGCCACACGAGATCTGTGTGATCAAGTGAATTTGGTTCTGTTAAACAGAAATTTCTTAAGCCAATATGATATATGAAAATCATGATGTTTCATACAATTTGTAGTTCTGAACTAGTAACAGAGAACCTTGAAGTAAATGAAGACTAGGTGCAAGTCAGGATGAACCTTGCAACAAATTTACAAATATGTATGGTAAATCTCCCTTCTAGTTTTTCTGATCCATCTAACTGCACACTGAGTAAGGGGAAATGTACGAAGAATTCAGATATAACTGACCTGGGTTAATGTCAATACCTAGACTGAAAACAGTACTACAGTGTGCTATTGATCATAGTTAGAGCTTTGAAGAAGATAAAAAAGTAAATGCATTTTGGCCATAATTTTTCTCCTGGTGGATTCAGTGTAACTTTGGTTAATTTTCCTGTAACTGGTTGATTGAGTAGTGTACTAAAAATGCTTATCCAATCCCAGACACAATATACTAACCACTTGACCAAGGGAGTGGAGGTTCTTATTGAAATGATCAAATTGAAATCTCTTGACATTCTCATTCCTACCAAAACAAATCAAAGTCTTTTTTTTAAATATATATTTTAAGAGACCTAACAAAAATAAAATACAGAACCTTTTAATTTTTTTTCACAATATAAAATTCCCTTAGTGTTCTTCAGTTTATTTCAAGACATGGACAAGAGTTAAGATGGTGAGCAGTAAGAGGACCCTATGCTTGCCTCATCCCTTGAACACAGCTAGATAAATATCAGATCATTCTGAACAACTAAGAGATAGATCTGAGTGCTAAGAGAACAAACTGCTGAACTAGAGGGAGAAGAGAAGCCACATCATGGAAGGTAGGAGATATGAAGATATTATTCTGAGGAGAAAAGAAACCCAAGTGACGAGGAGGGAAAGGAGCCTTAATGTCAGAGAGAGGAGAGAGAAACAGAGAAGCAGAAAATGACATACAAGGGATAGCACAAGAGGAACACTTGCCCAAAACTATTGGTTGGGAAAAGCAGAGGGGCTGATAATTGTAATTTTTATAAGCAGGGAAGCTCAATGTCTGAAGTTTTAGAAGCCTGTGTTATTGCTGGACTCATTCTTGGAGGGCTTATTGGATTTCCTGTGAAGAAAGAGGGCAGGCAGTGTGGTTGAGGATCCCTTGGATCACACCAGGAGAGACAGTCCTCTTTCTTGGAGTGCATTTGAGAGAGGTGGCATGGTTTCTCAGGGGACAAAGAACATCAATGTCCTGCCCCATTCATTAGCATAGGAACAGAGGCATCTGCTGAGCTCAGCAAACCTTGGTGCCAGCTTTTTGCTGTGCTTTAACATAACACACACACACACACACACACAAAACAACAACAACAACAACAACAACAAAACAGTGACCTGGATAAAATGATAAGAAAGAGGAATTCACTCCGAAAGAAAGAACAAAAGAGGTTGTGGTCAGGGATCTAATTAAAATAGATATAAGTAATATACCTGAACCAGAATTTAAAGCAACAATCATGAGGATGCAAGCTGGGATTCAGAAAAGCACAGAAGATACTAGAGAATCCTTTACTGCACAGTAAAAGAATTAAAAACAAGTAAGGCCAAAATAAAAATTTCTGTAACAGAGATGCAAGACTGGATGCAATTATAACAAGGATGGATAAAGTGAAGGAACAAATCAGTGATATTAAATATAAAATTATGGAAAATAATGAAGCTGAAAAGAAAAGGGAAAGAAAATTATTAGATCACAAATGTAGACTTAGGGGACTCAGCAACTTCATAAAGTGTAATAACATTTCTATTACAGGAATCCCAGAAGAAGATGAAAGGGAAAAGGGGGCAGAAAGTTTATTTGAGGAAATTAGCTGAAAATTGCCTTTATCTGAGGAAGGAAACAGTAATCCAAGTCAAGGAAGCACGGTGAACTCCCATCAAATTCAAGAAAAGCCAGGCAAACACCAAGACATATCTTGGTAAAATTTGCAAAATACAGAGATAAGGAAAGAATTCTGAAAGACAGAGAAAAGAAATCCTTAACCTACAAGGGAAGACAAATCAGGTTAGTAGCAGATCTCTACAGAAACCTAGCAGGCCAGAGAGTGGTGACATGATATATTTAGTGTGTTGAAGGGGAAAAATATGCAGCCAAGAATACCTTATCCAGCAAGACTGTCATTCAGAATAGAAGGGAAGATAAAGAGTTTCCCAGAAAAACAAAAACTAAAGAAGTTTATGGCCACTAAACCAGCTCTGAAAGAAATATTACAGGAGACACTTTGAGTGGGAAAGAAAGACCAAAAGCAAAAAGATTAGCAAGGAACAGAGAAATTCTCCACAACAGCAAGTTTACAGATAATACAATGGCACTAAATTCTTATTTATTAGTAATTACTCTGAATGTAAATGGACTAAATGCTCCATTCAAAAGACATAGGGTATCAGAATGGATTAAAGGCAAGACTCATCTATATGCTGCTTAGAAGAGACTAATTTTAAACCAAAAGATACCTCCAGGTTGAAAGTGAAGGGATGGAGAACCATCATTCTAATGGATGTCAAAAGAAAGCCAGAGTAGCCATACTTAAGTCAGACAAATTAGATAGTAAGCCAAAGAATGTAACAAAAGATGAATAATGGCACTGTATCATAATAAAGGAGTCTATCCAATAAGAAGATCTAACAAGCATAAATATTTATGCCCCCAGCTTCGGAGCACCTAAATATATAAATCTACTAAAAACAAACATAAACTCATTGATAATAATACAATAATATTGTGGGACTATACCACCTCACAGCGATGGGCAGATCATGTAAGCAGAAAATCAACAAGGAAACAATGGCTTTGAGTGACACATTGGACCAAATGGACTTAATAAATACATTCAGAACATTGTATCTTAAAGCAGCAGAATATAGATTTTTTTTGAGTGCATTAGAGAACATTCTGCAGAATAGATCACATACTGGGTCACAAATCAGGCTTCAACCAGTACAAAAAGACTGAGATCATATCATGCCTATTTTCAGACCATAATGCTATGAAACTTGAAGTCAACTACAAGAAATAACTTGGAAGGATCTCACATACATGGAGGTTAAATAACATCCTACTAAGGAATTAATGGGTTAATCAGGAAATTAAGGAAGAGTTTAAAAATATATATGGAAGTAAATTAAAATGAAAACATAACAGTCCAAAATCCCCAGGATGCTTCAAAGGTGGTCATAAGAGGGAAGTGTATAGCAATAGAGGCTTACTTCAAGAAGCAAGAAAAGTCTCAAATATACAGTCTAACCTTACATCTAAAGAAGCTAAAAAATGAACAGTAAAAACAGCCAAAAGGCAGCAGAAAAAGGAATAAAATAAATATTAGAGCAGAAATAAATAATACAGATACAAACAAAAAACAGTAAACAGATCAACAAAACTAAGAACTCATTCTTTGAAAGAATCAATAAAATTGATAAACTCCTAACTAGACTTATCAAAAAGAAAAGAGAAAGATCCCACATAGATAAAATCATAAATGACCCATAGCTGGTATCATCTTGAATGGGGAAAAACTAAGAGCTTTTCCTCTATGGTCAGGAACAAGACAAGGATGTCCACCTCATCATTGTTATTTACCTAGTACTGGGAATCCAGTCTCAGCAATCAGACAACAGAAAGAAATAAAAGGCATCCAAATCAGCAAGGAAGAAGTCATACTTTCACTATTGGCAGACAGTCTGATATTCTACATAGAAAACTTGAAAGACTCCATAAAAAATTGCTAGAACTGACACACAAATTCAGCCAAGTCATATGATATAAAATCCACATACAGAAATCTGTTGCATTTCTATAGACCAATTATGAAACAGCAGAAATAGAAATCAAGGAATCAACCCCATTTACAATTGCACCAAAAACCATGAGATACCAAGGCTTAAAGCTAACCAATGAGATAAAAGATCTGTGCTCTGAAAACTATAGAACATTTATGAAAGAAACTGAAGAGGACAAAAAGGAATGGAAAAACATTTCATGCTCATGCATTTAAAGAACAAATATCATTAAAATGTCTATGCTAGGCAAAGTTATCTATTCAATTAATGCAATCTCTATCAAAATACCTGTCACATAAATAAATCTTAAAAAAAAAAAAACAGTATGGTATCAACACAAAAACAGACACATAGATCAATGGAGCAGATTAGAAAACCTGGAATAGGACTCACAGCTATCTGGTCAACAAGTCTTCAACAAAACAGGAAAGAATACCCATTGGAAAAAAGATGGTCCCTTCAACAAATGGTGCTGGGAAAACTGGATAACCACATGCAGAAGAATGAAACTGGACCACTTTCTTACACTATACACAAAGATAAATTCGAAATGAATGAAAGACCTAATTATGAGACAGGAAACCATCAAAATCCTACAGGAGAAAGCAAGCAGCAACCTCTTTGACCTTGGCTGCAGCAAGTTCTTACTATACACATCTCTGGAGGCAATGGCAACAAAGGCAAAAATGAACTATTGAGACTTCAAGATAAAAAGATTCTGCACAACAAAGGAAACAATAAACAAAACTGAAAGGCAGCTTTTGAAATGGAAGAAGAAATTTCTCTTGAGAACCTGCCTTCGGTCCAGGGCATGATCCAGGGTTCAGGATTGAGTCCTGCATCAGGTTCCCTGCATGGAGCTTGCTTCTCCCTCTGCCTGTGTCTCTGCCTCTCTCTCTGTATGTCTCTCATGGATAAATAAATAAAATATTTTAAAAATAAAAAAATATTTAAAAAAGAACTTATCAAACTCAACACCCAAAAAAGAATCCAGTTAAGAAATAGGCAAAAGAAAAAAAAAAAAGAAATAGGCAAAAGACATAAATAGACATTTTTCCAAAGAAGACATTCAAATGGCCAACAGACACATGAGAAGATGCTCAACATTACTCATCATCATCAGGGAAATACAATCAAAACCATGATGAGATATTACCTCACACCTATCAGAATGGCTAAAATAAACAAGTGAGGAAGCAACAAATGTTGGAGAGGATACAGAGAGAGGAAAATCCTTTTACTGTGTTCGTGAGAATGCAAACTGGTGCAGCCACTCTGTAAAACAGTATGGAGTTTCCTCAAAATGTTGAAAATAGTACTACCATATGACTCAGCCATTGGTACTTACCCAAAGGGTACAGAAATACTGATCTGAAGGGGCATATGCACTCCTATTTTAATAGCAGCATTTTCAATAATAACCAAATTATGGAAAGAGCCCAAATGCCCATTGACTGATGAATGGATAAAGAAGGGGTTGTATATACATATATAATGGAATATTAATCATCAAAAAGAAATAAATCATGCTATTTACAACAATGTGGATGGAGAAGAGTTTATTATGCTAAGTGAAATTAGTCAGAGACAAATAGCATATTATTTCACTCATGTGGAATTTAAGAAATAAAACAGATGAACAGAGTGGAACAAGGGGAAAAAAGAGAGGGAAGCAAACCATAAAATAATCTTAACTATGGAGATCAAATTAAGAGTTGATGAAGGAGAGGTGGGTATGGGATAGGCTAAATGGATGATGGGTATTAAAGAGGGCACATGTGTTGAGCATTAGATGTTATATGTAAGGGATGAATACCTAAATTCTACTCTGAAACCAATATTATACTGCATGTCAACTAACTAGAATTTAAATTTAAAAATTGAAAATTACAAAAAAGACAATGGACATAATTAGTAGAATACTACACAGATTTTCATTATTATTTAGGAAGATTAGATTTGATCATGAAGCAGTAGATCTCATGATTCATTGTGTTTTAAGGCTTATATGTGTAGGAAAATTATCCAGTGTTAATTAATATGAAACTTGAAATATTAACTCTAATAAATAAAAATATAATTGTTTTTATTTTTGATTTATTATTAGTGAAGTTTCACTAATTAGTGAATTCACTAAATTCACTAAAATTAGTGAATTTTTTTCTAGCTACTGGTTTATATACATCTTCTATAAAAGCATTATGTGCCTTATTTTTCTTATTAGCTTATTTTAAACTGAGGAATATTCCATTATATTTTTTCTCCAGGAACTCATTTATTTATTTTTTGTTTTTTACTTTGTTAATGTTAATCTTTTTTTAAAGATTTATTTGATATACTTTAGAGAGAGAAATAGAGAACATGAGCTGGAGGGGCAGAGGAAGAGGGAGAGAGACTCTCAAGCAGATTCCCCACTGAGCATGGAGCCCTACACAGGGCTTGATCTCACGATGCTGAGATCATAACCTGAGCCAAAATCAAGAATTGGACACTTACCTGACTGAACCACCCAGGAACCCCAAGGTTAGTCTTTCTGTAAAAACTGATTTAGCTGTTATGTTGTGAAATCTGTCAGTTTTTCTTAACATAATTTAATTTTTAAAATTTTGTTTAGAAAAGCTTTTGACAACATAAGGTTTTCAATAAAATCACCAAAGTCATCTTGATATTTTTAAATATTAAATCTTCAATCCTAATTGTTATCAGAAAATTTGTACAGTGTGGTGATTTTAATTCACCATACAAAATTATTTCCTCATTCTTCTTCAGCAATAAGAACTCACCCTAGGCAGATTTAAGGCTACTATCAAACTTTCTATTTAAATAAATGTCATGGTTTTGATGAAAGAAAAATGCAAATAATTTTTTAAGTGAGCATAAACTTTTTAAGACTGAGAGATTAGCTTTTAATTGGCTGATACACCATTTAGACAAGTAAAAACAGACTCTTGTGTAAGAGAGCTATAACTTTCATGAAACTAAAGTATAAGGGGAATTATTCCTGTAGTTCTTATTAAAGTAGACATTTGTGATTGAGAACATCATGTTCTCAAGTGCATATTTACAGTGTGTGTATATATATGTGTGTGTGTGTGTGTGTATATATATATATATATATATATATATATATATATATTGAGTTTTTGAAACAACTTTTCTGCGACCTCATGATATACATAGAAAGTTTAACTCCAAAATATTACAAGTGGAAAATAGTACTGCACATTTTGTTGATGATCCTATCTGAGAAAATTGTAAATTAAAATTTTAAGGTTGTCTAGATGAATGAATGAATGATATAGATCCCAGATAATACTCCAAGAGTATTCCCTCACAAAGCTAATTTTTTAACATGAGAAAGACAACAGAATATTTTAGATTTTTTATACAAATGTAACTTTTCAATTTAGTTCATAGTTTTATGCATTAAGAAATAACAAAAGCCAAATTTGACCACGAATCTTAAGATTGAAAGTTCTAACCAAGGGCAGCCCCAGTGGCTCAGCAGTTTAGCGCTGCCTTCAGCCCAGGGTGTGATCCTGGAGATCCAGGATCGAGTCCCATGTAGGGCTCTCTGTATGGAGCCTGTTTCTCCCTCTGCCTGTGTCTCTGCCTGTCTGTCTCTCTCTGTCTCTCATGAATGAATAAATAAAATCTTAAAAAAAGAGAAAGTTCTAACCAATACATATTTAGGAATGTATACCTAAGTGAACTTCACAGAGAAGTGTGGCTAGAATTCTGCAGAATGAACTAAAATTTTAACAAGGAGCATCTATTACTGTCTATTACAGTTTTGATTCTGAACCAATGTGTGTCTGAGATGTTCTATGAAAGCAATTATTTTAGTCTGCAACTTTGTCTAGTGAAGTGACAAAAATATCTTACTGCAGCCTTAAAATCATTATTGCCAGTTTTCAAATCCACCATAAGAGAGCCTTTATAAAAACCATATCTCCTATTTTCCAATGTTGCAAGAAAAGCTACTAATCAGTATCAAATTTTCTGCATTTGTTTGCTAATAAGAAATCACCTTGTGCTGTTTGTGGAAATCCACATTCTTTTCATTAGCTGAGTCCAACTCTACTCTCAGTTCCTCAGTGAAATCTTCTCAGATTACTTAAAGGCTTGTCTCTCACCTCAGTTGAGCTTTTGATGAATAGATCCTTACTTAGTACACACAGAGGTGTTTTTTTTTTATGCAATATCGCACATCTATCATGGAGCATTGCATGAACTGGATGTTCACCATGTTTCTGAGTTGAATAGAATCTTAATAGGATCAAATATTTACAATTGCTTGATATAATGAACACCCTTGTTTTGTTCACTTCTATTTGATTTATGCCTCTCTTGACTTCTGGTATAGAATAACAGTTGTTCAGGGAGATATGCAATGAATTTTATTCCCCGTATTACCTCCTTTTCTCCACATTAGCGCAAAGATGAATGTATAGTAGTTTCTTGATTATTAATCATTAGCAGATTATAAAGCAAGTAAATAAATATTCATAAATAATAAGCATGTTTGATTCAAGATATAGTTAAGGTAGAAAAAATATATAATATTGAATAAATTGATATTATGGCTGTCTATTATCAATTCAAATATAGGTTATGTAAATATGTCTGAATGTATGTTACTTTATGAGATTTATCAACAGGAAATGTTTACAAAATGAATGACATACCACCAAGTGAGGGAAGATGGTTAGAAAATTTATAACTAATGTGGATGTCATATTTCTAATTCATAAAGATGCATTTGAATTAGATTTTAGATGCATTATGATTTGATTTGCATCCAGGTTTTGTATTTTACTATATGGATAATCAGAAATACATACATCTCAGCTTCTTCACCTGTATCATCATCTCTAAATTGAGGATAAAGTAATTCATACTTGATTTGAAGATTGAGTTAAAGCCTGTAAAGCCACTACACAGCACTCAAGACAGATAACAGCAACAAAAAGTACAAAAACCATGAACAAGCACATCACAAATGTTGCTGTCCAACTGGTCAATAAACATTTGAAAGCATGTTTAAATCATTATTCATTAAGGAATGCAAAGTAAAAACTGGAAAATCGTACTACTTACCTCCAAAGATAGTTAAATTTAAAGAATAACAGCTAGGGGCCCCTTAATGGCTTATTTGGTTAAGCATCTCACTCAGTCTCAGCTTAGGTCTTGATCTCAGGGTCGTGAGTTTAAAAAACAAATAAATAAAAATTAAAAATGAAGATTGCCGATGAGAATGTGCACTGTTTTAAAAGTTTCAGAAATCATTTTGGCAATTTATATTAAACTTGAACATATATGCATAACCTGCCCTTCAACAACTTTACTCCCAGGACAAAAAAAACAACTGTACAAGAATGTTCATAGCAGAATCATCCATGATAGAAAAACAACCTGAAACAAACCTATGTCTCTAACAGTAATGAAATAAATGCATTTAGTACTAAATGGCAGAAGGTTCAGCAATAAAAATGATTTTTTTTTAATTCATGAGAGACACAGAGAAAAAGGCAGAGACATAGGCAGAGGGAGAAGCAGATTTCCTGTGAAGAGCCTGATGTAGGAGTCAACTCCATGGCCCCAGGATCATGAGCCAAAGGCAGACACTCAACCACTGAGTCACATGGTGCCCCAATAAAAATGATTTAACCACTGCTAAACCAGCACCATGGTTTAATCTCAAAAACATAATGTTGAGAGAATGATATCCAAATATATAATTTTAACTGCATGGTTCCATTTAAATAAATTTAAGTAACAGACAAATATATTTATGGTATTAGAACTGGGGATAGTACTTAGCTTTGGAGAACAAGGGTGATTTTCAATTGGGAGAGATTCAGAAGGGGGAAACAAGTGCTGGACTCATCATCAAGCTGTACACCTATGATACGTGTACAGCTTGATGATGTACATGTATCATTTTTTCTACACAACAATGAAATAGTTGATATAACAAAATGCGAAAAATGTATTATGAGTCAATATAAAATAACCTCATAATTCAAAGTGTAGATTTTAGATGCATTATGATTTGATTTGCAGCCAGGTTCTGCCTTTTACTATAAGGATAATCAGAAATGCATACATCTCAGCTTATTCACCTGTGTCACCATCTATATATAAGCTGAGGATAAAGTAATTCATACTTGATTTGAAGATTAAGTGAGTTATTTCCTGTAAAGCCATATAAAATATAAAGCCATATAAAATATAAAGCCCTAATTAAATGTTAACATATAAAGCCCTAATTAAATGTTAACTATTTCTGCTCATTAAGATTCAACTCTCACAACTGAATAGCTCTTCAGTAAGACTTTGTAAGGAAGGTGACTGGTTAAGATTTCCTCTCCAACTGAGTCTATTGGAAAAAGGGAGCTGTAAGGAGGGTGGCATTAACAGGGTTAGAAGATAGAAATGCTTTTTCTGCTCCTCTGGGAAGGAGAGTGAAAATGGGATATCTATATAAAAGATTGGAGCCACTCTGGTGGCCATTAATTCATCTAATCAAACATAGTTCTCAAAAATTCCCTAATCAGGACTATTGGCTTCATAGTTATGTGACTTATGCACCACCATAGGACCCCACACATGTTTTAACATTCCGTTCTTAATATCTTGAAATTCTTAATAATTTTGAAACAGAAGTCTCTACATTTTTATGTAGCAGCAGACCCTGCAAGATATGTAGTTGGCCCTGCTGAGAAGTGCATGGTCAAGTGCCTCCTCTATGTCATATGTACTGATTTGTGCAAAGAAATCTATATGGAGTAAGGTCTAGAGTTGAGGAAAAATGGTTTTATTTTCTGCCTATTTGGCAAATAGTCACTATCCCTATCCACAACCACCTGTAAACAATCCTTGTGCACAGGCCGCCTGGGTGGCTTAGTGGTTGAGGGTCTGCCTTTGGCTCAGGGTGTGATTCCTATGTCCTGGGATCGAGTTCTGCATTGGGGAGCTTGCTTTTCCCTTCATCTATGTCTCTGCCTCTCTCTCTGTGTGTCTCTCATGAGTAAATAAATAAAACCTTAAAAGAAAAAAAAAAAGAATCCTAGTGCTCATGAAAGAGTATGGATGCACTTGATTACCCTCTCTTTTTATGGGAGGATGACTCTAATCTCCATTTAAAAAACTGGGAGTTCTTTACTAAAAGCTGATTATTAAAGACTATATTCTGAATATAAATCTCAGGTTTTACAAGAACAGGTGTAGAGAACATACCTAAATTTATTTGATTGATATGTTTACTTTTAGAAAAGATTGCTAACAATGTGAAAAGTTCAGTGAGAAACAGTGTGAATATTTCTTTCATAATAAGTTCCAGATAATAATTAGAACTGACTTTATAACAAGTCTAGCTCCCTTTTAAATGCAGTATTTTACCAATTTTTGATGTCATAAAAAAAAAAACAATGAAAATCCGCCAGTTCACAAAGTTAAGGTCTAAAGAATTGCTTACATTTTGAAATAAGAAGAGCTTAAAATCTAAAGATTTCTCATTAAGAAACTGAAATTGTTCATGTTTGTACAAACTAAATATATTTGCTTAAATTTTGCCACCTGTACTAAAAAATCTAATGAGTCTAAATGTAAATAAAATTCATTCATAAGTCAAAATTATCTTAATATTTAATTAATCTTACTACTTTTTTATTCATGAATATTTCCCACCTATACATTTACTATATAGTTAAGGTTTTTGAGAACAAATTATGAATTAACTGATTTCTTTAAATGATGTGTAATATTTTATTACAAATGTAAGAAACACAATATTGAACTCAATTTATTATCACATAACTTGTATACATCACATTACTTGAACAATTGGGATTTCTATGGTTGTTAAAGATATTTGTGCCTGTGTATGTGCATGTGTGTGTGTGTGTGTGTGTGTGTGAGAGAGAGAGAGAGAGAGAGAGAGAGATTTTGGTGAGATCTGCGATATGGAAGGACATTTATAAGGCATATTGGAAAGATTTTTTTGCTGTAAAATTGTCTTAAGTTTCCCAAACAGCAAAAATTAACATGAAGTGAAATGAGTGTGTTTCTAAATGAGTGTGTTTCATAAAAAAACATGAAATTAAACATGTTTATTCTGTTGCTGTAGTGATACCTACATTTCTAGTCTCAGTTAAATCTAAGAGACAAAAGATTACTCATTGAAACTGATAAATAGAATGACTCGGGTAACTAACCTGAAAATGCTAACATTGTGATGGAAAAAAACAGCAATATGGCCAGGATTTGTCTTTAAACAAACCCCAAATAAATGTACCTTATTGGTTCAGGAGAGTGTGCAATTATTTCCATTGCCTAACACTTCCTAATTTCTACATATAGTTAGAGAAATCTTTATATGAGTTTCTTCAGTATATTTAAATAAAAATAACAAACCTGTGGAATAGAAGTGAATCCCCAAAACATTAAAGGCACAACTTCAGACAGACAAGGAGTGCTAAAAATATATATAATTATTCAAAATTTGGAATTTATATAATACTTATAAAGGACTGTGATAATGTTACATAAAACCCTGAAGAGATAATTAATGGCATTTAGAAAACAGTTATCTAAGTTGCCACAAAATTACTTTCCCTCCATCTATTTTACCCTAGGGAAAAATTTTTACTCCTATCCCTAAGTTCACTTGTCCTTTCCAAGTTCTAAGGCCATTACTGAACTAGAGAAATGACTTACAAAGCAATAACTTAAGGGCTCTAGATCAGTATATGATGATAAAGTTTCAAGTTATACCTTTTGCTAAAATTTTACAAATCAGAATAATCAGTTCTTTTTTATGAATAATCAGTTCTAATAGATTTCACAGACTTATTATTAGATCTACTCTATTACTATTATCCTGGGTTGTACTTTTCTAGTTAGAATACATCTTTTCATTTCTTTTTGCTTACTTACCTGTCTTAATGGTTCACCTCATGTTTGTTCTCCCTGGAGACCTGAGTACCTGATTTGTTTTCTTGGTTGTCATCTTTCTAACTCCATGTGTCCACCGTCATCCCCAATAGGCGTGGTGGATGAATCTATTTTTGCCTTTTTTTGATGTGTTTTCAACATGGGACTTGCCCTTGGATTCTGCTGGTTGAGCTTTACTTATACTATCCATTCAATTGTAACTGCACATATGGCTATAATATAAATATCATGTTTGTTAGTTCCCTAGGGCTGTCATAACAAAGTACCGCAAACTAGATAACTTAAAACAAAATGAATGTATTGTCTCACAGTTCTGTAGGTGAGAAGTTTGAAATCAAGGTGTCAAGAGGTTTGGCTCCTTCTGGGAGAATCCGTTCCATGCCTGCCTCCTAGCTTCTGGCACTTAGCATCGAAACTTGCTGTTTTTTGGCTTGTATAAATAGATGACTCCAATCTTTGCCTCTGTCATTACATGATATTCTCTGCTTTTGTGTCTGCGTATCCTCTTCTCTTTTTATAAGGACATCGGTTATATTGGAGATTTGTACCCACCCTAATTCAGTGTGTCTTCTTCTTTAACTGATTACATTTGCAAAGACCCTATTTGCAAATAAGTCATATTTTCATGAACTAGGAATCAGGACTTCAACATATGTTTCTGGTGTACACAATTCAACCCACAACACTGTATTCTAATCGCCTAATAAAAAGAAAACCCAAAATAACAGTTAACACATTAGCATGTATTAATCATCAGAAACTGCTCTGAACACTTTACATATAATATGAAGTATTCTTTCCTAGCACTAGGTATTATTATGATAACCCCTATATCACCATTGACTAAAGGGCTTTGTAAGAATGCTAATTTTCAGGGCAAGTGAGTGGCTCAGTCAGTTAAGTATCTTTGGCTCAGGTCATTATCCCAGGACCCTGGGATCTAGTGCCATTTCTGTCACCTTGCTCAGTGAGGAGCCTGCTTCTCCCTCTCCCTCTGCTTGTCCCTCCCTCTGCTTGCATTCTCTCTCTCTCCCTCTCTGTCTGTTAAATAAAAAAATAAGATCTTAAAAAAAAATTCTTATTGCCTAAAGTCACAGAATTCATAGTTTCACAATGGCCATAACTTTAATATCTGTATCATATGCTCCTTAAAATTTATAGATAGCATTATACTTATGCTAAAATCCAGCTAAACATTTTTCTAAGCATGAAATATAACTAAAAATCAAATGTGTTACATCTAATATTAAATTTAACATTATTTTTTTCCCAAATTTTTAAGTTTTAACTAGATAACATACAGGGTAATATTGGTTTTAGGAGTACAATTTAGTGATTCATCACTTACATATAACACCCAGTGCTCATCATAAAAGTGCCCTTCTTAATGCCCAACACCCATTTAGCCCACTCCCCCACCCCCTGTATCAACCCTGAGTTTGTTCTCTATCATTAGGATTCCCTTATGGGGGCACGTGGGTGGCTCAGTCAGTTGAGTGTCCAGCTATTTATTTTGGCTCAGGTCATGATATCAGGATTGTGGTATTGAGCCCCATGTGGGACTCTGTGCTGGGCAGAAAGCCTGCTTGGGATTCTCCCCCTTCTACTGCCCAATCCCCCCCTATTCACTCACATGCTCTATCTCTCTCTCTTTTAAAAAAAAAAGAGAGAGAGAGAGAGAGTCCCTTATAGTTCTCTTCCCTCTCTCTTTTTTAAAATTTTTCCCTTCTCATATATTTATAAATTTTTATAAATTATTTATATCTGATTTCTTATCTGTAATTATTCCTCTTAAATAACACTATTTTGTCCAGACCAATCTTAATATTTACAGTATATTTTCTATGTCAACTATATAATAAGAAAGAAAAAAATTTGGTATAGATGACTAATTTAAAAATGCAAGGAAATGTAAGTAACTCTTTTTAAGAAAACAGAAAATGTAAAACCCAAAGTGAACACAAGAGTAATACATATATATTTATGTTGTAGAATATGAATGGCCAGAATTTCAATCTATCACACTTATCAAAATTGAAGTTCCTTCTGAATACATAAAATATCTGAATATATCCAACATAAGAGATTGCATTCTAAAAAAAAAAAAATCCACAGACAGAAAAGGAAATGCTTAAAATTGTATGTCGCACTGATTTGGAATAAAACTGAATTATTTCAGTAACTGACCAAGGTACTGTCAAATCCAAATCGGTAAACAATACATTGTGCACTTCAAAAGAGGTACCTTTAGACTAATGAATAAAAATGTCTTGTTTCAGCCAAAATATGAGAACATATTTTCATATGAGACTATTCTTGCTTGCCAGTCTGTCTTATTTCTGGTGGGGGCCAATTCTTTTGTCATTATCTAAGGATCAGAGTCACTCTAGAATATTAATGAAAATATTTTTGCAAAGCTCTTCATTTAAAATTATGACTTATTTCTTCTCAAAGAACCAATGCAAAATGTGAATATTTTTAATAGAAAAATTTAAGAGCATTTATGCCTTTAGTCACACTATTTTTTTTTTCCATTTCTCCTGAAGGATATTACATTACAATAAATTTTCCTCCTCAACAACTTTTGACTCATGAACCAAGATCATGAGTTGGTCTAGTCTCATCTGAAAGCAGAGCAGGTCATAACCATCGCTGAAACAGGAAATAGGCAAAGATATCCTGCTTCATTTCCTAAATTGAATTAAAAAATTAAATTAATTCTTAAAATAAAGATTTTATTTATTCATTCATGAGACACACACACACACACACACACACACAGAGGCAGAGACATAGGCAGAGGGAGAAACAGGCTCCAGGCAGGGAGCCCGATGTGAGACTCGATCCCAAGACTCCAGGATCATGTCCTGGGCCAAAGGCAGGCACTAAACCCCTGAGCTGCCCAGGGATCCCTATTTTCCTTATTTTTAAACATTCTTCTCTTGTTCTACAAAAGTTCTCTAATGGTTCATTTTCAAGTTATTTTTATGGAGACAAGCCAGTCAGGTGTACCAGAAAGCCACAGAGATGGCCATGATTCTCAAATTCTGAAGCTCTGAATACATAGTCCTTTTGAAATATATACAATTTCACAAAAAGCACATCAGGGAATGCAGTCAAAAGATAAAATCTAAAACACAGGAGGCAATCTTGTGGCTCTCCTGGGACCTATTTGAGTTTTTATCAAAAAGACACCTGGCATTTATTAATTATGGTTTTATAAATTAATTGCAATAATTGCAATTCAGTTCAAAACAAAGATATTGTATATACATGAGGATCATTTATTAGAAAGAATGAAAAATTTTTAAAGCTGCTTAGTTTTGATGACTCATAAACAAAATTATGTGAAAGGAGAAAATAATTGAAATACTTAGAACTAACACCCACTCAGTGAGAGGTGATTAATCCTGTTTTAGAAGAAAAAAATATAGAATATAGAATCAGAACTGAAGGTCACCTCCAGGCACAGTTAGGCTTATCTACTTGGAGCAGATTTTTTAAATCCTATATTTAAAGATATCTCTGATTGATATCTCATACCTTTCTTTAGAAACATACCCTCTGTTTAGTCAATTGTCCAATTAATAACATCTCCTCACATCTAAGGGTCGTCAATTTTGTTATACATAAGAATCACCTGAGAAACCTGTCAGGAATACAGATTGGCATGACCCACTCTCAGAACTCTTTTTCATTTAAGGGATTTGGAAGGCACAGTAATAGATATTATAACTATTTCCCAGGTGATTTGGGGGCGGTTTGTGGTGGTGGGTGGTTTGTGGGCCATGGTTTGGGGAAAAAAAATGCATCAGGTTAACTCAAATCCTTCTAAGACCCTTCACAATGACCTACTAATTCCTGACTCTGAAATATAGCCATAGTAAATCTCCACATATTCTTTATTACCTGTATAAGTATAGGATTATTACAAAGACTAGGGAAGCTGTGATACTAGTAGGAGATATAATAAACAACTTAGAGTAAAAGACCTGATGACAGAGCTTTAGGACAGATGTTCTCTTTGTCTTTATTCTGTTGTAATTTTCCATTTGCTTCATGATAATAATTTCAATTGATCAATAATCAATTTCATCTCTGAATCCTATTTCCAATGTAAATATTAAGTCCCTTATTAACTTGCTGAAAGGATCTAGTCTTTCTTGAACTTTAGGTCTTTCTCTCTTTTTCTAATGCTCTTTTGACTCTCCTGTGAGGTTGAGTTTGTATTTGCTACTGAATTACTAGCATGTCCTTTTCCAACAATTCTCAGTTGCACAATATTGACCAACTTCGAGCAAATAACTCAACACATTAGCATATATCAGCACTCCTTAAGTGTCCCTCCTCCAACCTGAAATGATTCCCAAGTGTTATCATTACAAAGCCCCACAATTCCATGTATGCAATAATATATTTACATAGTATCTCTACTATAAATTATTTTATATTATTCCTCAAATCAAGATGTAATGTCAAATAACTTCCTAAATATCATACAGTTTGTTTTGAGAAATAGGCTTTATTGGGTCAAGGATAATAGAAGGCACAGGTATTCTAATCCATTTTCATCTCAAAGAGGCATGAATTCATTGGAAAGAAGTCTCCCTACCGTTGTCTTCCCTTTTTATGGGGAAGACCAGAGAGCAACCTTGTCTATCAGAAGAATTAACAGAATTATTGCACACTGTTAAGTATTTCTAGGAGCTGTCAAGAAAAATCCAGCTGGAGGTGCCTGAGTGGCTCAGTAGGTTAAGCATCTGATTTCAGCTCAAGTCATGATCTAGGGGTCATGGAACAGAGTCCTGAATCTGGCTCCCTGCTCAGCAGGGAGCCTGTTTCTCCCTCTCCCTATGTTGCTTCCCCTGCTTGTGCTCTCTCACACTCTATCTCTCTCTCAAATAAATAAATAAATAAATAAATAAATAAATAAATAAATCTTAAAAAAAAAAAAAAAGAAAGAAAGAAAGAAAGAAAGAAAGAAAGAAAGAAAGAAAGAAAAATTCAGCTGCCCAGAACTTGATGCTTGGGAAGTGGCTACCATTCTTGTTACAGAGGAGAAAGCCATTAATATCACTAGAAGTGAAAGAATGTTCCTGACCTCCAAGAAAAGGGAGTAGCATCATCCTAGTTAGCTCACTCTACAAGTAAACCAGAATGGTCTACTATGTTCATTTAATACCATTCAGTAAGCATAGATTTGCTTATGTTTACACAAACTATCTTCTTGCAACTTTAGGAGAATTGGGACAAGAAATTTTACTAAGTCACAGTATTTGTGATCTAATGGATTTTTCACTTAATTTATTATATAAATATAAATTAAATAAATATATAGCCACTATGTTCTTCAAGCATAAGTTAATAATCACAAAACCTTTACAATATGCCAATTAACACTGCCTTGTTTAGAACCCTCTTAGAAATAGACAAATAGTGAATAAACAAAGGACTGGAAGGCAAATATGTGACCTCTAGACTGAGTTTGCACATTGTAATGTAGATTTCAAATCACTTGACATTTAAAAAAAATATTTAATTAATTTTTTAATAAAGTGAACAAATTGGATTTTATGTTCTCACAATCACTTGAAGCATTACAATAGTATGCCCCTGAGATTATCTGTTACATAAACACCTAAATTTGCTAAATGCCAGTTATTAAATGGTACCATTCACTGTATCTTCAGTTGCTTTGATATACCTTCATGTCAAATTTCTCCAACTCCCATAAAATTGAGTTTTTTTTTTCTCTTTGTATCTGTACAAAATATAAAAGCTCTACCCTATTGGGCATTCTTGTTTTCAGTTACAATTCCTTCTAAATTGGTTTATTTTGCTAGCAGCTGTTTGCTCATTCTGAAACATTTTGAGTGTTTTTTTCTTATTCAACTCTGTATTGAGATTAATAACATCTGACGGTTGTCCACTTTCTTAATATTTCACATGATTGAACTAGTTAATATCACCCATTTTCATATTCTTCTTGAGGATAAAAGCTCTTGACTCATTGAGATATTATGGACCATTCTATCTTATTAATGTATCAATTTAAACTTGCCCATTTCCTTAGGGAAAAATGTGAAAAATTAATATTCTAATGAGGATTTTGCAATATAAATTATTGCAGTGACAATATATCCAGGATGAAATAAACTAGCCTAAGTATTTAAATAGTGGGAATTTAGTGTGGATAATTGGTTTCATACGTGATGGAAGTGATATTGCTGCAGCACAGAGGACAGATCCTGCAGGTAAAAGTTGTAATTACAAAGATCTACTTGGAGATCTTCTAGTTACAGAAAAGAGGCAGTGATGACAAGCATCTGCTAGACACCAAGAAGAGAAAGTAACAAGCTTCTCTTACCTTTTCATGCTCTAACATCCAACCAGCACTTCACATTGAACATACCCAGGCAGAAATTTGTTGGCATGGACTACCAGGAAATGCACTGGGAAACATGGCCTCTGAGGGGCATCCACACTGGGCTCTTAAACAGAACAGATAATAGGGCATAGAAAGTATCTGAGAGCAAAAGTTTCACATCTGTCATACAGAGATATATAATGCCACACTCTCACAAACATTGGTAGGTAATATTGATGACAATAATAATTCAATAAAAATAATAGTTGATAGTCACAAGACTAATTTCAGGATTTTAAAAGTTATTTTTCTCACTTTTTGATCTTAAGCAATTATATATAATATTACTATATATGGGTAAAGAGGCATCTAATAGAATCACCCAAATAATATAGTTATGAGGTATTTGGAAGAGACAGAAAAATCTAACTTAACTCTTCACATGTAATTGCACAGTATCAGTAGATATTGCATAGATTTGCCAAATCAATAGCTGATGGTACTATATATATATATATATATATATATATATATACTAAAAGTTTTGCCATTAATACTGAGTCATGTGGAAGGCTGATCTAACATAAATTTTTCTTCAGGAAAAATGGCAAAAGATGTATTGTTTAAAAAATATCCAGTATTTACAATGAAAATATAATATTGATCTTGAAAAAGAGAAATTCCATAGTGGCAAGTATCAATACAGGACCACACAGGACTTTGAGGTGCAGGGGTCTAACAGCTCCAACCTTTTACTGCCCTCCCTACATATTTTAAGATTATTATTTATTTTGTAGGAATGCACTTTAAAATAGTTTGCTTGATTTCTAAGAATAACTCTTTTTTAATTAGGTTAGGAGATGCATTGGATTTGTAAGTTAAATTAAGTCAACGTGATATGTACACTATTGATTCTTCCTGTCAAAGAACAGGGAGGCCCAGGGAGTTTAAGGCAGTGAGAGTTCACAGGGAAAAGCATCAGAGAGGAGAGAGCCAGCTACACAAAGCTTGAGCTACCTAGGTCTGCAGGGGTTGGTTCCTTGTAAGTGGAAAGTGTGCAAGGCCAATGGCTTAATCTAGTAAGGGAGCTGTAACAAAATGCCACAGAATGGATGGATCAGACGACAGAAATTTATTTTCTGACAGTTCTAGAGGCTGGAAATCCTCTGGTTTGGTTTCTCCTGAGGCCTCTTCTTTAGTTTGTGGATAGCTGCCTTCTTGCAGTGTCCTCACATGACCTTTTCTCTGTACACACAAGTCCCTGATGTCCCTTCCTCTTCTTAGAAGGATACTGTGCATATTGGGTTAGAGCTTCACCTTTATGGGCTCATTTAACATTGATTTCCTATTCAAAGGCTCTGTCTCCAAAAACAGTCACATAGTGGGTGAGGAATTCAATATGTGAATTTTGAGGGACACACTTCGGTCCATAACAATCAGGGAGAGAAGCACCCAGAAACTCGAGAGGGACCATAGATCACACAGGATCAGGGACAGTCCACGTCTCTTATAGTCAGTGTAGAGAATCTCCTAATTCATAGGGTAGCAGATAGAATACTCAGAAAGATATTGTCTCATTAGTGAAACAAAATGGTCCTAGACAAACAAGGATTACAAGTAAGCCTAACATTATGAAATTAAATTTAAATAACATAATTGTATCCCAGAACAAGGCTCTAGAGTATTTATAGGGTACAATTTATCCAGTACTCAAAAAACTAAAATTGAAAATAACTGTCATTCAATCAAAAATACCACGCATGCAAAGAAACAGAAAAATGTTACTGTTAACGAGGTTAAAAAAAAAAATCAAAGGCACAGAAATGACATAAATGATACAATTATTAGAAAAAAGCATTTAAACAAGTATTATAAACTCTATTTCTTGTACTCAAAAAGGAAAAGGAATATATTATATAGGAATATAGAAAATATAATAAAAGAACTGTCACATTTCTAGATATGACAAATAGACTGGATGGGGCAGTAGTGGGCTAAGTTGTGGCTCCCAAAATGATAGGTCCACATTCTAATCCTTGGACCCCATGAATGTTCTTTCATTTTTAAAAAAAATAAGTAATGTCAGTTACGTCTTTGCAGATGTAGTTAAGGATCTTGAGATGAGGGAGTCATCCTATATCATCCTGGATGTACGAAATCCAATGACAAGTGTCCTTATAAGAGATACACAGAGGAGGAGGTGGCATGAAGAACCAGAGATGTAGTCACAAGCCAAAGAATGCCCACAACTACCCAAGACTGAGAGAGGAAAGGAATAATTCTCCCGTAGAATCTCCAGGGACAGCAAGGCCCTGCTGACAACCATGATTTTTAGATTCTGGTCTTTAGAACTGTGGCAGAATAAAAATCTGCTGTTTTAAGCCACTTGGTGATATTTTATTACAGCAGCCTAAGAAAACTAATACAGGTGTCAGCAGGAGATTATATACTGGAGAAAAAAAAAATCTTAGTGACAGCAATAGAAATCTCCCAAAATGAAACAAATACAAAATGGAACAAAACAAAACAAACAAAAAACAAAAGAGGAGAGCACCAGTGACTTCACAGAAAACTCCAGGTAAGCTACTCTGAGGATTTCTTTGGATCCTGCAGAAGTAGTTTTGCATATGTGGAATTTAGTGATGATGTCAGAGGTAATTCCACATACTTCCTCAGCCCAAGATGCCACCTCTGGAAAGAAAATAATTTTATTTCTAAATTTAAATTATAAATTATTATAAACAGAATGGGAACATAAGCAATCTCCTAATAACAGAACCAAAAAAATATAGAACAAAAAATTAAGAAGAAAATAAACCTATAGATCATTATTCCTATTCAATGTAGATGCACCAATTCTCAGCAAAATATGAAGATAGTGAGTGTAGAAATATATTGCTAAGAATAAAAGCATTTATATATTTTGATATGCAGGAATAATGCATTCTGAATTGATGCATTTTTTCCAGCCAATATTTAAAAGTAAAGAGGTGTACTCAGGATCCAGAATTTGTAAAATTAATAGTTTTAGTACCTCACTGGGGACATTTAACATGTAGTGACTTTATTTGTGATGATGGTGTGATCACTGCATTCACACCATCAGTGTAAATGTCAGCACTATGGAAAAGGCAAATAATGTCCTAGTATTCTTACGAAAGTAAGACCTCACACCTTTTTTAAAGATTTAATATTTCCTTTGGGCAGAAACACTTATCTGAAGCATGGTAATTTAATCAGACTTACTTTAGTTTGTTTTTAATCCCCTACCTTCTGATGAAAATATTTGCATTTTAATATAGCAGTTTTAATGTTACTCTCTTTAAATATTTTAAACAATTTTTTTTAACATCTGATATATTTATCTGCCTAGGCAACATTATACTAAGTGATCCTGGTAAGCTGATGCTTCTTATGATGAAAAACTATGCATTTTTTTCTAATGGCTAATAATTAAAATGAGAGAGTGTTTTTGTTGTTGTTGTTGTTGTTGTTGTTTTTATTGTTGTTACATGCACTGAGAAAGGAATACTTATACTTTTATAAAGGTGTCATGGTACAATAATGGGAAAAGACCCTTGCAGAAAAAACAATAGCGATTAGGCCATAATATATAACAGCTACTTTTGGTAGAAGTGTTCTGAGAACTTGTCAGCCCAACATGATTATTTAAGTTCCCCAATGGACTGAAGAGTATCACAGCTCAATTCAAAGCCAGCTGTGTCAAGCCCTTCAGACTTGCTTCTCATTTAACAACTAAAGTTATCTAAATTGGTCTATTCCCACTTGCCACAATTGATGGTCAGAAAGCGTGTTTTGGCTCTTCCTTTTCTCTTTTAATAGCTGCATTCATCAAACATTTATTGCATCTACTATTTACTAGGCACTTTGCTAGGCACTAGGGATGAAGAAATCAAATAAGACTTTGTCCCTGACTGTGAAGGGCTTGTAAACTAATTTACACGTCTAAATATGAGTTCTGAGCCCCTTAACCCTATGGTTCCTCTCAAGATAAAAAGGGATTGATTATTTTCTATCACCAAATTCATCATAAGACCACTTTTGGGAAACATAAGGTTAATCTTGGAGTCTAGCAGCTAATAATTAGCCACCACATATTGCATATTTTCTATGTACCAGACATTATGCTAAGTACTTTACATTTTAAAAAATATTTTACTAAAAAATATTTTACTTTGTATTTATAATAATTTCTGAGAGACAATCGAACCTCTTGGTTTGCATCAGTGGAAACAGACTTAGCAAAGAAAAGTAATTTTCTCGAAGTGACCAACACACGGACGGCAAGTGCAGTCCAACTCCCTCCTGTTCTGCATAGTGCAGGTTTACCCCCTTCTATTCTTCTGCCTTGCTACACTGTTACTCAGAGACAAACCCCTTATGGTGATGAGAGTTAAGCCACCTCTAAAATATTCCGAGAAATCGTGAAGATTTATTTTTTTAAAGATTTTATTTATTTATTTATTCATGAGACACACACAGAGAGAGAGGTAGAGACACAGGCAGAGGCAGAAGCAGGCTCCATGCAGGGAGCCGGATGTGGGACTGGATCCGGGGTCTCCAGGACCATGCCCTGGGTGGAAGGCGGTGCTAAACTGCTGAACCACCAGGGCTGTCCTAATCCTTAACTCAATGTGCACCAGGAATGGGGAAGAGGGAAAGTTAGGAGAAGCAAGTTTGTTATTGTGATTGAAGCCAAGCAAGTGTTGGAGCTACTAAGAATCTTATCAGAAGTGGATGGAGTATAGCTGACATCATAACACATGTTGTTTACAATCACTAGACTTCCTATATTCCCCACATATATATGCATTTGGAAATAATTTGAAACTAAAGATTACATTGAAACTTGGAAAATCACAATTTTGTCTGACTTCAACCTATTCTTCAATCGGATTGCAAGATAGATAAAAATATCATGAAATCTTGCTTATTTTTTCTTTGCTGGTTTCTATCTTTGTTTTTTTTTTTTTTTAAGATTTTATTTATTTATTCATGAGAGACAGAGAGAGAGAAGCAGAGACATAGGCAGATGGAGAAGCAGGCTCCTCACAGGGAGTCCAATGTGGGACTCGATCCCGGAACTCCAGGATCATGCCCTGAGCCAAAGACAGATACTCAACCGCTGAGCCACACAGGCATCCCTATCTTTCGGTTTTTTGTTTGGTTGGTTTTTATCTTTTTGTGATCAGAGGCCACTGAGAAAACTGTGCTTTGTAGGAATGACATTCAACCAAAATCCTACAAATTGTGATCTGTGGGGGCTTTATTCACAATATTAATAATGACTAATTCAATCGTCACTCTTTTTCTTTTTTTAAGATTTTATTTATTTATTCATGAGAGACATACAGAGAGAGAAAGAGGCAGAGACACAGGCAGAGGCAGAAGCAGGCTCCATGCAGGGAGCCTGATGTGGACTTGATCCTGGGACTCCAGGATCATGCCCTGGCCCAAAGGCAGTGCTAAACCACAGAGCCTCCTAGGGATCCCAATCTTTACTCTTTTTAATCAGTTTCACCTGGTTTATTTTCCTCGTGCTTCATAAACCAGGCCTTGATTTTTTTTTCTTCTGCCTTATTTATACAGTTCTCTGTGTCTGTCTCTCCATTCCCTCCCTCTCTCTCTCTTTGCTAAATATCTGTTCTACAGGCCACACCGTCTCTGGGCTGATCCGCGGTGGACGTTTTGAGGGCAGCTGACCCGCAGCCTGCGCGCCCCGCACCGCCCCCCGTGGAAGCCTGAGCCGGCCGTGGAGCTTTCTCTCCCTTTGTCTCATAACCATGTCCACCAACGAGAATGCTAATTCACCAGCTGCCCGCCTTAACAGATTCAAGAACAAGGGGAAAGACAGTACGGAAATGAGGCGGCGCCGAATAGAAGTTAATGTGGAGCTGAGGAAAGCGAAGAAGGATGATCAGATGCTGAAAAGGAGAAATGTAAGCTCATTTCCTGATGACGCTACCTCTCCACTGCAGGAAAACCGCAACAACCAGGGCACTGTAAATTGGTCTGTTGATGACATTGTCAAAGGCATAAATAGCAACAATTTGGAAAGCCAGCTCCAGGCTACTCAAGCTGCTAGGAAACTACTTTCTAGGGAAAAACAGCCCCCCATAGACAACACAATCCGGGCTGGTTTGATTCCAAAATTTGTGTCCTTCTTGGGCAGAACTGATTGTAGTCCTATTCAGTTTGAATCTGCTTGGGCCCTCACTAACATTGCTTCTGGGACATCAGAACAGACCAAGGCTGTGGTCGATGGAGGTGCTATTCCAGCATTCATTTCTCTGTTGGCATCTTCCCATGCCCACATCAGTGAACAAGCTGTATGGGCTCTAGGAAACATTGCAGGTGATGGTTCAGTTTTTCGAGACTTGGTTATCAAGTATGGTGCAGTTGACCCACTGTTGGCTCTCCTTGCAGTTCCTGATATGTCATCTTTAGCATGTGGTTACTTACGTAACCTTACTTGGACACTCTCAAACCTTTGTCGCAACAAGAATCCAGCACCCCCGTTAGATGCTGTTGAGCAGATTCTTCCTACCTTAGTTCGTCTCCTGCATCATGATGATCCAGAAGTATTAGCAGATACCTGCTGGGCCATTTCCTACCTTACTGATGGTCCAAATGAACGGAATGAAATGGTTGTGAAAACAGGAGTTGTGCCCCAACTTGTGAAGCTTTTAGGAGCTACTGAATTACCCATTGTGACTCCTGCACTAAGAGCCATAGGAAATATTGTCACTGGGACAGATGAACAGACTCAGGTTGTAATAGATGCAGGAGCACTTGCTGTCTTTCCTAGCCTGCTAACGAACCCCAAAGCTAATATTCAGAGGGAAGCTACATGGACGATGTCAAACATCACAGCTGGTCGCCAGGACCAGATACAGCAAGTTGTGAATCATGGATTAGTCCCATTCCTCGTTGGTGTTCTCTCTAAGGCAGACTTTAAGACACAAAAGGAAGCTGTATGGGCTGTGACCAACTATACAAGTGGTGGAACAGTTGAACAGATTGTATACCTCGTTCATTGTGGCATAATAGAACCATTGATGAACCTCTTAACTGCAAAAGATACCAAAATTATTCTGGTTATTCTAGATGCCATTTCAAACATCTTTCAGGCTGCTGAGAAACTAGGTGAAACTGAGAAACTTAGTATAATGATTGAAGAATGTGGGGGTTTGGACAAAATTGAAGCTCTACAAAACCATGAAAATGAGTCTGTGTACAAAGCTTCATTAAACTTGATTGAGAAGTATTTCTCTGTAGAGGAAGAGGAAGATCAGAATGTTGTGCCCGAAACTACCTCTGAAGGCTATACATTCCAAGTTCAGGATGGCACTCCTGGGACCTTTAACTTTTAGATTGTACAGCTGAGACAGAAAGTTGTTTGTTGTGTACTGTTTGGTAGAAGTTTGTCTTACTGTTTCTCTACTAAGAACTCTTTTTAAATGTGTTTTGTTATTGTAGCACTTTTTTTTTTTAAATTTTTATTTATTTATGATAGTCACACAGAGAGAAAGAGAGAGAGGCAGAGACACAGGCAGAGGGAGAAGCAGGGTCCACGCACCAGGAGCCCGATGTGGGATTCGATCCCGGGTCTCCAGGATCGCGCCCTGGGCCAAAGGCAGGCGCCAAACCGCTGCGCCACCCAGGGATCCCTGTAGCACTTTTTACAACGAAACTATACTTGACCAGTTCTGAACTGTACAAACTGTATGAAGCTCCTCCTCTCAGTGGGTTGCTTATTTCTATGTGGAATCTTCTATCTTACAGTGTCCTGTAAATAAAGATTAAATTCCACCCTTTTCTTTAAAAAAAAAAAAAATCTGTTCTACAAACTATTTAATGGCCAACTCAAGATAAACCTGACCTCTGATGTCTTCTCTCATCTATGAGGACTCTGACTGCGTTCTTCCCTAGTTTACATCTAATATCACATTCTCGAAACCTTTTCATTTTCTTTGAAGCCTAAAGTTATTTCATATGTGTGTATTTGATCCACGCAAATAAATGAATTCTTTTTGATATCTACTATCTTAGGCTGCTTTATTCAGTCAATGAAAATTCAATAGATTCTTAGAAGTACTGTTTGCAAAAAATGATTTAAAAAAAAGAACAAAAAAATACTTATCCACTTTAATAACTATTCAACATGGTCCCAAATGTTCCGCTGTCTTTATTATGTTCTCATTCAATTTAGTAAAATTGCACTTTATCTACCTCACTTTATAGTTTATAAACTAAAACAGGTTTACACATGTTATTTTTATTTATCTTAACTAAATTTCTGGAAAGTAACACAGGTAGATGTATTTTTTCAGTTGCATAGTTTATAGGACCAAAATTAAAAAAAAAAAAAGTCAATTGACTTCTCCAGACTCATAGTTTTTGAGTTATAAAAATGACACAAGAAATCAAATCTCCCAATGTCAAGCCTAGCCAAGTGGTTTTGTAATTTTTTTTTGATGTTCTTGACTTCATCAGGCATATTACCATGTTTTTATTTGCCTGTAACTCAGCTTATAAAATGCGAAAAACATTTAAGCATAGCTTTGTCTTAGAAACTTTTGTAAACAAATATTGTGAAGCTATATTTTATAGATATTACATGTTTGAATCAGTAAAAATCACATTAATAAAGTAAAATACTTGGAGATCCCTGGGTGGCTCAGTGGTTTAGTGCCTGCCTTTGGCCCAGGGCATGATCCTGGAGGCCTGGGATGGAGTTCCACCTCAGTCTCCCTGTGTGGAGCCTGCTTCTCCCTCTGCCTGTGTCTCTGCCTCTCTCTCTCTCTCTCTCTCTGTGTCTTTCATGAATAAATAAATAAAATCTTAAAAAAATAAAGTACTGAAAGTTTCATCATGGATTGCAGACTATTTCATTACAAGCCAGCTACTCCCAAAGCTGGAAAATAATTCCGTTAAAATGTCAAACACTTGTCGATCTTTTCATCATCCCATTAGTACTAGCAGGGTAGATGTAACCTGGCAGCTTGGCTTTTATAGCAAGCTACTGTGCTTTCCTAATGGTGAGAGTGATACGTGAGAAAACCATTATCCTGCAAAGCTGCCCTTGAATAAATATGATCAAAAAGAACTGACAACATTTGATCTTATAGCAACACAAATCATTTACAAAACAAACTGTGCTGCACTGACATGTACATTTACAGATTCTCACCTTCTGTTTTTTTTTTTTTTTTTTTTTTTTTTCATTATGGGCATACACAGTACATCCTCAAATGATATCCTAAAGAGAAATTATCTGGACCCCTTTCTCAAGGGGTCTCAAAGTGCTGGGCTGTAACTTTAATTTTTATGAGAGTAAGTTATCCTCTAAAGCGGTGAGTCCTTGCTTTGTTAAAGGTGATGTATGATATTAGAAAGATATCAGTACTTAGAGGCAGAAGTGTTCTGCCTTTGAGTCCCTGACATATACACCATTCTAAATCTGGTTGAGAAGATCTAAAAAGGAATCAAAAATAGCTCCCACTCTCTCAAGGAGCTTGGCCCAACAGATAAATTAATTAGAAATGTAGATACCAAATTATCCTCATACTAGGAAGATATAGGTTAGGTATCTGAAGTAACTTCAGATAAGGGAGAAATGTAGCACAGTATTAAGGATTGTGGAAAATCTTTGTAAATGACAAGAAAATTAATTTTTTTAAGACTTATTTATTTATTTATCCAGAGAGAGAGAGAGAGAGAGAGAGAGAGAGAGGCAGAGACAGGCAGAGGGAGAAGCAGGCTCCATGCAGGGAGCCTGAGGTGGGACTCGATTCCAGGACTCCAGGATCACGCCCTGGGCTGCAGGCGGCGCTAAACCGCTGCGCCACCAGGGCTGCCCTGACAAGACAATTATTTGGTGGACTTACATGGCATATGATTTTAACTTGTGCAGAGAGGAAAAAAAAAAAAAAAAGAAAGAAAAAAAGAGGGAATTCTAGATAAGAGAATTAAATAAGCAGAGGTATATAAGAAATTGTGGGACATACTTGGTGGAAATTTGACTAGTAGATGTCAATTTGACTAGTAGAAATGTTGCATACTGTGGGGGCTTAGACTTCAAAAGGGCCATTTATTTAGGACAATAAATACAACAAAACATCATGAATGAAGAACTAAAGAATTAGATCTTACTGTAAGAATAAGGAGTTGTTGAAGGTTTTGAAGAGAACAGAATTGATCTTAAGCAAGTCTTGTTTGGAATTGACATAAACATTTGTTTAAATGAGTTTAGACTGACAGTAAGAAAATTAGCTTTGAGCCACTACGAATTCATTATTACAGATTAGAGATAAAGTACAGAAAAAGGGCTGCTGAGGATTGGTCTCTGGAATGTTCTGGAAGGAGCCTTGACAAGGCATGGCAATAGCTTGAAAAATCACAACAATTATTATTTTTTTAAGTTTCCTTCATCAAAAATCTGGTGGCATTTAATATGAGACAACAGGAGACCAAAAAACCCCCAAAACAAAAGAATATCACTAATTATTAATAAAAACGATTGTCTCTCTGTATTTTTGTAGACCAGAAATTTTGGTAAATGTTATGCATATATTATCGGCTTATTATTCTGAAATATTTATGAAATAACTCTTATTCATATTTTATAGTAAGGAAACAAGGACTCAAAGAGAGAATAAATATGTTGCTCACATATCAGAAAGTGCATATGGCAGATCCAGGATTCAATTTTCAGTTCTTCAATCCCAGAAAGACCAAACAATTTTCATTTTGACCCTTCAGGTTATTTATCCACTAGTACTCTTTCCATCCATCTTCTAAACAGACTGCCCAATCAATGACTACTAATCTGCTACACCAGTTTTGACAACCTTTATACTGTGATTAATACTAAGTATTTTTATGCTGTTCAAGAGTTTGAACAATGAACAGCTCTCAGAACAAAACTGTACTTGACCTTTCTCAGTCTTCCCTACAAAATCTGAAATAATTTTGTGTCCTTCATGACATTCATTTTTGAGTTGTTCCTATGTTGTAACATTTTAATAAAGGCTTAAGCTAGTGGCTTTGGTTGGGTTTTCTTTTTCTCCCTTCTTGATTCCATAATAGAGTCTCTTAGAGGAAAAATATTCAAAAGAGGAAATAAACACAGTGAAGGGTAGAAAGGGAACTAATACAGAAGATGTTGGATGATGAATCATGCTTGGAAAACTGACTTATAGAGATGTTCTCCAAGGAATTTAAAGTTCAGCGTCCAGTATCCCAAATAATGTTAGCAACTTTAGGCTTGTACTGGGTGGGAGAGGATTTTTAAATGATACTATGCATTTTATTAGAGTGTGATACAGAAAATAAGAAATTTCAATGGCAAGAGCATTATACAGTTGGGTATATGGGAGCATCATGATCAGAGCTGATCATTTTGCTTGGAATAAAAAACTAGAGAACCAAAGGGCATAAAATGACCAAGTTCCTATGATGCTTGATGTCTGAACTAACGGTCCTAATGTTTTGTTTGAATGTCTGATTTTAATGTCTCTTAATTTTCTCTACATTTGTGTAAGTTAAACTAACTACTTGCATTTGAGCCATAATATTTAATTTTTTGCTTGTAAATTCACTCCACATTTTGTTAGCTTTATTAAACTTTGAGTATTAGAGCATTTGAATGTCCATGATTTGAAACAAGTTTTATAATGCATGAGGAGAAAAATTTGAAGATTCCAGAGTATTTTAATAGCAAAATATGTTATATTTTTCTGTGAGGATATTAAGAAGTCCTATTTTAGCATTGATATTTGGATTTCATTCAGTTTATTGAATGGGTAAGTTGGTTATCTTCTATAGACACGTATACTTTGATTCACTTGGCTAATATAGGTTCCATTATAAAGATAATTTTCATTTTTAATGGACACTCTAATGTTTTCTACTGTGAAAATGGTGGATACATCAGCCCATTCATAATGATAGACTGATAACCTAAATGTAGAGTTTGGATTACTCAAATAGTTTCATTATTAGACTACACAAGTTATAGGTTTACTTTAAATATAATAATAATAATAATTATTATTATTACTTATTTTTATGCTTTGTTTACTTAGTTGCTTTCAAAATATGCAATGAAAACTTTATCAGGTGGACAAAAATAATAGGAAATTCTACTTGTTTCTGTTTTTTGTTTTTTTACTCCTGAAAACTCTACTCAAAACTTACCTAATCTGTAGATAGGTGAATCAGATATCTAATCAGTTGAAAACTTTAACCAAATTGAGAAACAAACCCCAGTTTTGTGTATAGAATAATAAGATAACATCAATTATATCTCATTAAATTAAAGCTATACACTCAAGATAATGTACTCTCTAAATAATGAAGATTTTTCATTAAAAGTTTGTTTTTCCATGAAATCCTTGAAAATTATTTTGACAATAATTGATTGACTGCAATTCCTGTTCATCCCCCCAGGAATAATAAAAGATCATTTACAATGGATAAAGAGATTGTCCTAGTTATTATCAACAACATATTTTATGTATTGTAAGTAAAATTAAATAATGCCATAGCCTTTGATATTTTTTTAAATAAAATTAGCAAAGTAGAGAAAAATTCTGATGCTTCAAATTCAGTGATGGCTTCACATTATAATCCACTTATTTATTCATTCTAATACTCATTAACATGAGTTATCATTAACATGATATTTATTATGAATATCTAGGTATATGTCATTAAAGCAAAAAAGTAACTGTCTCTGTGTAGTTACAAATAATAGAGGGATAAGGTATTTAAGTTATAGTTAAACAAAAGCTTATTAACCAGTTGTTATGACAAGTGGTAACTCACAAGTAAGACAAAATCAAAGATTGCCAGTTTGGCATAGTAAATAAGGTTAAGCTATAGCTTATGTAGTTTTAAAATTGAACAAAAAATATTGAAAGTAAAATGTTGAAAAATATATACCAAGCAAATATTCCCTCAAAGTTAAAGCTTATCCACCTATGAGACACAATATATTATAAATTAAACTTGTTTACAGAAATAAATAGTGTAGCTACATAACAAGAGAATATGTAAACAAAGAAATAGCAATTACATAATGATACGGTTTCAAAAGTTAAGCTTCAGATATGTAAAGCAGAAGTGGATTTTTTTGTATTTTTTGTGGGTTTTTTGGGAGGTATTTTTTTCCCAAATTTTCATTTAAATTCTAGTTGGTTAACATATAGTGTAATATTGGTTTCAGGAGCAGAAAAACCTACATAGTACCTAGTGCTCATGACAACAAGTAGTAAATGGATAATTTTTTTAATCACCTATGCATGATTATAGTTTGAAGCATTTCTATAGGTTAAGGAGATAAGTGATCTAAAACAATAGAGATTTGAAAACTTCTTGGCAGTCTTGACTTAATGAATACATTGAACACTGTTTTCAAGAAATGGGGATACTTTTTTTACTGGGTATTAGCTAAATAAAAAGATATTTTATTTGATATTATGAGCAAAAGAAATTCATGTCTCCAATTACCCATACTATTCTTTATTTTCCTTCCATAGTTGCACAATAAGATTTTTCCATGTAGGAAAGCATCCATACTTTTCAAGTAGTTGTGACTGATGGTTGATATGATTCCAAAGGAACCAAAATAGCACTTGCCAATGTCATGAATACCAGTGTAAACCATTATTCATACTGGTAGAACATTACAACCTAAACAAATTTAATATTTAATTATAAAAATAGTGCCAACATCGATTGACCTCTTTTTCTATGTATGTAATCATAGTTACGCATGTATCTGCTGAATATTTTAACTTAATTTTGCAACTATATATATATTAGAAAAAATAATTTATCTTATCCCAAATTAATTTCTTAACACTTTAACTTATAGGTTGGGTTATTCAAATATTCCTAATCTTGGGGATCCCTGGGTGGCTCAGCAGTTTGGTGCCTGCCTCTGGCCCAGGGCATGATCCTGGAGTCCTGGGATCAAGTCCCACATCAGGCTCCTTGCATGGAGCCTGCTTCTCCCTTTGCCTGTGTCTCTGCTCCCACACCCCCATCTGTGTGTCTATCATGAATATATAAATAAATAAATAAAATCTTAAAAAAACCCCAAATATTCCTAATATTTGCTTCATTATCTCTCAAATGAGATTCATAGACCTTAGATGACAGGTTTTGTAAATATTAATGGGCCTCATATGTTCAATGTAGGTGACACATTTATTCCCTAAAATTTATCAGAGATTTTTTTGGATCCTGAGGTGGAGGTGAAGTTACGGCAAGGAATACAATCAAAGCCCCATTTTCCACATTCAAATGAAGCAAGTGTGAAGCAATAAATATTTAATATGTTAAGTTGTGCTAACACTTATAATAAAAACTGAAAATACACTAAGGTGAAATAGAGATTGAGAGGCATATGCACTTAGAGGTGTGGTCATGGAAAAACTGATGAGATGGGCCTAATGGCATTGAAAGAACATGCATCCAGAGAAAGTTGATAACATGCTTATTATGTCTGAGTGACAAAGAACATGCTAAAGTAAGTATAGGAAAATGAACATGGGGGAGTGATAGGCCAATATTAGAAGGGGCTCAAAGTGTAGGGGTAAGACAGGGTTTTCCTCTGCATTGATGGGAAGCAATGGGAGGGGAGTGATTTGAGCAAAAATATATGTAATGAACAATGTTTTATGGGTGTTACTCTAACCTGCTGTGAGGATAATTAAATAAAAGGCAGCAAATGTGGATGCAGAAATGCCAATAAGCTTAAGGAGGGCGCGTAATATGATGAGAGCACTGGGTGTTATATGAAACTGATAAATATTGAACACTACATCAGAAACTAAGTATGCACTATATTTTGGCTAATTGAATTTAAATTAAAAAAAAAAAAGAAAAAGAAAAAGAAAAAGAGGAATGCCTGGGTGGCTCAGCGGTTGAGCATCTGCCTTCAGCTCAGGTTGTGATCCTGCGGTCTCGGGATCAAGTCCCGTATCAGGCTCCCTATATGGAGCCTGCTTCTCCCTCTGCCTCTATCTCTGCCTCTCTCTCTGTGTGTCTCTCATGAATAAATTAAATCTTAAAAAAAAAAAAAGTCCAATTAGCATTCTTTTCGGTCCATGTAAGTAATGATGTTGACAAAGCAAAATGATGTAAAACTACTAAATCTTGTTATACTGGATGGTAGAGCCCATAGAATTTGTTTGTGAGTTAGATATGGATGTCTGGATATAGATATGAAAAAGAAACAGAATCCTTCCATGAGAGCATGTAAAAACAAGGAGTTATGATTTTATGAAAATGGAAGTCTAGGGGAGAAGCAGAGAGTAAAAAACCAATACAAGACACTTCTAAGGTGAGTTAGCAGGGAAAAAATTTACACTACCACTTGAAACCACTAAAAAATAAAAACAAAAATATATAAAACAACAATTTTTAAATGTTGGAAATTATGAATTGAAGGACAGTGATCCCAGAAAGACAGGAAACAAATAAGATGAGCCCTATGATTGGTAAACTTATTGAGTTGAGTTTCCAGAGCATAGCACAGAGAGCTATAACCAAAGAACTCCCTGAGTTGAAAAGACCTAGTTGATGATCTAGGAGCAAGAAGGTAGATAGAGATTGTAGAACAGAGTAGAGGAGAGAAGAGAAATGCAAAAAGGGGGCACTATGGAGATCTGCAGATGCTCTCAGTATGTGCTTCTTTGTTTCTAAGAAAAACCAAACTCTTTTCCTAAGTGGTAATATTATTTTACATTCCTAAGAGCAGTGAATGAGTTCAAATTTCTCTGCACCTCCTCAACCCTTGGCATGATCAATCTTTAAAATATCAATCATTCTATCAGGTGCAGTGGTGTTGTCTCATTCTGGTTCAAATTTGAATTTCTCTAATTGTTGATATTAAGCTTCTTTTCTGGAGAGTATTTGTCACATACACACACACACACACACACACACACACACTTTAATGAAGTGTCTGTTCCAAAGGAATAAAAACTGGCAAAACCCAATTCTTCTTCTCTGTTGAAAATTAATTTGCCTGTTTATTTTCCTTCTTTTAAAAGGATGAGATTTTTGAAAATTATTGCCTGCTTTACTTAGTCACTTTTCGGATCTCTAGCATAATGAATATTTAATTACATTAAGTTTCTCACAATGCTAATTATTCACGGAACTCTGTTTTGGTCTTTGCTGGATTTGAAAGCAAGATGTGGACTACTAACACCTCTCACCTCAGGGTAAATCTGTTTCATTCAGATTGCAGACAGGAAAGTTAAGAAAGAAAATCTATTGCCTCAGATCAAAGCTTTTTGAGCCTGAAGGCAGTGCATTACTTTTTCCTAAAGTGGTACCTATTGCATCAGCAAATCATCTGCCTTCTATCTTCTTTAACTGCAGACATTTGTCAGTTGAAGCCCGGGCTTGCATTTTAATTTTTTTTATTATTTCATTGCACAACAGTAAGAGATATATGTGTGTGTAAATAAATTTTTATGAGAGCTTAAATTTATATGTGCGTGCAAACACATACATGGAGTACACCAGTACACAGCACAGTGCTACACAACAGATTAGTTTTCAAAAAATGCGTGCAAATCTCTAGTTCAAATTATAGAGATATTATTAGTATGTATTTTCTATTTTTAGTAAAAACTATCTTAAATTTCACTCACATTCAAAATCAATTTGTAAATAATTTGAGTATTAAAAATGACTTGCAATATATACATACAAACACACACATATGGACACACTATAATAAAGTTTAATGAACGTGCAATTATATATTATGATTTTATTTATATATTATGATTAAAAACAAATTAATGGCCAGATCTCAAAAAGTATGCCAATCAGTGTTCTTTTTAAATACATTTCCTAACATTTTTCAAAATTTCGAGCCACAGATTCTTCAATACCTTAACAAAGTATTGGACAGTTCAGTGAAAACTCTTATTTCTCTTTTATTATCCATATAGAGAGTATACATTTGTATTTGTTTAGCTCTTTCACAAGAGCAAAACCATGAATATATGTTTGCATATATGTTTACATATAAACATACAATGTTGTTCTAAAATTTGCATACCAAGTTGCATTTCTAACAATATTATGTAGAAAGAATCATTTAATAAATCATTATTGATAGTAGTTATTTTCATTCTTTTAAAAGTTTCACTAACAGAATTTCTTGAATCTTGCATCATTATGCTTGCATCATAATGCTTTTTTCTTTAATTACTGGTTAGTTTGATAATATTTAAATATCTTTTGGCTTTACAAATATGATCTCTTCATAACTTTCATCCTTTCTTCTTTGGATACCTTCCTTTTTCCTATATATATTTTAAAGTGTACGTACATTATGGATATTAACCCTTAGAATATAATTTGTTTTAATTTTGTAGTACCACAAAGATATAAAATTTGTTAATTCTCATGAAGTCATATCTATCAGTCTTTTTAAAAAGTTTTTATTTAAATTCCAGTTAGCATACAGTGTAATATTATTTTCAAATAAACAATATACTGACTCAACACTTCCATACAATACCTGGTGCTCATCACAGCAAGTGCCCTCCTAATCCCCATCATTTATTTTACTCATTCTCCCACTGACCTTCAGTTTGTTCCCTATAGTTAAGAATCTGTTTCTAGGTTTGCATCTTTTGTACTCCTATAATCATTTGTTTTGATTGTTAAATTCCACATATGACTGAAATCATATGGTATTTATCTTTCTCTGACTGATTTATTTTGCATAGCATAACTCCCTAGCATTCACATTGTTGCAAATGGAAAGATTTCATTCTTTTTGGTGGCTGAATAATATATACATGTAACATGTATACATATACATATATATATTATATATGTATATATTCATACACACATATCTTTTTTATCCATTCATCAGTCGATGGACATTTGGGCTCTTTCCATAATTTGGCTATTGTGGATAATGCTGCTATAAACATCAAGGTGCACATATCCCTTTGAATCAGTATTTTTGTATTCTTTGGGTTAATAACCAATGTTCCAAACACTATTACTAAAATTGTATTATTTTTCTATGCCCCAACCCCATTAGTTTGCTTGGAATTTAGTATGATTATAAATACCCCAGTGCATTTGTAGATTAACTGAAGGATAGTTAGTGTTCTTTCAATGTTTGATCTTCTTGTGAGGACAGGGTGCATAGCTACTTTTTTGGTCCTTTTCTTATATTTTAATAGTACATAAGTGTGTGTGTGTGTGTATGTGTGTGTGCACGTATATTATCTATTACTCATTATTTAGTCTTAAAATTATGTGAGATTTTGGTTGTTGTTTAATGTAAATCTGGCAGTTTCTCCCACCTGGGGTGTAAAGGACAATTAATAGCAATGAGTCACTTTTGTTTTCCTCTCTTCATACCCTTTTAATAAAGGCAGGTCTACATCTCACACACAGTGTTAGTGGCATATTTCTGTCTCTACTTTGTTCCAGTATATTTATTTTTACAGGGCAGCTGATTTGTTTTCCCTTATAAGTAATGTTATTTACCAGTATATATCTCTTGAATATTTATATGAATATCTTTCTAAGATATATCTGCTGGACACTGCTACTTTTTCTGTGAGTAACTGTCTCAAACGAAGCATCGACCCCGTTCTACATAACAATCAAGTTCTACCTGGACACCAGTGGCTCTTCCCCCACTTGCACTGAGGCGCTGGACTGTGGGGAATGCCAGAAATTCAAGGTGAAAGGAAGAACATCTCTTTCTGATATATCAATCCTGAAGAAGTGATGCTTTTGCCTAACTGTTCTAAAGAGTTTTACGGGTACACCTTTCTCTCCTTCTCTTTTTTAATTCAAATGGTTATTCACCTCTCCATTTGTTATCTTATTAATTCCCCAAAGCATATAGGATTCTGATGATTTGCATGACTTAAAAGCAATTTAATGGCAGCAATCTTCTACAAAATGACCCATCCACTCACCGCCTGATCTGCTCCCAGCCTTGTTATTAAATGAACAAACTAACATGTTGAGTTCAATGTTTCTGCCTTAAGTTTTTCTTTTTTTCACCCTCTTCTCACAGGAGACTTTCTAGTCTCTTAGGACATCCTATCAATGTCTGATATATGTCCAGACACAGAGCAGTAGATAAGAGGTTGTTTCAGAATCTTCTTTGCCAAATTTCCAACAAATTTTCCTGAATTGAATGTACATACTTTAATCTCACCTATGCTTGAAATATACCTGCTATGTGATTGTTTCAGTATTATATTTTAAATTATATTTCCAAACTGGGTAGAGTGAATATATTGAAAATATATTGTTTTTATATTTGATTTGAGAAGAATTTAGAAAATTATTAATTTTAATAGGTATGCTCCTATATTTTTGTAAATTATATTCCCTTCTCTAAATTTGATTGTCTATTTTAATTTAAATGTTAACTGTTTGGGGAGTCATTTTGTTTGTGGTGAAGGGTGAATCCATGTGCATGTTTTCCACTTTAAAATTCATTTCATTTTTGCCTCTTTTATTGATAGTCATCACATATTAAACCTTCTATCCTAAAAAATAACAAAGCAAGAGATAAGAAAACTCAATATTTGCGACTAAGAAATTCCTTAGTTCCTTAGTTAATGTTCCCTCTCTTCTTTTGTCTAGACATTCAAGCTGAAATACTTCTGTAAAATAGCTATAAGACTCTACATGTTGAAATGTTATAAAATATGCCAAGAAACAGTAAATAAAAATGGTTATCACATTCAGATAATGTCATTGAGCTCCATAGGTAAAAGTTATTAGGTTTTGTTTTGTAGTAACTTGACTTACAAGGGAAAATAAATCAGCTGGTTTCAATTTTCTCAAAAGCAACATTCAATATCAGTCCAACTGAGCAACTCTAGTAGATAGAAAATGAAAGTGTGATCCATGGATTTTAAAATCAGTTCAAAATTCTTCACATACAAAGCCAACATAAAAATGATTTTAAGCATGAAAGAATTCATTTTGTGCCCTTTGAGTCTGTCTTGAGAAATTACAGGATGAGCTTCAAACAATGAAGAGATGACTTGGGAAATTATCAGTGATAATTTAATATATTTATATGAAGAGTAAATATTAAAACAAATATGAGTATTAGAGCAACAGAAATATTACAAATGTTATATCTTCCAACCATGTAGATATGATCAAATTAAAACAAATTAGCTGAGGAAGAACAAAGAAAATGAGAAATAGTGAGCCCACAGATCGTCTCATCTATAATACTGAGAGTCAAGTGATATCATTTAGCTAGAATACCACCTACTGAAAGAATAAGAAAAGAGGAAATATAAATGTGTCTGTGTGAGCATTTCTTGCCCCGGATAGACACATAAGATTGTAATTGTAGTAGTTATAATTTTGAAAGTGTAGTTGAGATTAGTATATCGGAACTTAAAAATTCATGCACCAACATACTACTGTGTATTCTGTTTTGTATTTTTCCATTATAACCTTGATAACATATTTTGATTTATAATACATATATAATAATACACAAGATATATTATGCACATGACATACCATTATAACCACTGTATTATAACATTTGGCTTGTTTACAGTTTGAGCTATTAATATGCATGCCTCAAAAACATCCATGTACATGTCTTCTTCTGTACCTGTATATCAATCTGCATGTACACATAAGAGTGAAATTACTGGATGAAAAATATGTCTATATTCTAATACAAAACAGTATTCTCTAATAGTTAGATTTGGTAAAACAGTTTGAAAATTTTTTTAATATGTCTGTTTTTCTTTTTTTTTAATACATTTATTTTTTATTGGTGTTCAATTTACCAACATACAGAATAACATCCAGTGCTCATCCCGTCAAGTGCCCCCCTCAGTGCCCGTCACCCATTCACCACCACCCCCCGCCCTCCTCCCCTTCCACCACCCCTAGTTCGTTTCCTGGAGTTAGGAGTCTTTATGTTCTATCTCCCTTTCTGATATTTCCCACACTTTTCTTCTTCATATGATGAATCACATTGATTGCTTTACGAGTGTTGAACCAGCCTTGTGTCCTGGGGATAAATCCTACTTGATCATGGTTAATAATTTTCTTAATGTACTATTGGATCCTATTGGCTAGTATCTTGTTGAGAAGTTTTGCATCCATGTTCATCAGGGATATTGGTCTGTAATTCTCCTTTTTGGTGGGGTCTTTGGTTTTGGAATTAAGGTGATGCTGGCCTCATAGAACGAATTTGGAAGTACTCCATCTCTTTCTATCTTTCCAAACAGCTTTAGTAGAATAGGTATGGTTTCTTTAAACATTTGAAAGAATTCCCCTGGGAAGCCATCTGGCCCTGGACTTTTGTGTCTTGGGAGGTGTTTGATGACTGCTTCAATTTCCTCCCTGGTTATTGGCCTGTTCAGGTTTTCTATTTCTTCCTGTTCCAGTTTTGGTAGTTTTTGGCTTTCCAGGAATGCGTCCATTTATTGTAGATTGCCTAATTTATTGGCGTATAGCTGTTCATAATATGTTTTTAAAATCGTTTGTATTTCCTTGATGTTGGTAGTGACCTCTTCTTTCTCATTCAAGATTTTATTAATTTGAGTCTTCTCTCTCTTCTTTTTAATAAGGCTGGCTAATGGTTTATCTATCTTATTAATTCTTTCAAAGAACCAACTCCTGGTTTTGTTGATCTGTTCCACAGTTCTTCTGGTCTCGATTTCGTTGAGTTCTGCTCGAATCTTTATTAACGCTCATCTTCTGCTGGCTGTAGGATCTATTTGCTGTTTTTTCTCTAGCTCCTTTATGTGTAAGGTTAGCTTTTGTATTTGAGTTCTTTCCAGTTTTTGAATGGAAGCTTGTATTGTGATGTATTTCCCCCTTAGGACTGCTTTTGCTGCATCCCAAAGATTTTGAACAGTTGTATCTTCATTCTCATTAGTTTCCATGAATCTTTTTAATTCTTCCTTAATTTCCTGGTTGACCCTTTCATCTTTTAGCAGGATGGTCCTTAACCTCCACGTGTTTGAGGTCCTTCCAAACTTCTTGTTGTGATTTAGTTCTAATTTCAAGGCATTATGGTCTGAGAATATGCAGGGGACGATCCCAATCTTTTGGTATCGGTTCAGACCCGATTTGTGACCCAGTATGTGGTCTATTCTGGAGAAAGTTCCATGTGCACTTGAGAAGAATGTGTATTCAGTTGAGTTTGCATGTAGTTGAGTTTGCATGAGTTGAGTTTTCTGTAGATATCTGTGAAATCCATCTGGTCCAGTGTATCATTTAAAGCTCTCGTTTCTTTGGAGATGTTGTGATTAGAAGACCTATCGAGTATAGAAAGAGCTAGATTGAAGTCACCAAGTATAAGTGTATTATTATCTAAGTATTTCTTCACTTCGGTTAATGATTTATATATTTGGCAGCTCCCACATTCGGGGCATATATATTGATGATTGTTAAATCCTCTTGTTGGATAGATCCTTTAAGTATGATATAGTGTCCCTCTTCATCTCTCACTACAGTCTTCGGGGTAAATTTTAGTTTATCTGATATAAGGATGGCTACCCCTGCTTTCTTTTGAGGACCCTTTGAACGGTAAATGGTTCTCCAACCTTTTATTTTCAGGTTGTAGGTGTCCTTCTGTCTAAAATGAGTCTCTTGTAGACAGCAAATAGATGGGTCCTGCTTTTTTATCCAGTCTGACACCCTGTGCCTTTTGATGGGGTCATTAAGCCCGTTCACGTTCAGAGTTACTATTGACAGATATGAGTTTAGTGTCATCATGTTATCTATTCAGTCCTTGTTTTTGTGGATTGTTCCACTGAACTTCTTCTTAAAGGAGAATTTTAAGAGTCCCCCTTAAAATTTCTTGCAGAGCTGGTTTGAAGGTCACAGATTCTTTCAGTTCTTGCCTGTCTTGGAAGCTCTTTATCTCTCCTTCCATTTTGAATGAGAGCCTTGCTGGATAAAGTATTCTTGGTTGCATGTTCTTCTCATTGAGGACCCTGAATATATCCTGCCAGCCCTTTCTGGCCTGCCAGGTCTCTGTGGAGAGGTCTGCTGTTACCTTAATACTCCTCCCCATAAAAATCAGGGATTTCTTGTCTCTTGCTGCTTTAAGGATCTTCTCTTTATCTTTGGAATTTGCAAGCTTCACTATTAAATGTCGAGGTGTTGGACGATTTTTATTGATTTTAGGGGGGATCTCTCCTTTACATGGATCTGAATGCCTGTTTCCCTTCCCAGATTAGGAAAGTTTTCAGCTAGGATTTGTTCAAATACATATTCTGGCCTTCTGGCCCTTTCAGCACCCTTGGGAACCCCAATTAAACGTAGGTTTTTCTTCCTCAGGCTGTGTTTATTTCCCTTAATCTATCTTCATGGTCTTTTAATTGTTTGTCTCTTTTTTCCTCAGTTTCCCTCTTTGCCATCAACTTGTCTTCTATGTCACTCACTCGTTCTTCCACCTCATTAACCCTGGTTGTTAAGACTTCTAGTTTGGATTGCATCTCATTCAATTGATTTTTAATTTCTACCTGATTGGATCTAAATTCTGCAGTCATGAAGTCTCTTGAGTCCTTTATGCTTTTTTCTAGAGCCACCAGTAGCTGTATAATAGTGCTTCTGAATTGGCTTTCTGACATTGAATTGTAATCCAGATTTTGTAACTCTGTGGGAGAGAGGACTGTTTCTGATTATTTCTTTTGAGGTGAGGTCTTCCTTGTAGTCATTTTGCTCAGTGCAGAGTGGCCAAGAAAAAGTTGTATTGGGAAAAGGAGAAAAAACGAGGAGAGAAAGAAGGAACGAAAAGAGAAAAGAAAAAAGGAAGAAAAAAAGAAAAAAGAGAAAGAAAAAGAAACAAAGGAAAAAAGGGATGGGGGGAAGCAAACAGAAATCAAAAAGCAAAAAAAAAAAAAAAAAAAAAAAAAAAAAACCACGGGGGAGTATCCTCTGATTCCGTATGTGAGGCCCCAGGAGGAACAACCGCAGTGGCGGGGCCAGCTCTGGAGCCCTGGAGTCAGCTCCCGCAGTAACCCCCGAGCTCTCCGTCTGCAGGGCCTGGAGGCTCCGGGGCGGGGCCGCTGATCTGCTCAGCTGGGGCAGGAGCGTCCTCGCTGTCCTGGGCCCTCCCGGCCTCTGCCTGTCCCGGGGGAGGCCGGATCCTGGGCTGTTTCCCGGTGCCCTGTGCTCCGGGGTCTGCGCTGTTGGATTCGCGCTCCCGCCCCGCAGCCCCCTCCGCGGAGCCGCCCCTGAGCCCCTGGAAGCTGCTCCCGCCCCGCAGCCCCCTCCGCGGAGCCTCCCCCGAGCCCCCCGAGCTGCTCCCGCCCCGCAGCCCCCTCCGCGGAGCCCCCCCGAGCCCCCCCGAGCTGCTCCGGGTCCCGCCGTGCGCGCTGCAGCCCTTAGGGAGCTCGGCCGCGGGGTGTGGGGCTCTCCCGGGGCGCAGGTGTCTGTTAGTGTCCCCGGGAGCCCGAGGGCATCCCCGCCCTCCTGGGTCCTGCTCCACCTCCCTGCGAGCCCCTTTCCCCCGGGAAGGTCGGTGCAGCTCCTGCTCCTCCGGGACGGGGCTCTCCTGTCCTGGGGACACTCGCCCCGGCCTCAGCCCGGCTCCTCGCGGGGCCCCTCCCCCTTGGAGGCCTTTGTTTCTTTATTTCTTTTTCCCCGTCTTCCTACCTTGATAGAAGCGCGAACTCTTCTCACTGTTGCATTCCAGGTGTTCTCTCTTTAAATCTCAGGCCGAATTTGTAGATTTTCAGGATGAGTTGAAGGTTATCTAGGTAGTTTGGTGGGGACAGGTGACCTGGGGACCCTACTCTTCCGCCATCTTACCCCTCCTCCGTCTTGATAATTATTTTAAAACTGTGCTAAATTTCATTCAGTTATTTTTGTAATATGTTATACAATTGAAATAGCAAGCAATGGATGATTACTTACTACATCCTTAATGCAGCTATTACAGATCTGAGTACAATATGGTGCCTTCAAGGAGGTCACATATTTCTTACAATTAATGGAATTACAGTAATGTTTTCAGGTTGCATGTTTTCTGTATTACTAATATAGCTCTTCAGTGTCAGATCTCAAATGGCAGACAGTTATGTGTACTAAAACTAGGAATATTGGCATGAACAAAAATTTCTTTTCATTTGGTCTAGGTACCCACTTTGTACAAACTATATTGCATTGTGTTTTTATTAGATTTAAATTTTGGCATCTTTATTTAATTATAGATTTCAAGAGAATCAGCAACAAAAAATAAAGAAATAATAGCCAAACTATTGATAAATAAATAAAGCTAGATAGAAGGCAGATAACCACATAAAGAACAAATGAAAGCACAAAAACTATTCCATCTGAAATTCAAACCTTTATGTTCTATACCACTCTTTCTTCATTGTCATGATATTTAATATTGAGAACTATTTAACTAAGCCTTGAAAATAATTTAGGAAATTAATTAGACCCACAAAAATTTTACTAGCTTAGGTTTTGTTTTGTTTTGTTTCCTCATAAGCTTCAATTGGAATCACAACTAGTCCTAAACCCTATCAGATATAGGCACATACTCAGACATTATGTTACTTGGGGAGACATGTAATCTCATACATTCTCACTGCTACATGAGAGAGCTACATTTTCTCCAGATCCTTCATCTATTTGCACCAGGGATTTTGTACATTTCAACGGATTAGCAGGAATTCATTGGGGGCACCTGGGTGACTCAGTGAGCTAAGCAGCTGACTCTTGTTTCCAGCTCGGAAATGATTTCAGGGTGGTGATATCTAGTCCAGTGTGGGACTCAGTGCTTAGCACGAGTCAGCTTGAGATTCTCTCTCTCTCTGCCCCTTCCCTTGGTCACTCTCTCTCTCTAAATAAATAAATAAAATCTTAAAAAAAAAGAATTCATTAGCATCACCTCTTCTTCACTGCCTTAGCTTGAAACTTCTCCTGACTTTTGTACAATTGTAATAAATTCCTGACTGATCTATTCTCTACAGTCTTTCCTTCCTCAACTTCATTTCTTCATATCTTCTGCTATAATCATTTAGAAATACAGGTATAATTAAGTTTTAAGTTTCTTAAAACACTTGAGTAACTCCCACTTCATTTAAGCATTCTTCGTACTCAGATGCTTCACACAGTTTCAAACACCGATTATAGATAGAAAAATATTTGCTAGAGGAATGAATGTATTATTATCTGGGAAGATAAGCATGAAAACTACTTGCTAATTATATCTTTAATTTTGAATTTCAGTGTATTTCATGTAACATAGAAAATTCCAATTCTTTTTTAGTTGTCCAACTAATAGAAAAGGTTTTCAGTTACTCAATTCCCAGTTAAATATTTGCTACATGCCAAAAATTTGATAGTATCACAATTTTAACATTTTTCATCTTTTAGACAACACTGAGAATATGATTAGGATTAGTATATGTATTTAAAATATATTTATAAGTTCCTAATTAAAAAGCATTAGAATTGAGTTAGAGTTGTGATTTTTCCTAAAGTCACTTTCAAATATGTTGCATTGACTTTGAATTAGAATATTGTATACAAATGGTATTTACTAGAATATAGATAAGATCAATCATATTTAGCATATTTTGTGTAGGATGTTGAATCCATATTTTATGCTTATTAACTTATGCATTGCATAGATACTAATTGAGTACTTATTGTGTGTCAGGCATTAACCATGTCAGAATTCATACTATGATTGAGCACTTAATTACCATACTAAGTGACATCTTTGCACCTCCAATCAGAATCAGAAGAAAAATATAAATATAAATATTTTCTGATGTCATGAGCTGCAAAGATTGGGAACATTACAAAAGTAATTTCCATGTCTACAAATTTCTAAAATTTTATTTCATTCTTTGATTATAAAGAGTTCAGACAAGCAAAAATTCATCATTAACCAGTGTTTTTTCTCCAAGATGTACTATTTGTTATGGTTATTTATTTTTATTATTATTCCAATTTAATTGCTTAGAATGTGGCAGGAGGTCAGATATCTGAAAATATGTTAGGAGGGAAGTAAAGAAGAATCTAATCACAGCACAAAGTCATGGAGAGGATTATTGATTTGATTAAACATTTAGATAGTTTTAACAAAATAATTTGCAACTCTCAAAACTAAAAGAGTCATTAGTTTCATGGATGCATAACAGGAGTTTAGAATTTGTGTGCCAGATTTTCACAGCTCTATATTGTATGGTCCTCTCTTGATCTGTCTGCATAACTTACTATCTCAGTTGTTTCGAACAACTGAGTTAGCAAAATATCCCTTTGGGAAAGCCGATTTTACATTGAAGTTGGACATATTCCATTTCTATCTTGTTTCTTTGTATTTTAATCTTAACAGCTGAAGGATTACCAAATGTCACTGAGACTAAAGTGAAAAAAGAGAATGTTGATTGAATTTTTATTATAACTGATATTTTAAATTTTCCATATACATTTAAGTCATTTAAAAATACTTCATATTAAAGATAGTTGATATGCTGTATCTTCTTATCTTTCACCATTCTCAGCAAAAGTATTTTTATGTGATCATCAGATATTTAAGAAGTAAGACATACTAACCTTATGTTCTTATGTTTTTATTCATAGAAAAAGTAATTAAGATATACACAAATTGAATAGATTATAAATAATTATGTTTATGTTATAGATGAACATGATGTTTTAATTATTTTAGGAACAGTGGTGAGCCTTTGAAATGTGATTATATAACAATTGAGATTGATTAATATCCATTTTCTTAAGTTTTAAATAAACAAGAGAACATAAACTTTATAATGGTACCCAATTTATGAAGATATCTAATCATGGCATGAAGCCTTTACATATCAAAACATTTACTATAGTAGATGATGAAAAAGTCTTATCAGAGAAAGTTAAAAAAAAAAAGTCCCACTCTTTTGGGAAATGGAATAAAATATATAATAATCTATCAAGTATTTGTCAACATCAACAAGACTACAGAGCTTTTTCATTTGGTAACTGTGAAATTGGACAAGTTTCTGAATCTCAGTGATCTTCAATATCTTAATTAAAACATTCTACTTTCCCTGATATAAAATGATTTGTCATAGTGCTAAAGTAAGGATTAAAAGAAATAAGGTACGTATGCTGCTTATTAAAAGTTAATATGTATGGAACATTCAGGGAATTTTATCATTATTAGTATCATTATGGATCATTATTTTGTTATATGTTCATTACACTTTGACAGATGAAATAGTGAATAAAAGTGAAATATAATTGGCATCATTGTTTTAAATCACTTTAAAATCTATTTAGGAACCAAAATGTCAATATATAAATAAGAATACACACTAACATATATATCCCTACACCTGAATAGAAATATTTGGGTAATAGGTAAATGATAACAACTCTGCTAAACATATAAAGTATTCTAAAAATTACTGCAAGTTCTAAAATCACATGTTATCTAGAACATCATTAAGGAAATAAATATGCAAAGCATGTCATAATTCCAATTGATAAATGACTATATATCTGTAAGTAGAAAATAAGAAATAGGGGTGTGTGGGTGGCTCAGTTGGTTAAGCATCTGCCTTTGGCTCAAGTCATGAATCCAGGATCCTGGGATTGAGCCCCATATCAGGCTCCCTGCTCAGCAAGGAGTTTGCTTCTCCCTCTCCCTTCCACCCATACCCCCTCCCCCAGCTTGTGCACACATTCCCTCTCTCTCTCTCTCAAATAAATAAATGAAATATTAAAAAAAAAAAGTAAGAAATAAGCTAAGATTTTTTAGGTGGGGCAAGGGCAGACAGAGAGAGAGAGAATCTGAAGCAAGCTCCATGCCCAGCAGGGAGCCCAACAGGGAGGCATTGGGGGCCAGGGGTAGGCTCAATCTCACAACCTTGAGATCATGACCTGAGCCTAAATCAAGAGTTTGACACTCAACAGATTGAGCCACCTAGGTACCCCTAAGAATGTTTGAATGAGTTTCAAGAAGGTGTATGGCTATCATCTATCTGTCTATCTATCTATCTATATCTATCTATCTATCTATCTATCTATCTATCTATCTATCATCTATATAGATCAGATATGTGACTCCTTAACTCTTACTGTAGAAAAAGAAGTAACTCCATGTGGGCCATTCAGAAAACTTGGATAGTCCAAAAAAGATAAATGTGAAGATCCTTAGTGAATGTATTTTTCAATAAGTAATGCATCATGGTACCCTCATTATTAAATTCTCTGCAGTCTCAAACTAAAACCTGAGGGGTGAGGCATTTCATTACATTTGAACCTCCTCTATGACAAGACAGAATGGTGCATCTTATACAAAGGTAATGGCTGTTTTATTCTAGTCCAATCATGTTTGTATTCAGATGTGTAGGTACACAAAAAAACATATGGCTGTATCTCCAAAGAGGTGATCACTGTTGGCTACTGGCTGGATTCATGGAGAGAAATTGATACATGTACTAGAAATGGAAAAGGAATAGGATATGTCATAGACACATGTCAAATGACACTGAATAAACTCTAGATTCTAGTTTCAAATGGTGGTGTAGACCATTCAGTCTCTAGGGTTTGATACTATTTTCGTAGTAGAAATATATTCACAGATGACTTCCAAGTTTTGACTTTATTACTATTTAAACAGACTTTATATTTAACAGTGAGTCAAATACTAATTATAAACTAATTGTATTTTTTTTTTCATATTTACTTCAGTATTCTGGCCCCAAAACATATTTACTCCATATAGTATCATATAGTATCTCAGATTTATGAAATATTACCCTAAACTATAAATATTCAAACTAGACCTTATTTAGCTATATTTAGACCAGTTAGCAACCCACCGTAAAAAGGATATCCAAAATAAAATAATTAACAGGATAATTTGAAAAAGAGTAGGTGGGGATTTTTTTTTTTAAGATTTTATTTATTTGTTTGAGAGAGAGAGACAGAGAGAGAGAGAGAGTGCATGAGAGAAAGCACAAGCAGATGTAGGGGGAAGGGCAGAGGAAGAAGGAAAAGCAGGCTCCCTGCTGACGTGGGGCTGCATTTCAGGACTCTGAGATCATGACCTTGAGCTGAAGGCAGAGGCTCAACCAACTGAACCACCCCGGCACCCCAAGAGTAGGTGGAGTATTGAGGAACAAAAGGAAAATGCATTTAGTATTGTTTAGTCACATGGAGCTTTGACCATCTCCTGGACAGGCTGGTTGCTAAAATCCAGATATAGAGCAGTGGAGTTGTGAAGTGTGGTGTGCTTGATGCAACAAATTTCACACAGGAACACAGCTTGCCTGTGGTGATTGCATAAGAGAAACTCATGGAAATAAATAACTGAATCCACACTTCTCCTTTAATTTGATATTCTTGTATGATGTGCTAGTCCATTCAGGAGGCTCTGACAAAATGTAATAGGCTGGATGGTCTATAAATAACAGAAATTTATTACTCACAATTCTAAAGGGGAGCAATTCCAAGATCAAGCCATCAGATTAGGTGTCTGGTGACAGCCACTTACTGGTTCATAGATGGCTGTCTTCTCAGTGTGTTCTCATATAGAGGAGGGAGTGGAGTGAGGGGAATGCTCCCTCTCTTGATCTAATCACCACTCAAAGGCCCCAACTCCTAAAAAAAATTACACTGGGGATGAGGTCTCAACATATGGATTTGGGGAAGGAAGGATACCACCACTCAGTCTGTAGTATTCCTCTTCTAGGTTCCCCCCAGATTTATGTCCTTCTCATATACAAAATACAGTAATCCCATCAGAATAGCCACAAAATCTTAACTCATTCTAGCGTCAACTCAAAAGTCTAAAGTTTGAAGTCACCTCTAAATATCATTTAAATCAGATATGGGCAAGACTTAAGGACTGATCATTCTGAGGCAAATTCCTCTCCAGCTGTGAATGTGTGAACCCAATGTTCTGTGCTTCCGAAATATAAGTGTGGAACAGATATAAGATAGGCATTCCCATTCCCTAAAAGAAATTGTTAAGTAGAAAGGACTGGAAGTTCTTAGATAAATCCAAAATCTAAAGGAAAACAGCATTAAGCCTTCAGGCTTAAGAAGATCCTCTGGGCTGGATGCTCTGCTTTCCACACACACGGGTATTTTGGTCCTGCCTCCTTAGGTCTCTGGGACTGGAGCCTTGTGGCTGGAATTTCCCTCAGATGACTGTTCTGCCTCTGTTGCACTTCTGGCATCTGCTGGATATTCTCCAGGCTGGAATGTTGAACAGGTGGCTATTCTGGTTTGGACTCTCTGAGCTGGTGCTCCATTCTCCAGGACTCCCTGCAGGAGCCTTGTCTTCTAAAATGGACAGCTCAGCTTGTGTACTCTGTGTGCAAGCAGAAAAAGCATCACAAACACAGCCAAAGTTTACTGCCTACTGCCTCTGGAATGTAGCTCTGGTACCTGTGTCTTCTGAGGCCTGCAGGGCCAATAGGTAGGGTGGCTGGTTGTTGTTCCAGTTACAGGGAGTGGATCCACTATGTGAGGAGTTGCCAGCAGGTCCTACTGAGGTTCCATGAGTGCCAGCACCCCTCTTTTGAAACCACTCAGCTGGTTGGACTTTGCATTCTGAACTTGTTTTAGGAGGGACAGCCCTGATGATTTGTGAATTGCCCTTAGAGTCATTCTTCCATTGCCTGGAGCAGTAGTTTTTGGCTTCTTGTTGAGATGACTTGTTACTCACCTTATCACCACACCCTTGGTGTTCTCTCCCAAACAGGCTTTTCATATTCCTTTCAAAATAAATAGGCTGAGAATTCCCTAGATTTTTAAGTTCTGGTTTGCTTTTGATTAGCAACTCCATCTTTAAGCCATTTCTCTCTTATCACCTTTCACTATACGCAGTAAGGAAGAACCAGGTCACTTGTTCAACACTTTGCTTAAAGATTTCCTCAGTCAAATATCCAATTTCATTTCTTGCAAGTTCTATTTTCCACACAGCATCAGAACATGAACACAATTCAGCCAAGTTCATTTTCAATTTATAACAAGGATCGCCTCTCATCCAGTGTCCAATAACTTCTTCCTCATTTCTGCTTGAGACCTCACCAGAATGGCCTTTATGGTACATATTTCTTCCAACATTCTGTTTAGGATTTTGTATGTGTATGTGTGTGTGTGTGTGTGTGTGTGTGTGTGTGTGTGTTTAGGATTACTTAAGTATTCTCTAAGAAACTGAGGATTTCTCTTCAGCTGCCCTCTTTTCTTCCTGGGCATTTATCAGAATCACCTTTGAAGATCTGTTCATGGCAATGTAGGCTCTGTTTTTTAAAATTTAAATTCAATTAATTAACATATAATGTATTATTAGTTTCAGAGCAGCAATGTAGCTCCAGATGCACCTCCATACTTTTCTAGCCTCTGTCAAGAGTTTGAAAGTCACTTCCACATTTTAAAGTATTTTTTACAGAGTATACCCACTTCTTGGTACCAATTTCCATCTAAATCTGTTCAGGTGTCTAACAAGATGCCATAGAGTATGTGGCACATACATATTACACAATTATACACAACAGAAACATTTTTTACAGGTTCTGAAGCCTTAAGAGGTCTGAGATCAAAGCATTGCAGATTCTATGTATGGTGAGCTCCTGCCTCCTCCTTCAGAGACAGCCCTTGTTTCCCCTGTGTTCTTGCATGGCAAAGGGAGGAGGGAGCTAGCTCTCTGGGCATTTTTATAAGGGCACTAATCTCATTCTTGAAGGCTTTCCCTTCATGGCTTAAGAATCTCCCAAAGGCTGCACCTCCAAATATCCTCACAGTGGGGATTAGGTTTCAACATGTGCATTTTAGGGGAGACACAGTCTATAGCACAGAGCTCCCTGTTGGCCAAATAAACTGGGATCCAGAGTATAAGGGTGGTGTGACCTACATAGGTAAGACTCTTAATACATGGGAAATAATGAAAAAGAATGAAGGATAGATCCCAGATACAAAAGGAAAAAATCATGGAACATTATTTTTAATTAAAGTTTAAATTATCAGTTCAATCAATAATATCAAATTATAGATATTTATTGAATGTTAGCAATAAGCAAGTTATTGGATTTGACTAAAGATAAGATTACCATATGATATCTTACTTTCAAGAAATAGAAAATACATAAGGGAAATGCAATGAATATAAGTGTTATAACAAGACTGGAGATGTAAAAATACTGTGAGAACTATAAACAGAATGTGAAAGAACTGATGACAGACTAAATAAATCCCCATATATAAATGGCAAAACATTTACAATAGGGAGAAAGCGAATTGAAATGAAAATGTCTTAACAATTTTAAGAAATATTAGGAATTTGAGACGGTAATAGAGCAAAAAAAAAAAAAAAAAAGGAGGTAGATCTGCAATGTAATGACATATCTTCTTTTGCTTGTTCACGCCCAAACTAGAATTTCTACAAAATTCTTCCTATTTTGCTTAATTTACCTGCTTTTCCAATCCTTTGAGTTGCTAGTATTGTCCTGAGTCCCCTTTTCCTCAACTATCCATTCTACAGCTGGACATTTAGTATGTAAATGGGATTGATGTCTTTATAAAGAGACTCCAGAGAACGCTCTCATCTCTACCACCATGTGAGGACAGAGCAATGAGACGGCCATCTGTGAACTGGAAAATGCGCTCTCATTGGGTGCTGAAACTGGCAGTCCTTTGATCTTGGACATCTCATGTCAGGAACTTTGAGAAATAATTTCTTTGGTTTACATGACGCCCAATCTGTAGTATTTTTTATAGCAACCCAAACAGACTAAGACAGTGATATTTTCCCCATAGTAGTGTGTGTGTGTGTGTGTGTGTGTGTGTGTGTGTGTGTGAGAGAGAGAGAGAGAGAATGCTTGTGTTGACTCAGTCAGTCTTGACTACCATACTGGTAAGTTTTCTCCCTATTTTCAACAAATGTCATAGAATTAAAACTTGCCAAGTTGTGACTCGTTCCTTTTCTGGTTTTATCCGATGTATCCAAATATTTCACAACTTCTGCCAAAGTGGCAATGATGAGAGTATAAAAATAATTTCAAATATAGATCCAAAGAGTTTGTAGTTAACTTACCAGGTAGTAAGGAAATACATAATATTTTGAAGTCATGTTAGAAGCTGAGCTTTACTAAGATGGTTAAATTATTAAATGTGTAGAAAATGTTGAGTAAGTACAAGTAAATACAGAATGGAGGTTGGTATGGAAACTATAAATCAGGAAAGATTTCATTATGTGACAGAAACAAAGGACACCTTAATCTCAGTAGATTAAAACTACCACGATTGTTTCTTTTTTTTTTTTTTTTTTTTTTTTTTTTTATTTACTTATGATAGTCACACAGAGAGAGAGAGGCAGAGACACAGGCAGAGGGAGAAGCAGGCTCCATGCACCGGGAGCCTGATATGGGATTCGATCCCGGGTCTCCAGGATCGAGCCCTGGGCCAAAGGCAGGCGCCAAACGGCTGCGCCACCCAGGGATCCCCCGATTGTTTCTTCATACCACATTTTTATCACAGATCACCAGAACTCTATCACGGCCAATCAGAAATTCAGGCTGACAGACTGCGTCTAAAAACACGTTACTGTGATTATAGAGGCAGGGAATAGAAAATGAAATGAACAACACCCAAGGATCTTCCCAGAAGTTCGAAATCTAGGTCAGCTCATGGTTTATTGGGTAAAGAAAGCAACATGAGTCTTTGTGGGGGAAAAAAAGGTAAAATTGAATGTGCAAGAAAGAAAAATCGAGCACAGAATGAGAATTAGTGACTACCACACACAAATAATAAAGGATGTTGATTGACTTAATGATATGAAGAATAAAATCGATTGGATAAAAATTTTTAAAGTAGAATCTATAGGACAGTTAGATACGAGATACTGTTGTTTACATTTATTTTTAGTAAGCTACCTGTTTTTCCTCTTTTGCTTTTTAAAGACTTTCCTTTTTAAGATTTATTAATTTTATTTATTTATTTATTTATTTATTTATTTATTTGAGAGAGAGAGAGAAAGAGAGAGCGAGAGAGAATGAGCAAGCACAAGAGATCACACAAGCAGGGGGAGTGGCAGAGGGCTAGAGGTAGAAGCCGGCTTCCTGCTGAGCAGAGAGCTGGATGCTGGGCTCAATCCCAGGACCCTGAGATCATGGCTTGAGTCTAACACAGACACTTAACTGCCTGAGCCACCCAGGCACCCCTCTTAAAGATTTCTAATGTCAGCATTTCATACAGACTTGATTATCTAAAGGATGTGAGTTTAATAGAAGCAAAGTAATTCACTCTGCTCTTCTAAATCTGATGATCCAGAAGGTTATTGAGGCAATATATTCAAAAGAAAGCTATAAGCAGGAAGTTGATTTTAGAAAGACATTGCTCTTTTTAGGCATCCAAATTGAGATGAAAAACAGGATATAGATTTGAATCTAAAGACAAACATTTCAGAGTCAGCAGTCTCAAGGAGATGTTGAATCTCTAATAAATCAAAGCCTATTTATCCACAATTTGAACTGTCATTAAGCAATGATATGGAAATCTAGGCAGAGATAATGAACAATTGAATAGTGACCAACAGTTCTATCATTTTATGTCATTCAAAAATGGGGAGGAAGGATTTCTTAAGGTTGAAATTAAAACATAAACTCTGACTAGAATACAACAAGGGCAAAATGACATGAATCACATCTCTTACCCACCTACTTGCTATGTCAAACAAAATACTCTTGGAAGGTAAAGGTAACTTTACTTTTATATTCTAATTTAATACTCAGTTGAAACCACCTGTTTAAACGTTAAAAAAAGTAAGAAGCAAGTATAACTGAAATTATAATACAAAATTTAGAAAAACATTGTTTTTTCACCTAATTACTATTCAAAATCTTATCACTACACTTTTTAAAAGGTACTGTATAATGACAATAATAACAACAAAAAAGTCATCTGGTACTCACCCTTATTATTATTTTATATGTATTTGCTAGCTAATTGGTTTCGTTGAAAACCACTTACTTAACAGTAGAAATCCTCTTCTATTTAGGCCATGCTTTAGATAACAGTAAATGACAAGAAAATTGATTTGTTAATCTATTAAGATATATTGATTTAAAAATGATAACTGACATTCCTTTCTGAAGAAAATGATATCTGAAGTTATCACTTTAGTGTTTGGTGTAGCTTTTATTGGATATCTATCCTGAAAATTTTGCACATACTTAGCTAATGCAAGTACTATTTGTTTTTAATCTTTTTCTTCATAGGCTAAATACCTTGTGAAGAATATTTCAAACATATGTATAAGCATAACATTATGAATTTGTGGTTTTCAAACTCAACTAAGCCAGTTTTTCTATCTTTACTCTCCCTAATGTACTTTCAGAAGAAGCAGGCTTAATCTGACAGGACAATTAATGTAGGTGTAATGCAGGTCAAGAGAGACATAAAGTAAAAAGTTTAGAGTTCTGTATATATGTGATAATCTAGAGTTAAAACAGAGTAATGTTTTGGAAGATATCCAAAGAACCTGGAACATGAAATATGGTGGGATTATTGATGAGTTTTCATGCATGTTGTGATAAATAATTCAACACTTATTCGATATGTAAAAGGAAATCATTAGATGACTTTAAGGAGAAACACGATTCAACTCAAACTTTTATAAAAAATAGAAATTTATCTACTTGGAGTAGAATTAATTGAAAAAGAGCAAGACTGCTGAAGACCATAGGGAAGGAACCAAAGAAGAGGGGTTAGAGAGATATCTGAGAGCTATTAACACAACTTGGTGATTAATTAGGAGAAAGATAAGGTATAAGATGGCATCAAAAATAAGTCTAAAATATTTAGTTTAAACATTAATATGTGCACCATTTGATAAGAGAAGCAACCCTGGGATGAACAAGTAATGAGCAAAATATTAATTAATTTAATATATAATGAGTGTGAATTGTGGGGTAGATGGTAGGAAAGACATTTGTGCTGGACATGTGCATTAGAAACCACTATGTGGCAGTAAATCCATACAAGAGGGTATTTTTTTTTTTTGCCTATGAAGTTTATATAAAGTAAAAGAGAAAAAAGAGAGAGAGAGACAGGGAGAGTTGTCTCGGAAATGAGCTGCTCAGTATACCAGTATTTTCAGAATGGATAAAGGCTGAAATGTCAGTGATGTGGAATGACTATAAATTTACTATAGAGATAAGAGAAAAATCAGGAAAATGTAATCAAAGAAGTAAAAGTTGATAGAATAATGAAAATAGATACAGGGTCTTATGTCCAAATAGCACAAGGCTCAAAAGAGATATTAAATTTACAATATGGTGGAAAAATCAACCACATAGATGCTATCTTTCTTTTTTTTTTTTTTTTTTAAATTTTTATTTATTTATGATAGTCACACAGAGAGAGAGAGGCAGAGACATAGGCAGAGGGAGAAGCAGGCTCCATGCACCGGGAGCCCGACGTGGGATTCGATCCCGGTCTCCAGGATCACGCCCTGGGCCAAAGGCAGGCGCCAAACCGCTGCGCCACCCAGGGATCCCATAGATGCTATCTTTCAACCATTATGAAAGAGCATGAAGTGGAACATGTTCATTTAAAAAAAAAAAAAAACTTCAAAAGATAAAAAAAGCAAAGAAAAATTTATCCATAGAATGTTTGAACAAAAGATAAGTTCCAAATAAAAGTATGAAATCCACTAATAAAAAAAAGAAATCCATGTTATCTCAAAGTCAAATCTATAATTTTATTTCTTATAGTTTATCATGTTTGGATAGTTGGTTTATTGGCTAGCAACAGATTAAACAGTGTGCCTATAAAAATTCATAATTAAATGCTATTGACCACTAAATTATTATACCAATAAATAGTGACAAACTCAAATTAACAAAATTATCTCAATGTACCTAATATGATGGACGATTCTTATGGAGTTACTGAATTTCAATATGGAAACTATTTTCGACTAAACAAATTGTTAAAGATAATAAGTAAAAATCAACATTCTTACAGATTATCAATCTGTGCGATATATTTGAGTTTAATCCATACTTGATTTTTATTTTTCATGTACAAGTTACAATGAAGACTTCATTTGGTTGAGAGTTCTATACAAAATATCAAACTATTCGAGTTTGAATATTACTTATCTAAATGACTCTCATCTTCCAACTAACAATAATGCCATGTGTACATTTGTAGGGTTTTCGTAAAAATCAAATGTAAATATTATAAAGTGTTCTATGAGCTGTAATGTCAAATGCACAAATATATATAAATATGCATATTTATGTATTATTTATATGTATTATTTTATTTAACTGTAATAAGGAAACATAAGGTACAATGTCACATATATTAATTTATTAGATAAAATTGTTTTTTCAAATAAGTAATGACAAACATAAAAATATAAAATTATAGCAAAGTGAATATTCATAAATGCTTACTTTAATACTGAAGTAATTTTATTTTGTTATATCTTTATGAGTATAATGTAGCATATTAATTGATGGTAAATGAACAGAAGTAGAAATTTCAATGTTCTAGCTCTTATTGATGAATAATGCCAATATAAATACACTTTTCCAATCTGCCTAAGCAAAGTCATGAAAAAATTGTAACTTGTTGGGGATCCCTGGGTTGTTCAGCGGTTTGGCACCTGCCTTCGGCCCAGGGTGTGATCCTGGAGTGTCGGGATCTAGTCCCACATCAGGCTTCCTGCATGGAGCTGCTTCTCCTCTTTCTGTGTCTCTGCCTCTCTCTGTGTGTCTCTCATGAATAAATAAAAAAAAAAATTTATTAAAAAATTGTAACTTGCAATCTTCATACCCAAATCTGCTATTACCTATTTATCATTCTAGACCTGTAATGATTCTTAAACTATTACTTATTAACCATTCACTTTTAAAGCATTGCAAAAGCTATACCCAATTTCTTTCTTTCTTTTCTTTTTTTTAGATACGGTATAAAAGAGCAGAATTGATTTGGTATTGCCTACTTTCTCAATTGCTTTAGACTATAATTAATTCCCACTGGCATATTTTGTATATCTGGACAACTTAATATTTCAGGCTTTGAGAGTATATAGTTCAATATTTTTTTATGTCGAGGATAATAAATGTCATTGCTAAGCTTCACTATCTTTCTATTCATTGCAAGTGCATTATTTATAATTTCTACACTGTGTAGAAGACACTGTAATTAAATAGCTTGCTTAATGATAATTGATAAATCTTGAATATAATACATGAATAAGCAAGTTTTGGATTTAGAGTCTGGACTCAGAGGATGTGGTTCTGGAGTCCAGGCTCAATCTAGTTCACTGGAGAGCTTTTCCATTTTATCTTTATTTATTCCATTTTATTTCATTTCATTTTACAGACTATAGAGACTAGATTGGATTGTACAATTTAGATTGAGTCGATCTATCCACACTTGCATCCCTAGTGGAAGAGCCCTGCATCTGCACAACACTGATTCATTCCACAGGAGAAAGTAGCTTCAAATACAACAGGGGCTGAAATGATAAGAAATTCTCATGATAACCGAGCAGAAGCAGATCCACTGAGAGCTAAAATACATAGTGGGAGAGGTTGGAACTCTGAGTATTACTCTGAATATGAGTGAGCATATTTATGGTCCTGAAAAGGACATCTTTGGAAAATTTTAGAATGGGAATTGGGTAGGAGGCTGAAGATTCTATATTAAGAGTAAGAAAAGCAGCCAATAAAACAGGTGATTACAGTAGCTATCTGCATGTTACTGTATTCACAGTCAAGGTAATCTGTGGAGATTCTAGTGACCTACTCTTCTTTGTCTTCCTCAAACTAAAACATTTTCAAAGGGAATACTGTCTATAGGTTAGAGAGGCATTAATTCTATTCTAAATTAGAAGGGTGTGGGCACCTGGGTGACTCAGTCATTTAAGGATCCGCCTTCAGCTCAGGTCATGATCCCAGGGTCCTGGGGTCGAGCCAAGAGCCCCAAGTTGGGCTCCTTGCTCAGCAGAGTCTGCTTGTCCCTCTTCTTTGACCTCTCCTCACCAACGTATGCTCTCTCTCACTCTGTTCTCTCTTCCAAATAAATAAATAAAATATTGTAAAAATAAATAAATTAGAAGTGTATTAGATGAACCACAATTGAAAAATGGATTATGTATTGGTTTTTTTTTTTTTTTAAGATTTATGTATTTGAGAAAGAGAGAGAGTGCACACACACTGGTGCACACAAGTAGGGGGAGGGGCAGGGGGAGAGAATCTTTCCCTGCTGAGCGTGAAGCCCAATGACATGACCCATGAGATCATGACCTGAGTTGAAACCAAGAGCCAGATATTCAACAGACTGAGCTGCCCAGGTGCCCCAAATTATGCGGATTTTTAAAATGAATACACTGTTATTCCTATTCAACATTTAAATCCAGTCTGCCTAATCAGTTTGTAATTAGGTTACTGTGCTAGCAGTTCAACAAGCTGGGCAAGAATTTAGGGTGTTGCCGTATAGACATTCTTGTTATGAAATAAATAGGTCAACAATTTCTGAAAAAGTTAAATTCACCAAACTTGGACTCAGGAGATTGACTTTTTAAATGTTAGACCTTTCCGTTACTGGTGATTTAATTTTTTGATATGTTATATAATTCTCATGTCATTGAATCCCCTCCCTTTAGAGTGTGAAACTGCATAATTTCTAAAGTATTTGGAAAGCTTAAGATTGTTTTGGGGTCAAATACTAAAAGATGCACTCATATGTTTGTAATTGCATGTCCTCTCTACGAATGGCCAGACACCAAAGAAGGTTAAAAGGAAATTCCCTTGAATTCAGTGCTGTGTTGAGACCCAATGTGTTTCACAGAAATAGTTATATACAGTAATGGTTAAATAGTTGTTTTATAGCCACATTGATAATCTCCCACTCTAATCCAATCATAAATGCAAGGAAGCATTTATCGATTGCCTCCTATGTCGTAGGTATTGTTTTAGCATTGGAAAAAAACAACATAGTTTTTCCAGATACACAGTCCCATCTTTATGATAGTTCAACAGTGTGAAGTCTGGCACATGAGGTTTTACAGCCAGAAGCTATCAATGCTAAGGTGGGAATAAACACAGGGAAAGAGTGAGATGGCCCAGGTGTTTGAATCACTAAAAATTTGTTTCCATAAGTAGTGACATAGAAACTCAGACATGAAGGATGCATAATCATTTTCCAGGTGAAGAAAGGACACTACAAGATGAGAAAAACAAATGCAAAGGCCTGGAATGTAAGACGAATGAGGTATTTGGGAATTACTTATCAAAGTTTGGCCTGAGTTCTATGTTTAAGAATAAGAAATGGTGCTGGTGAGACAGGATTTGTTGGCATGGTCTGGGCTGTCATAGAAATTTCCCTCACAAAGGCATTTAATGTTGGAAAACAGTGACAACACTTGTTCTTGATTTCAAGCGTTCTTTCCAAGCCATAAGGGGTTGAAAAGTTAAGTTCTGTCAGCATAGAGCAGTACTGCCATTCTGTCTCTTTTTCCCTTTTTTCCAACCTTTTGTCCGAGAGATGCAAGACTTCTCATGGATGAATCTCTGATGTTTTTAAAAGTTCCTGATGCAGAAATGGGTATGATGGTATTGGTCTCGCTCGTTAATGCTAAATTGTCTAGACTACATCTGTGTCCAGACATAGTTGTCTACTTACTGGGCACACTAAGGAATCTAGTCTCAGCAGGAATCTCTGGAACAATCAGAGGACCTTCATGAAAATGGTCTCATGTGCCTTATTGAGTCTGGAGAATCCATTACTGTTTCTTCATTATCACAATGGGAACATTCTATGATTCTTCAATTATAAATATTATTCTCAGAAGTCCCCTTTTCACATTTATTTTTGAAAGAAAAGGTGATTTGAACCCTACCAGATTTGTTTGATATTGCACTTTCTTAAAATTTCACTTCACCTAAGGTATTACAAGGCATAGGTACAATTTAGTCTGTCAATATTTTCCTTACACTGCCTCTTCCAATTTTGCAAGTAAAATATTGATAATTTTAATTAAGTATATTTTATCAAATATGAATAATTCAAGTAGTGAAGCAGTAGAGAGAATGATTACTTTATAAATCATTTATTCCATTATAATCAGACTTATGTTTTATAATAATCACAATTCAAGTGTAAAATATATAACTTAGACCAAATTTTGGGAAACACTGGAGAGAGACTCCAGTGTTTTAAACACAGTTGATGTGATTAATAAAGATCAATTGATATTTTAAACCTGATTGGGTAGCATAACTGCCATTGTTATAGTGTTAACAATTCATGATGGCTTTAGGCTCTTTCAGGGAATACATTTCAGCTTTGATGGAAAAATATTTTCTTACACCAAAAATTTTCAAAATAATACATTTATAGGAGCAATTAGGGGGTTTAAAAGCTCTCTGTTGAAAAGCTGACCTACTTATTTGGGTCAATATACATTTTTAAGTATCTCTTTGAAGGGGGCAATACTCTAGGAAACTGAATTTACCAACTTTTGGTGTCAAACATTAATATCAATAATTAAAATGTTAAAATGCATTTCATATAAATGTTCTTCAGAAACTTGCCCAAGCATAAAGAAATGAAAGGAAAAGTTTTACTTTGAGATGTCAATTATAGATTCTATTGAAAATTCTACATAGCTTATTAAAATATTCAAAATCTCATTTAAGTTGAAATTATTATGTAAAATGCCATTAAAATCACTAGCTCTCATGGTAATCAATGTTCAATGCAAGAATGGATAAGCTCAACATTTAAAGAATCTTTCACTTTACTGCCAATCTTCAAAATAAAGGCTTTTAATTATTTTGGCACACCCCAATTTATTATTCAATACAGAAAAGAAAATGACCTATACAATACAATTGGTTCCAGTATCTTTGGACATATATAGAAGGAGTATAAAGTATGAGAAGTGGTGATTGTTATGAGTCTTAAAGCAAATGTTAATAAGGAACCTTAAATTTTTCTTGGGTCCCAGGAAAGTAACATTGCTTCAGTGTTTCTTAATCTACAAAATGGAAATGATGAAGTTATTTCATAGGTCACTATGAGTTTAAAGTGAGAAAACTTTGGATGAAAGCATTCATGAGCCATAGGATTTATTTTCACAACAATTAGTGAAATAAACATAATGGTACATGGTAGGATAATTTTGAAGATTAAATAAGATAAAGTAAATAACAAGTATCTGACATACTGTATGTGCTAAATAAAAGTATCTGTTACAGTAAGACAATAATAACATATCACTTTGAACTTAATTATGTCATTTTTATAAAGACAAACATATTAAAATATATGCTTTTTAATGAAGGTAGAATGCATTCTTTAGAAAGAATTCTTTAGATTTATTAACCTAAATTTTCTGTGTCAAACCTAAAAAATTGTTTGAAGAGTCAGCAACTCATATTGGCATACAATTGTTTTTTCCTATAATACTTAGCCTTTCTCATCGTCTTTTTGGTCTCTGTCACAGACACATTGACATATACTGTTTCTCTTAAAAAAAAAAAAACTATTAATCTCAGGTCAACATGTAACAACTATCTCATGGCTAATGAGTTTTAGATTTCAATTAAGAAGAAAACATATGTAATAAAGATGTTATGAGTGCTATTTGCTATATTGTAAATTGTTATTTAAGGGGATGGATGTGAAAGGTATTCTGTAATGTATGCAGAAAAATGTTTTAAAACACACTTAATAAAGATGGTTATAGTGGAGAAAAACATTAAAATTTGCACCTCAGTGTTGTGTTAAATGTATGCTCGAGAATACACCCTTTATTCGATAAATACTGAGCCACTTAGCATACAGGCAGTAAAGGGGTAGGGAGAAAGTCACTTTCTCTGTCATTGTAAATGAAATATGAGTTTGCCAAGGAATTAGAATAGGTCTGAACTATTCTAAACTATCTTGAACAACTTGCATTTAAATTTGATGGGACAGAGGCACCTGGGTGGCTCAGTGGTTGAACATCTCCTAGGGTCTTGGGATCTAGTCCCCACATTGGGCTCCCTGCAGGGATCCTGCTTCTCCCTCTGCTTGTGTCTCTGCCTCTCTCTCTGTGTCTCTCATGAATAAATAAATAAATAAATATTTAAAAATAAATAAATATGATGAGACAATACAGCAAATATAGAAAAAAATGTAATTTAGCTAGTGGGGCCCAGTCCCTGAAAGCTGAAAGGTTTAGTAAACATTGCATAATGTGAAGTGTTGAAGCAGTCTATTCAAAAAAAGAAGGAGACAGAGACTTCCATTATGTCTTAGCTGCTCTAAGACTGATCTTCAGTGTGGTTCTCTATCTGCTAACTTCAAAGTCAGGTCAGAGCTGGATCAGTCTTGTCATTCTCTTCCCTGGTGGAGGAGAAACATTTGTAAAACGAGATGAGAATCTGATCTAAAGTGACAATTACAATTTCAAAGCTCAAAATCCAGTAAAATAGGTGCTGAGTGAAGAATTTAATAAATCCAGTTTGTTTTGAAATTAGTGAAAAAGAGAAACTATGAAATGAAAAATGATGACTTTTGAGGTCAGACAAGAAGTTTGAGCTTTTTCACTCAGGGTCAGAGTGACTTTCTAGTTCTAACACAGTGGATAAATAGGGATTATGAAATAAGTGATGATAAAAATCACAAGAAAAAAAAACTTGTCACATTTACCCTATCTCTATGCCTTATTTTATAGTTCTCAGGCTCAGCATAAATGACAATTATGGGCAGATATTTTGCTAGATGTTCTTCTTGCTTGAAAAATAAAAAAGTTAGGGAATAAATATGAATAGCTGCACTGAAAATAGATCAAAATGATAGATTTTGAGCAAAACACTAAGTCTTATTAAGTATAAGGGCCTCTGAAGAATTTTCAATGGTATGAGTTATAAGACAAAGGGGTCCATATTAATGTAACAATTTTTAGGCATACATTTTTAATATATGAGGAAAATAATGGTAAACAATACAAGCAGTGCAATTAAATAAAATCTCAGCTCTTAATATTTTTAAATACATTTGATGTTTTATTAAAGGTGCTAAGTAGATCTAGTGTCCTTTTATTACATCTATTAATGAGAAAACCTGGAATACACTATATAAAATATACAATTAGAGAGTAAATTTACTCTAAAAACCTAATATTGGGGGACATCTGGGTGGCTCTGCAGTTGAGTGTCTGCCTTTGGCCCAGGGTGTAATCCTGGAGTCCCAGAATCGAATCCCACATTGGGCTCCCTGCATTGAGCCTGCTTTGCCCTCTGCCTATGTCTGTGCCTCTCTCTCTCTCTCTGTGTCTCTCAGTGTGTGTTTGTCTCTCATGAATAAATAAATAAAATAGTTTTTTAAAAATCTAATTTTGAAGAGCAGTAATTGGTACAAGATTGTGAAACCAGATTAAAATTTTCTGCATCTCTGATTGTAATTCATATACATTAGTCAGTGGAAAACAGCCATTATTAAAACCTCTAAAGTTTAAATCATTCATTTAGAGTGAATTATGCCCTAAAACTTCAACAGTACGATGCTAGGTCTACAGGTAAATACAGGAAGAGGCCCTGTTCTTAAACAACTCAAAACATTGTGGAAGAGAAAAACAAACAGAAAATAAAATACTGTGTAAACAAGCATGCATGAACAAGAAAACAACTCAGCATGGGAAGAAATGCACGATTTCAATCCACAGTGACCTCTAGTGAATTTAAGATGAACCACAAATCATCAACATGTCCGTCAAGTTCTGCCTGGTGTGGCCCCCAGGTGATAGGACCCTTGGTTATCCTTTTAGTTGTATTAAATTATAAGCACTCACAGATTCCCCACCACATTGTCTTTCTATTAATTGCCTTTTCTATTGGTTAGGATTGTTTCCCTTGCTCAGAACTTTGGCACTTAGTATTCTTTTATACTAAAATTTCACTACAATTCTTTCCATAAGCGGTTCTTTATTTTCCTCCATTCTCATTATCAGTGTCAGCTCCTCAAAAAAGCTTTCTCCTCCTTGCTATTTGAAGCACCGATTCTGCCTGTTATTTTGTACCTTTGTAACCTTTCTTGTTTATCTTGAAATTATTTATTTATTTGTTTCCTTACTAGTCGATGTTGACTGTCTTCCCCACTAGAATAGACGAACTGTGGAGCCGAACATATTTGCATTCTTTGCCTTGTTATCCTCGATTCCCAGATTCCTAGGGAGCCTAGCAGCCGCAGTTCCCTCATCAATAAAATGGGGATATATTATAATTTGATTCATGGGGGTGATTTTGTGAATTAAATAAGAAAATGCATCCAAAATTTAAAAGAGTGCTAGTCTGCAGTGGTTGCTAAAAACAATATTAGGTGTTTATTTTTTCACACTTAAATTTTTGTACTGATAAGCTCCTACATGCTACAAGTGTTTGGCTACAGAGGGGAATAAATATTGTGTTTAAAAAACACCCTGTTTATAGAAATACAGAAGTTTTGTATATAACGGATTTGAATGATATAATTTATAGACATAATTGAAATAATTTGTCTTTTAGTAAATTTTCAATTTTGGGATGACTTCATTTATTATCAGAATTTCTGTGAAAATTAAATGAGTATAATGATGAGCAATTACAGAATGAGATATCTTTGGGAATCAAATTAGCCTTTTTGGTTACTACTTTCTTGAAAAACTGTTGTTAGAGTAATGTATGAACCTGTGATGATCTTATGATCTTGGGATTACAAAGGAGAAGGCAAATGAGAGCAGTTACAGATATGCTTCTTGTCTCTCCCAAGTAATGAAAAGAAAAAAACAAGATGCAATTGAAATAGTAAATTTGAGGAATAGAAAAATTGCTACTTTTTAAAAGAGCTTTTTATAAAGAAGGGCATAATTTCCATTACTATACCTTATAATTACTTAAAAATTCACAAAATAGTGATTCTAAATAAAGAGAAATTTAAAATGAAAAAACAATCATAGGTTGAAATGATGTAAAACAAAACAGAGGACTCCTGTGACAGAAAAGAATGTCAGTAATGGGGCTGGGGGAATAGAAAGAAGATTTGTGGAAATGCCTAAAATGCACTTTTATACCAAAAACTCTAAGCACGTAATTAGACAACTGGATCTGAACAATCTTTTCTGAAACCTAATGCTTTACAATGTATTTAAGTTGTCATTCTTTCATTTGAACATTATTAAAGTCATGGCACTTAATTTTCCTAACTTCATAAAAAGTAATGAAATTAATGACATTCTGTGTTTTATCTTTTCTCCATCTTCACCTCTATCATAGTTCATATAATCATTTCCTAAATAACACTCTTTACTTCTGTTGATTGCTCTCTCAATTAATTAAGTTTTCTTGTGATTTTAAATATTAGTTCTCTATGCTTCTTTAGTGATTTTATGCTCCATTTTCTCAATTAGGAGTTATAGCTATGGGCAATATGCCATCTCAAGGCAGGTTCATAGGTCACATATTATGATTTTCTTCTAAATGTGAGCTGGCGGTGTAGATGTCATCTGCGTGGTAACAAAGAAAAAGAGGGGTGGATTTATTGTAACCTTTCCTTGTTTATGTCTTCCTTCAGGTTTCTATCAAACTTAATTATGTCAGTACAACAAACACTTTCAAGTACAAAATGCCTTTGAGGAAACTAGAAGAGAAGCACTTGATAACTTAAAAAGTCAGTCTAGTATTTACGTTTTTAAGAAAGCTTATACTTAAACATGCAGTGTTATATTAATTTCAGATGTACTACATAGTGATTCAACACTTCCATACATTGCTCAGTGCTCATCACAATAAATGTACTCTTAATCCCCAACACTTCTTTCCCCCAACCCCCTGTCCACCTCCCCTCTGGTGACCATCAGTTTGTCTTCTATTGTTTTTACCTTTAAAAAAAATCAGCATTTATGGAACTGGAGAGATGGGATGGAAAATTTTCTTTTTTGGAATCCTATTTTGTTAATCAGATACAGACCTAATCATAGAGTTTAGGGTAGGACTATTTTTCCTTTTAATTTCTGTGGAATTATTTTATACCTTATTTTAAATAACAATGGAAAACAAAAGATCATTGAAAGTGACTTAAACAATGCTTTATTTTGTAAGAAAATATCTTTTGTTAAAAATAGTGGGCAATTGACTAAATGTGTTGCAAAAACTAAAATATTGACTGGAGCTGGGGATCAAAGCTTGTAGGAAAAACTCATTATAATGAATAAGCACCAATCATTTTCAGATTTACTTTCCTGAGAACACCCTTTCACCATTCTTTTTACTTAATATTATTATAGTTCTTCCCACTGTTCATGAAAAGAAGTGTATCTTGATTAACTTCTTTTGGGGTATGCACAATAGAGTGAAAAGCAATTCTCTACCCAAGAGGAAATTTAAATATCTTTATCAAAAGATAGTTCAGGGCTGGTAAAAATAATTCACAGCCATGATAACCTCTGACTTTCATACATCCTTTCAAATTATCATCTCTGATATCTAATGAATGACACACTTATTCTCTTGGTGGCTGTAGCAGGGATTTTAACATTTATTTTATTTTACTCAGTTTTATTATTTTTTTACCACATGGTCAGCATAAGAAATTCAGATAAAATTCAGCAGAAAATAACTTCATGTGTTTTTGGTGAATTAATCAAACTACCAGTAAACCAGTAAACAAAATCTCAAGTGCTGATCGATAGACTTCCATCCAAAATAACACCAATAAATTAGGCTGGTGAAGACACAATTGTAGCTAATGTTGAACTCTGTACCTTGCAGATTTTGCCTTTTGAATTAAATATGAAATACTGCTACAGACCCAGTACTGGAAGCCACAAATACTCAATGCTGTTGCACCAGTACAAATATGACATCAAATGGACAAGCAATAAAAGAAAAAATGGATAAATTAGATTATATCAACTTTAAAATATTTTATGCTTTAAGTGCTACTGTCAAAAAAAAAAAAAAGAAATGCAGCTATCAAAAAAGTGTAAATGGGAAAATAAATGTTCAAAGCATGTATCTCATAAGGGGCTTGGATCCAGAAGATATAAAGAACTCTTACAATTCAGTAATAGAAAGAGAAATGAACCAATAAAAAAATGAAAATATTCTAAAATTAGCTTTTGGTGGTGATTATACAACTCTGTGAATATACTAAGAAAATATTGAATTGTGTACTTTATATGACCAAATTTTATAGTGTTATTATCTCAATAAAGATTTAGGAACCACATGGCCTATAAGAAAAGATGTCATTTGTTGCAAATATATAAAATATATAAAAATAGTATTGTAATATTAACTGATGTAGGGTATGTAAAATGTATTTTTAATCTTTCTGCAACAGATAAAAATAAAACAAAGAGTTTATAAGCTTATTAAAATAATTTTAAGATTTATTTATTTATTTATTTTTTAATTTTTAATATTTTATTTATTTATTCATGAGAGACACAGAGAGAGAGAGGCAGAGACACAGGCAGAGAGAGAAGCAGGCTCCCTGCAAGGAGCCCGATGTGGGACTCGATCCTGGATCCCAGGATCACGACCTTCCATAATTTGGCTATTGTAAATAATGCTGTTATAAATATAGGGGTGTGGGCAGCCCCGGGGGCCCAGCAGTTTATCGCCGCCTTCGGCCCAGGGCTTGATCCTGGAGACCCGGGATGGAGTCCCACACCGGGCTCCCTGCATGGAGCCCGCCCCTCCCTCCGCCTGTGTCCCCGCCTCTCTCTCTCTCTCTGTCCTGAATAAATAAATAAAATCTTAAAAAATATATAAGGGTGCACTTATCCCTTTGAATTACTGTTTTTGTATTTTAGGGGTAAATACCCAATAGTGCAATTACTGGATCATAGAGTAGTTCTATTTTTATTTTTTATTTATTTATTTTTTAAGGATTTTATTTATTTATTCATGAGACACAGAGAGAGAGAGAGAGAGAGAGAAAGAGAGAGAGAGAGAGAGAGGCAGAGACACAGGAGGAGGAAGAAGCAGGCTCCATGCCGGGAGCCCGATGCAGGACTCAATCCCGGGTCTCCAGGATCCGGCCCTGGGCCAAAGGCAGGCGCTAAACCGCTGAGCCACCCAGGGATCCCCAGCTTATTAAAAGAATGAAATGAAAATCATTCTTACATACACATTGTTACTTGCATATAATTTATTACTGTTCCATCTTCCTGATGAATTGACACTTTGATCCTTATGAAATGACTCTTTTTTTCTTTAGAAATATTCATTTTGGAGCCTGTGGGTGGCTCAGTCATTTAAGCAACCGACTTTTGGTTTTGACTCAGATCATAATCTCAGAGTTGTGAGATTGAGCCTCCCATGAGTCTCCTCCACACTGGGCATGGAGCCTGCTTGGGATTCTCTCTCTCCCTTCCCATCTGCTCCTTCCCCTCCTCTCCCTTGCACTCTCTCTCAAAAAAATAAAAAAAAAAAAATAAAGAAATTTATTAAGATCAATTTCATATGATATAAATTTAGGTATTCCAACTCTCTTTTGCTTATAGTTTACATACTATATAGTTTCTCATTCTTTTACTTTAAAGTGGGTATTTAAGTCCGAAGTATATCACAGATAGAGAGGATAGACAATATACCGTAAAATCATGTTTTCGGTTTATCTAGTATGACAACATTCACTTTTCAAATAGAATGCTTTTTTTTAACTTTCATTTGATGTAGTTACCTATTATTTGAATATTTGATTATATATGTATAGAATATATGTACTGACTACCCATACATATTCACATATATAAACAGTCTTTTTTAATGGCCAGCATGTATATGACATTTCTAGTGTTCTCAATTCTTTCCTGTGAATTCCAATAAAAATCTATTTTCTGCAATTAATTCATCTAACTTTATATTAATTTTCAATTTTCCATAAACATCACACCTCTTGCACATTGGATTCTTGGAATTTTTAAAATTTTGACTTGCTTTTACATCTTTCAAGTTTATTTATTTGTTCTTTCCGGTTGGGATGCAGAGAGTATTCCTATCATCTTGTAAAATTCTTTGTGCACTTCAAGATTCAGCTCAAATATATTTCATTCATTAACACTCACAAATCCTCTGAGGTGAAATTAGTCTCACTATTGTTGTACCCTTGTCATAATTTATTTACATCTATACTGTATTACTTATTTTTGTCGGTCATGTTTGTGTATATTACTGCCTTTCTTTTGAAAGCAGGAAAAATACTTTGGCTCTCACTTTTTATGAGGTTTGTATTTCACAAGAATCAAGCAATGCATTGTAAATATAGGAGTTCAATAAATTTGAAGAATTAAATCCAGCATACACATACCCAGTATTATTTAACACACCAAGATAAATTATCCTACACCTTTAACACTCAATAATGTTAGTAATTATGGTGATTATCAATGTGAATCTGATGATGCGGAGAATCAAACATGGTGAGGGATGTAACTGAGGCTGCAAAGATTAATAAGGCATAGTCCTTTTCATTCAGTTTGTGAAATGTACATAACAAACAATGCAACACAGTGTTTGAAGGGCAATGCCTGAGTTATTCATAGCGTGTATGGGACACTAAGGTAATAAGTTTTCACTTCCATTGGTGGGTGGATAGGCAGTAAAACCTCATAAAAGGAGAATTTTTTGAAGATAAGGAGGATTTTCCAGCTAGAGAAAGTTAAATCATGGAGGAATATAACACGATGAGTTTCAGATACTATATGTTAATGATTTTGGCTGGGGCCCAGATTGCAAGAAATGAGTAAATTATGAAATCTTGTACATCATAGTACAGAGTATTTATTATACTATAATTTTTATTACCTGATCAGGTTTCCCTTTCATTAAATAAAAGTCCCCATTATAAATTGTTAAAATAATACAGGTAAAAGATGAAAATTATTAAGGTGTTTTAGAAAAGAGACTTAAAAAAAAAAGAGAGAGGAAAACCAAGAAATAGACTTTTTTTTTCCCTTCCAAGTTTTTATTTAAATTCCAGTTAGTTAACAGTGTAATTAGTTTCAGGAATAGAATTTAGTGATTTATCATTTACATATAATACCCAGTGCTCATCATAACAAGTGCCCTCCTTATTACCCATCATCCATTTAACCTATCTGCCCAGCCACCTCCTCTCCAGTAATCATCAGTCTGGTCTCTCTAGCTAAGAATATGTTTTTTGGAAAAACAGATGAACACAGGAGGGTGGGAAAAAAGAAAGAGGAAAACCAGAAACAGACTCTTAGCTCTAGAGAACACACTGAGGGTTGCAGGAGGAGGGAGAGCAGGGGGATGGGTTACATGGATGATGGGTATTAAAAGGGCACTTATGAAGAGCAGTGGGTGTTGCATGTAAGTGATGAATCACTAAATTCCACCCCTGAAACTAATTACATTGTAGGTTAACTAACTGGAACTTAAATAAAAACGAGAAACAAAACAAAACAGAACAACAAAAACTGAACCTGATTTTTTTTTAGAAGTTTCTGTCATAATGTCTGTTTTCACATTTTATTTTTTAATTATTTTTTGTTCACTAGATAATACCTTCACGTATATTTTATTCATAAACACTACATATGTTGTAATTGTGTTTTGAAAAAAATCCCCTTTCCAAAGATGTAGAATTTTTCCAAAATTTCTTGGTTGAAATAAGTGTATAGTTATTTCAGATATGCAATTGTAACAAAAGTTCATCTGATTTAAATTTTTAAAGAAAGTAATCTCACAATGTTCATTGCCAGGCAACTATATAATATAATGTATTCATAAGCTTTTCGATAAATGTCTACGTGGAAAAAAAACCTGTTTATTGCAACAAATACTTATAAATTCATGTTATTTTGTTTTATTTTTTATTCCAGAGATGTACTTGGATTTAATTTTTAAAGAATTTCAACATAAAATTACATATTTTTCTCATATGCCCTTATGTTTTAATGTTGTTGACTTTAAAATTTGCTTTCTTTTATAGTTAATTTTAAGAAGATACATTTAAAAACATGCAATAAAAATTGCACTTTGTCTTTTTCTACTTACTGTATCAGGGGTAGAATATTTTTATTGTGATTTTCTTAAATTTTTCTCAAAATAAACAAAATGTGATTTGAAATTAACTATCATGAACATGAAAAGCTGGTAATAAACCATTTAAAATTATCAGGTTCTCTTTGAGTAGGAACAAATATTTTTAATATGAACATATATTTTTTGGAGCCAGTCAGTTGATTGTAAATTTGTCATGTATAATTTTGTCCTTTTAAACTTTAATTTGATGCATATTTATGATATTTAATTTGAAGTATTACCATAAGAGTATTTTTGAATTTTTATCAGATATCTAGAAGATATCTTGACTATGAGGATGCATTCCACAATATTTACATATAAAATAATTTTACTAACACTTATATTTTAACTTATATATCATTATGTATTTATATGATTAGTTTTTGCACTGAAAGGCAGTTTTGAGTACCAACGACAGGAAGATGTAGTAAGATGAACACTTAGTGCAATACATCTATTTATCTATTTTAAAGAGAGAAGAATTAATTATTTTTCTTATGTTTTTCACTAAATATATTTCTTTTGTATCTGTATTGGTTAATATATGTACATCCATTACCAAGAATGCAATAGATGTATATATTCTTATATTATTCCCAGTTCTCTAATATAGGTGTCTAAGTCAGTTCCTACTCTGTACAATGACAAATACCATTGTATTGCATATTCTTATAAATGTCTTCTTGCGAATGCATGCCTTTGTTTCTCATAAGGGTGAATAGCAGGAAAATTGATTTCTGGGTTTCTATGGATAAATACATGCCATCCATTGACTTGTACATTATATGCTCTCCTATAGAGTTATCCCAAATTTTCATTGATATTTGGTATTATTTTACTTTTTGACCATTTCAAATATCAAAGGGCCAAAGTCTATGTCTTTTAAAAATTTACCATCCATTCAAACTCATAAGGTTATGAGCTCTTTATCAATTACCTTCCTAGTATAGTACTCTATGCACAGCCAATTCACATTTACTGCTCATTTTTAATTCTAATTTACTATGTTATTTAATTTTCAGGAATTTATTGAATAGTGTAGGTAGCAGTATTTCATCAATTATATTTTTTTGTGAGAATTTCTCTGCTCTGCTAAGGAGCAGAAACACAAAAGCTGGGATTGGTGTACTCTAATGTTTAAAACATTGACACCAATTTTAAACACCATATCCATACTGCCTCAGTATGAGTTGCCTTCCTTTCATAAATAAAAGATGCACAATATCCACTTATCTGTTTTCCATTCAAAAATGAACATTTTTTTTTCCTCCTCCTTCCACTGTCTCCTGACCGAAATCCTTTTGTGGTTTTATTTTACATGAATATATTATATAATATTGCTCAGGAACCATTAATCTATTTGAACAACTTTAAAAGGCCTATGTGTTTAAGTAAATAAAATAGTGTATGTATGTATATGAATATAAACAATATATACATTATTTAGAATACATACATACACAAAATTTATCCTTATGGTCAACTATAGTCTTGAGATTCCTTATCTCTTTCTCAAACAACCTTAAGTTCACACACTTGTTGTTGTTGTTGTTTTAAGATTTTATTTATTTATTCATGAGAGACACAGAGAGAGAGGCAGAGACATAGGCAGAGGGAGAAGCAGGCTCCCTTCAGGAAGCCTGATACGGGACGGGATTCCAGGACCCCAGGATCACAACCTGAGCCAAAGGTAACATTCAACCACTGAATCACCCAGGCATCCCAAGTTCACACACTATTAACAATTTGGGAAAGTTTTAGTAAAATTTCTTAATCATGGTAATGTAAAATTAAACAAAATATGAAGTCTTAAATATATTTAAGAAATAAACTTAAGTGAAAAAATTTGAAACATTTATCACTAGGAATCATAATTAAATACATCATACGTTATTGAGATAAAGAGTGACTTTTTAGGATTTCCTGGGTGGCTCAGTGGTTTAGTGCCTGCCTTCGTCCCGGGGCGTGATCCTGGAGTCCTGGGATCGAATCCCACATCAGAATCCCTGCGTGGAGCCTGCTTCTCCCTCTGCCTGTGTCTCTGCCTCTCTCTCTGTGTGTCTCTCTCATGAATAAATAAATAAAAATCTTAAAAAAAAAGTGACTTTTTAACACAAATGACAGAATCTGCAAAGGCAATATATAAACATTCTAAAAATTAAAATGTCAATACCGGGATCCCTGGGTGGCGCAGCGGTTTGGCGCCTGCCTTTGACCCAGGGCGAGATCCTGGAGACCCGGGATCGAATCCCATGTGGGGCTCCCGTTCCATGGAGCCTGCTTCTCCCTCTGCCTGTGTCTCTGCCTCTCTCTCTCTCTCTCTCTGTGACTATCATAAATAAATAAAAATTTAAAAAATAAATTTTAATACCTATTCTGCTTCTGAATTAAAACAATAAATTTCACATAATTTAAGCTAAAATTATTTTTTAAATAATTTTATGTAAATCTATCCCATAAGCCAAGCAATTGTCAAAAGCTAAGTATGTATTCTTTTATACATTTACTCTCTGTATACAAATCTTCCTTGACTTACAGGGTTTTACATCCTGATGAACCTGTCATAAGTTGAAATGTACTTAATATATCTAACCTATCAAACATCATAGTTTAGCCAAGCCTACCTTAATCTGCTCAGAACACTTGCACCGGCCTACAGTTGGGCAACATCATCTAGCACAAAGCCTATTTCATAATAAGTTTCTGAATATTTTATGAATTTATTGAATACTGTACAGTGAAAAACAGAATGGCCATGTGGAGACAAAATGGTTTCAGCATATAGGTTGTTTACGCTCGTGATCCTGTGGCTGACTTGGAGCTGAAACTGGCTCCTCACTGCCCAGCATCATGATAGAGTGTTATTATTATTATTTTAATGATAACTAAAATACTAATTTTAAAGTGAAAATTCAGTCATGAAAATATTTTTAATTAACTTACAAATGTTTTGCAGTGTAGTTGTTCCTTTGCAATATATATCAAAAGCCTTAAATATATTTCCATCCTTCACTTGGAAGTGGGAGACTGTTAATTAAATTACAGTAATATCAAATAGTAAGCTGTTAATGGCACTGAAGAGTTATATTGTTATATTTTAATTGGCAGAAGAAGTTTATATACAGTTCAAAGATTTTATTTAAATTATAAAATACAATTATTTGTATTTTCCCTCTCAGTGGTCTATGATTCTCAGCTGATTCTGTTGCACCTTTTCTCAATGACCTCAATTCACCACATACCTCTAAGGAACCAGTTTAGTTAAAGATTTGGTGAATGTTGATTAACAAGGCAAACAAAACATTTTCCATTAACTGAATGGTTCTAGAGAGTCCTTTGTGGTTCAGGCTTTGTTGGGTGTGATCCTCTCCTGCTGTCCCATACAAAATGAAATTAAATTTTGTTTATTGGCAAAGACAAAGTAGCAAAATCCTTCCAGTGTTGAGAATTGTAGCATAGCATAATGAAGACACTATGTATAAGGTAGCCAAAGCAACAGTCAATATTTTGTGAATCTTTGATTTGTTCAAAGCTTAATGTTTATCACTTCATATTTATATTACACTTTTTTTTTGTAAACCTAAAGATAGAAGCAAAAAGAAATATAAAATATATAATGGTAGTCTATAACTGATTCAGATTCTGCATTGATCTAACAGATGTCAAAAATTAATGGAAGTCATTTCTGACAATACAGTGCCACTTAAAAACTTTTTTTCATTATGTCTATACAATAAATATTATTTTTTGTTATTAATATGGTTACTTCCTACTTTTATAGTATATAAAACTATGTTATGGCCCAGAGGAAACCTCACTGAAAAATGACCCAACTAACCTGGCAAAGATTCAAAATACACAGTTTTTTTTAAAGATTTTATTTATTTATTCATGAGAGACACAGAGAGAGGCAGAGACATAGGCAGAGGGAGAAGCAGGCTCCCGGCAGGGAACCTGACGTGGGACTCCATCCCCAGTCTCCAGGAACACACCTTGGGCTGAAGGCCACGCTAAACCGCTGAGCCACTGGGGCTGCCCCCAAATACACATTTTGTACATTATTCTTACAATAGTCTATAAATAGAATATAAATTGCTATCATAATTCATTGTATATTAAATACATACCATATTTTAACTTTATAAATGCCATATTATTTATTGATTTCCTTTACATAGTATGCCATATTTTTTTTTCCTTACAAAAATGGGGCTTGAGCTCACCACTCTGAGATCAAGACCTGAGCAGAGATCAAGAGTTGGACTCTTAACTGACTGAGCCACCAGGCACTCCTATTATTTCTTTATGAAAACAAAATATTGAAAATGATCAATGATTTAGTTGAGTGGTGAAGAGTGCTGGCTTTGGAATCCAATTTTGCTTGTAGAATCTTGGCTCTATGTGAGAAATTGACCAAACAACTTGTCTTTCTTTGCTTGGTTTCCTCAAAGTAAAATGGAATAATATTGAGTTAGGGACAAATGGTACTAGGCAGAGCTAAGTAGGGGGCCATGGAAGCAGGCTCACAAAAATCCCAAAATGCTGAGGTATAGGAAATCAAAGATATGGGAACAAGCCAGACCACCCTGCCCTAGGTGTGGGTAGGGGGGGGTGTCTTTTTTTTATGATAGTCATCTGTGACCAAGAATAACCAGACCCCAAAGAAGTGAGCCATTAAAGATGTTATCACTAGTTCTTATTTGATGGTGATATCATTAGATAATGTTAAAAGGATTTAGGATCCCTGGTTGGCTTCCATTAAAAGACCAACCCTATAAGCCCTCTGTGGCAACCCAGTCAAGACCCGTCTCACATCTGAGAACTTTCTCTGTATCTTTACTAAATAAACTTTTATTGCTTTACTCACTCTTCTGTGTTTGCAAGATGCATTCTTTGACTCCATGAGACAAGAACCAAGCTCTCCCATATCAGAAAGACTTTGACTCATTGCACTTTATCAATGGAAAGAAGTGTCTTTCTGAGTATGAAGAGGAATATAAAAACTGGAAAAGATTAGCATCCATTTACCTAAGATATTTGTATAATAAACCAGGCCCCTATGTCTCAACAAACATAAAGTAAAATAATTATCTTCTCACTTGCACTGTTTAATTTTTTTTAAGATTTTATTTATTCATGAGACACAGAGAGAGAGAGGCAGAGACACAGGCAAAAGGAAAGCAGGCTCCATGCAGGGAGCCTGAACTGGGATTCAATCCCGGGTCTCCAGGATCCGGCCCTTGGGCTGAAGGTGGCACTAAACCTCTGAGACACCAGGGCTGCCCACACTGTTTATCTCTGGATATATTTATTGTACCCTTAAAAAAAAAAAAAATTTATTTATTTATTTATTTATTTATTTATTTATTTATTATTTATTTTTATGAGAGACACAGAGAGAGAGAAGCAGAGACATAGGTAGAGGGAGAAGCAGGCTCCATGCAGGGAGCCCGATGTGGGACTTGATCCCAGAACCCCAGGATCATGCCTTGAGCTGAAGGCAGACAGTCAACCGCTGAGCCACCCAGGCATCCCTATTGTACACTTTGGAAGTATTATATACTCTTCTTACTTACATTCATGATTTATGATTTGACATTGTTAACAATTCCATGATTCAGAAAATATTGATACGAGAGAGCTTGGTTCTTGTCTCATGGAGTCGAAGAATGAATCTCGCGGACAAGGAGAGTGAGTAAAGGGATAGAAGTTTATTAAGTAAAGTTACAGAGAATGCTCTCAGAGGTGAGAGGGGTCCTGACTGGGTTGCCACCGAGGGCTTGTAGGGTTGGTCTTTTATTTATTTTTTATTATTTTTAAGATTTTATTTATTTATTCATGAGAGACACAGAGAGAGAAAGAGAGAGAAAGGCATGTACACAGGCAGAGGGAGAGCAGGCTCCATGCAGGGAGCCTGACGTGGGACTGGATCCCAGGTCTCCAGGATCAGGCCCTGGGCTGAAGGTGGCGCTAAACCGCTGAGCCACCCAGGCTGCCCGGGTTGGTCTTTTATTGAGAGCATAGTTAGGGAACCTAAATCTTTAATATATCCATTGATATTACCATTGAGCAAGGACTAGTGATAACATCTTTAATGGCTTACTTCCTTTTTAGAATCTGATTTTTTGTTATATATATTATAAAATATAAACACATTTTATTGTGAAAGGAATTTCCAAGTGTATATAATGACAAGTACAATCTCCATGAAACATTCTTTAATTATTATAGAAATGTTCAAAAGGAAAGAAAGACTGACTCTTGAGAGTCTATGTTCTAACATATTATCCCATTACTGAATTCACTTTATATTGCTGCCAACTCTATGTTTAAGATAACTTCTCCATGGAGGCATAATTGAGACAGTGATGGAGATCATACCTAGCCTTCCAACACAGGGTTAGAAATGAGACAATAAGTTTTAAGCAGGTCCTTCCCAGTATAATGATATTTCCCCAAAATCTGCTGCCATCACAGAGCTGGTCTTTAGGGACTTTGTGTGTTTTTCTTCAACTTTTTTAATCAATTTGTGAAATTAGAGTTAATCTAGGTACTAAGACTAGAGAAAGCTTTAACATGTTTTTCTTCCATATATATTATCACTGTTAGGAAATTTTAAGATACCAGGCGAACAAAAGGGTGTTATGTTATCTACTTTAGCACTCTTTTTAAAGAAAACAATGTAGGCAGTTTTTTTATCCAACATAAAATGGGACATAACCCTACTTAACCTTCACAAATTGTTTCACTTCTACTGGTTCTTGGAATGTCTTTGCTTTAGAATAAGTTACTTCTGCAATTATGTCTGATATCGATTTATGCAAAAACGTGCAAACATGAGCAATTTGTTCTTGTTAATTTATTACTTCCACATAGTAAAATGGATATTTTAATTTTATGTCCCACATGCCTGCTATGTTCTTATGAATCCTCTGGGAATTAATAATGCATTTTTCTACTGAAAACTTACATTTTTTAGGTGACTATTTCAATTTCCTGAATTAAGGGAGGATTTAACCAGCATGATCTATTTCATTAATGGTGTCAGCAGGAGATAGCTATTAAATTATCCATGACTAAAAACAAATTAAAATTGTCAACAGCACATAAAAAGTGTATGCTAGCAAAATATTTCTAATCACAGAAATATTAATTAGAAAATTTGAATAATAGTGTTTAAGGAAGATTAACTGTAGGATAAAAAATCATGTATGCCCATTTTAAAATGAGAGCTAAATAATATAAATTACATCCCTCTTCTGTTTCAAAATAGAGAATAAGATGAATCACTTATTGCTTATCAAGTTCATATCTAGAGTACCCATGCCATACTATAGGAATTTCTTCATTAACTGTATATTATCGGCTTGTCATCATATTTAATTTTCTTTCATAGCAGGAAACATTTATTTTTCTTATTTTATTTCATCTTGTATTTTCTTCTACTCCCTAGCTCTATCTGGTACATAGTGATTACTTAATAAAGATTTTAGAAAAAGAAATGCAGTTAATTTATGCCTCAGTGCATTTGTCTATGAACTTGAGACCAAAGTTACCAGAAAAACTTCATTATATTGTAGCTGAGCTACAAGACCCTTTTTCTTTAAGTATGTTTCAGCTTTAGAGTCAACCTGTTCTTACTGAGAGTGGTTTGAGATCAACCTTACCCTTCTTGTGATATCCCATAATTGTTATCATCTTGTGTCTGCTTTCCATGAAACTTTGTGACAGGATGGGTGCCTGAGTGAGTGTTTCCTGGGAATAGAAGTGTTTACTTTTTTTTTTTTTTTAGAAGTGTTTACTTTTTTTTTTTTTTACTTTTTTTTTTTTTTAATTTATTTATGATAGTCACAGAGAGAGAGAGAGGCGCAGAGACACAGGCAGAGGGAGAAGCAGGCTCCATGCACCGGGAGCCCGACGTGGGATTCGATCCCGGGTCTCCAGGATCGCGCCCTGGGCCAAAGGCAGGCGCCAAACCGCTGCGCCACCCAGGGATCCCCTAGAAGTGTTTACTTTTTAATGAGAGTTTATTCTGAAGTTTAGACACTCTCTGTCTTTGATTTATACTGAAATATGATTTTAATCTAGGTATTTTTGTTATTATCCTATATTTTTGGGGGAGGAAGTATAGGAAGATTTGAATTTTATTCCCATTGTCTTCAGCTAACTAGAAGTCCCTACATGCCATTCTGATAGGAGAATCTACAAATCATAAAGAAAATAAGGTTTTAATAGCTGGAAATCCTGCAATGTCTTAAAAATAATATCAAAATTTCATTTAAAAGCAGTATGAGAAACTAAGAATTTGCATTAGCATACCCTTACAAAATGGCACATTATATTATATAGTACATGTATATGAGTATCTTTTTTAACTTTAGAAGTATCTTTCTTAAGACAAGAGTTTCGTGAATATTAAATATAGAACATGAAAAAATGTAAAAGCTCCTTATATTACTTATATTAAATAAGGGAAAACAAGTTGATAGCTCTTTTGCATTCCTCCAATGACATTTATTACATGCATCAAAACTACACATCAATGGATATAATCATACTCTCTTTCTCTTGGAAGAGAAGCAAGGTTCCTACTAATAATTTGTACAAGATGATTTCAGAACTTAAATGTTCATGCAAAGTATTATGGCATAGCTTTTAGAAAAATAATCCCTATTTCAATACAAAATGATCTTTATAGGGATCCCTGGGTGGCGCAGCAGTTTGGCGCCTGCCTTTGGCCCAGGGCATGATCCTGGAGACCCGGGATGGAGTCCCACATCAGGCTCCCTGCATGGAGCCTGCTTCTCCCTCTGCCTGTGTCTCTGCCTCTCTCTCTCTCTCTCTCTGTCTCTCATGAATAAATAAAAAAATATTTAAAAAATAATATAAAATTAATTTTAAAAGAAATGAAAAAATGCTTAAATGACAACAAGAATGTCTTTCTTCTTCCTTTTATTTACATTTTTACCCTTCACCATTGTGATTACACAATCACAGCTATTGTGGGACTGATATGCTCTTGCACTGTCATGTAATAATGTTATGCTTTACCCACCAGAAATATAAGCACTGCTGACAACTGTAAATGAATAGTATAATCAAAAAGGGCATTCACTCCAGGTGCAAACAGCAAAACATAAAACTAACGAAACATAGTTTAGTAAATAAAACTATGTTTTTATTTGCCTCTGTCTCTGTCAGTTTATTCATCTTATTGTTATTTTTACTGTGAAAATTTGTGTTTCCATATTCTTTGATATTGATAGGTTATTTCAATTAAGATTGTTAAATTTAATTAATATTACAAAAATATCCATTCTTCCAGGCAATATTTTTATGAAACATTAATAGATATACATTACATCTTCAAATACATTTTGCAAATAATTATTTAAAACAAAGATATGTGTATTATTATTTTAGTGATATTCAGGATTTTTACTTTGTTGCTTCATTTTTGTAGAACTTACACACTTTTATTGGAAATTATAAACTAATCAACATTTTATATTTTGAGCACCCCTGGGTGGCTCAGCCATCGGGAGCCTGCCTTTGGCTCAGGTCATGATCCTGAATCCAGGATCGAGTTCCGAATCCGGCTCCCTGCCAGGAGCCTGCTTCTCCCTCTACCTGTGTCTCTGCCTCTCTCTCAGTCTGTGCCTCTCATAAATAAATATTAAATCTTTAAAAAATTTAAATTTTGTTAGTAGTAGTTATAGTAGTAATAATGTTCAATTCAAGGTCATTATTTCAAAAGAGATCAAAGTGGAGAGACTGGAAAGTATGTGTCCCTCCACACTTTTATCACATTTACCCAATTATTCCCTCCATAGTTAACCATTTGCAGTTTCTTTCATTTATGACTCCTGAATATTACATCATATTTATAAGGCCCATCCATAATGATATTACATTATCCTTTCCAAAATTAGCTTAGCATATAATTTGAAAAATAGTTTCAATATTTCAAATAAACTTTATTTTAAAAACATGAAGGCGATGTCTGGATGGCTCAGCAGTTGAGCATCTGCCTTTGACTCAGGGCATGATCCCAGAGTCTTGGGATCGAGTCCCACATTAAGCTTCCTGGGTGGAGTCTGCTTCTCCCTCTGCCTATGTTTCTGCCTCTTTCTCTGTGTATCTCTCATGAATAAATAAATAAATAAATAAATAAATAAATAAATAAATAAATAAAATCTTTAAAAAAATAAAAACCCCAAAACATGAATTTATGGGGCACCTGGGTCACTCAGTCAGTTAAGCATCTGACTTGGTTTTGGCCCATGTGGTGATCTTGGGTGGTGAGATAGAGCCCTGCATCAGGCTTCATGCTCAATGAAGAGCCTGCTTGAGATTCTCTATCCCTTTCCCTTTGCCCCTCCTGCTTATTCTTCTTTCTCCTTCTCTCTCTCTCTCTTAGATAAATAAATAATATCTTTAAAAACAAAGTTATGTAAACAACCTAAGTGTCTATCAATGATTTAATAAGATGTGAGATACATGCATAATTAAACAGATACACACACATATGCACACACACATACACACACAAGAATACTATTCAGTCATGAAAAAGAATTAAATCTTGCCATTTGCAATAACATGGATAGAACTTGAGGATATTATGCTAAATGAAATAAGTGAAATAGGAAAGACAAATATGCTATGATTTCACTTATTTGTGGAACTAAAAAGCAACAACTAAAAAACAAACTCACAGATACAGAGAACAGAGTCATTATTGCAAGAGGTGGGAGCAGCAGAGGTTTGGGGAAATAGGAGAGGGAGGATAACATTTTTAATTATAAAATAAATAGTTCATGGGTATGTAATATACTGAATGGTGACTGTAGTTAGTAATACTGTATTGTATATTTGAAAGTTGCTAAGAGAGTAGATTTTAAGTCATTACCAAAAAAAAATTCTTACTATGCAGATGTTGGCTGTTAACTGGATGTACTGTGGTGATCGTTTACAAATATCCAAATAGATAATAAATATATAAAAAGGCACTCAAACTAGTTTTTCATCAGGGAAATGCAAATTGAAGTCACAATCTGGTAACACTGCATACCCTCCGGAATGGTGAAACAGAAAACGTGCTGCTGTCCAGTGTTGAAGAACACATGAAACAACTGGAATTTTCATTCACTAATATATACAAATATCAAATCACTATTTTGTATATCTGAAACTAATATGCTTAACGTCAATTATATTTCAATAGAAAATTTTAAAGTATTCCATTAAAAAAAGAAAAATGTGTATAATAAAAAATAATACACAAATTTTAAGAGCACAGATTTACACATTTTTCACATAGCTTACTCACTCATGTTTTCATTTGCCCTGCAAGATATATAACATCACCAGCATTCCAGAATGTTTCCTGATGATGTCCTATTCACTGACCCTCCTCCTTGGAGGAAAACATTATTGTGACTTCTAACACTGTAAACTAAATTTCCTTGATTTGTAGCTGATATAAATCAAAACATGTAATATATTTATATTACTTTGAATGTTTCACTCAGTGTTATAAGAATTATCTATGGTGGATACTATTCCCTTATGGTAGTACATTACAGTTTTTGACAGGCATTTGGATTATTTTCAATTTGTTAGTTAATATGAATAATCTATTAATGTGTCTTTTGTTAACCTTTTTGTTCATTTGTACATGTTTATATATTTTGATGTGTATAAATTACTCTTCAGTATTCATCAAAGTAGAATGGTAGGGGCACAACTTTGGTATATATTAACCTATAATACATAATATCAAATACTTTTCCCATGTTCTAGGAAACATTCAGATTGTCAGTCTTTAAGCCATTTAGGTGTATGGAATAGGATAATGTCGGTGATTTTATTTGGCAGATTTATCAAAGAATAATAAGACTGAATGTCTTTTACATGTTCATTGATCATTTGGATATCCTCACTTATGAAGTACCTGTTCAAACACTTACCTATTCTTCTAATATACATGTATGACATGTCTTTACATAGACTTAATGTGAGTTTTTTGTTGCTGCTGGAAGTATGCAAATATCCCCTACTCTGTGAATGCTTTATCACTGTCTTTAGAATGTTTTAACACTTTGTGAAGAATGTTAGATCTTGAATCTATTATCAGTACTCTTCTATACCATTAGTAGCATTGGTTGTTTTGATTAAGAAATATTTACTTTTTCTTATTAAGTATATATCATGAATGCATTTTTCTCTCCTGTGTTCTAGAAGTTTATTGTTTTGCCTTTTACGTTTAGATCTACAATCCAAATGGAATTATATTTCCATATGGTGTACAGTGAAGTCAGTTTTTTCCCTTTCCCTTCCCTGCCCTGACCTGCACTATCTTGTGCTTCCTTTTTCTTCCCTTCCCCTTCCTTCTTTTCCTTCCTCTTGCTTCAACTGTCATTCTCTCCTCTCTTCCCCTTCCCTGCTCCCATAGATATATGTATTTATTGACCTAGCACCATTTGCTTAAAATGCTATCCTCTCTTCCACATTAGAATATCAACTTTATCATATACTGTGTCCATTACAGTTAAAACTTTTCCTGTACTCTGTATTCTTTGTTACATGGATTGATTTAGCTATCTTTGCACAAATATGCGTTCTTAACTCTTGATACATTCTAATAAATACTGATACCTGGTAATGTGATTTTTAAATTAACCTGGTATTTATGAATTTTATGTAGGATACTCTTATTTATTTTTTTTGAAAATTTTTCTCAATAATACAGTATTGGGTAGGTTTGCACATGTTTATTTAGAATTATATGCAATTCATCTATTTTTAAATTTTATTTTCTAAATATTTGTTTTTGGTATAAAGAGTTAAAATATATTTCTGTGCACTGAACTTATATGAACACAAGGTAAGGTTTAATTCTAAATTTCACTCCTTATTGTTAAATTCACTTAATAAAGTATAGATTTTTCAATCCATCCTTTAGACTTTTTGTTTATTTATTTATTTATTTATTTATTTATTTATTTATTTATTTATTATAGTCACAGAGAGAGAGAGAGAGAGAGAGAGGCAGCAACACAAGCAGAGGAAGAAGCAGGCTCCATGCAGGGAGCCCGTCGTGGGATTCGATCCCGGGTCTCCAGGATCGCGCCCTGGGCCAAAGGCAGGAGCCAAACCGCTGCGCCACCCAGGGATCCCCATCCTTTAGACTTTTTGAAGAATTGTTTTTTTTCCTGCCATACTACAGTGTTGAATAAAAATGATTGTAAGAGGCCTGCTTGGTTCAATTTCAGTTTCAGAGCTAAGTCTCCAGTATTTGACCATTAAGTAAAATATTTGACTTTTAAAAAGATATTAATTATTGAATTAATACTGTTTTCTTTCTAGTTGGCTAAGAGTTGATGTAACCAACTTTATCTCTCTCTCCACTGATATTTACTGTCATTTTTATACTATAATAAATTATCATTTATATTGAGCCTAGTCCTTGTCTTTTTGTTTTTTAGACTTAATCTGTTCATCATATCCTTGTTATGACACCGAGTTTATTGTCAGATCTTACAAATACCCCAAAGTTCTACTCACCTCTCTCATTATTCTTCTTTTCAGAAAATTTCTGCATCAGCCTGTTTATTTATATTTGTATATGAAGTTTAAACTATGATTCTTAGTTCCAAACACACTAATTTTTACATATTCATAAGTGAAATTTTTCTAAGTATTATTGGCCTCTAATTTTTATTTAAGTACTTTCTTTTACAGGTTTATTATCAACGTTGGGTAGCTTAAAGTAATTATGACAGTATTCTTTCTCTATGCTACAAAATTACTTAATATTACATATTAACTTTCTTCTCTGAACATTCCATATGATGTATTTATGAAATATTTCTTATTCACAGGTATTTATTAGCTATATTAGTTCTTTGCAAAATCTTTTAATTCTTTTTTTTTTTTTTTTTTTTAAATCTTTTAATTCTTTAATGACAATCAGTTTCCTTGTTTTGGAAAATACTTTGGTAAATTATCTTTTCATAAGATATTAAATTTACCCAGTTTCCACAGAGTTGAAAAACATTGCCACGAGACATGCTTGACCCATTTTTTCATTATCTTTGTATTTTTAAATATATATTTAAGGGCATGCATTCTATGATGATTAATGTTTAAAAGTATCTTATTATTTCTTATATATTGTTTTTCAATTGACTTTCTCCTGTTTTCAAACACATTATTTGTGTCATTTAACATTTTTCTCTTGGAGCCAAGAATTGAGTTTTTATTATATTATTTTTCTTATCTAATCAGTAAGGCATTTTTGATTATTTTATTTTTAATTTCCTGTGTTGGCATTGTTATTAGATGACTTGTACTTTTTCTATATTTCATTATTTATTAATCTTTTATTTATGGACTAATATAATCATCTTGGCAGATTGTTTATATGTAGCTGAGTAGATGAAAAACAATGATTTCAGCCTACTTATTGGGAGGCAATCATGAAAAAAGAATGTGGACAATGTTGTTGATTGCCAGTCTTACACTGGATAGATGACTGCAAGGTAATTTTGACTATGTTTGTACTACTGAATTAAAAAAAAAAAAAAACTGTGTTAATTTAATGTTTTTGACCTAGAATTAGGAAGTTTATATTTAGACTTGTATATTAGACTTACACAAAATAAAGAAAATTAGGCTAGAGTTGGACTAATAGACTAGATCGTAGTATCTTTCATTGATATGAAAATGGAGAAGACTTATGCTGCATGCTACATGCTCAAAGGGAATTGAGCAACACTTTATATTCCAACATGTTAATTCTCAAAATTATTCAAGATGTAGTACTGAAACCAGATCTTGAGATATAATGGTAGAAGAGTTTAGCATTGAGATGATGAATTTAAAGACAAAGGCTAGAATAAATAATCCATGGAGACATTTCAGGTAGACAAGAGAAGATAGCCTAGTACACAACCCTGCACAATTCCCAAATATAGTCTTGAAGCAGAGGAACAACCTTGAAAAATATGTGTGTATGAATGGCTGGTAGGGTAGGTGAAAGGTCAGAAAATACTGTGTAAAAGAAAGCAATAAAATAAACTATTTCGAGAAGGCAAGCCTTAACATGTGTGTTCAACTTTGCTTAGAAGATGAGTAAGATGAGGCTAGGTAAGTGGATTTGTCAACATAATAATTAGTAGCTTTAGTAAGATCTTTTTTTGTGTTGTTTGTTTTGTTTTCTTGGTCCTTCCCTGATTTAAGTAGAATAAAAAGTGTTGGATACACGGAAGTATAAATAGCAAATACAAGTCTTCTAAGAAGTTTGTGGAAAGGGAGAGAAAACGATGCAGATCAGTTGCTAGACTCAGTTACGAGTTAAAGGAAGATATTTCATATATGGATAGGTAGATAAACAATCAGAGAAATTGGAGCATATTTGTATGATGATACGAATGATCTATATATATATGGGTGAAAATTCATCTTGCAAGAGATAAAGAGGATGACTGTTGGAAAAAACTGCTTTGAAGAGAAACAGTATGAAATTCAGTGCGGGGACCAGGGTTGACTATGGCAGGAGTCTGTTCAGTTTATCTAATTAAATAGGAAGAAAACAGAGTAGCACCATGCATCTACAGACATTTATTACTTCATAATTTTGATCAGAGCTAAATGAAATTTGTCTTGCTTCTCTTATTTTCAATGAAGTTTAAGCCAAAATTATTTGTTGATAGCAAGGAAGAGGGAGGGAAAATGGAAATTTCCACTGAAAAAGGAAAGTTATAAATTGTAATTTTAGGAAGTGGCAAAACAAATTTATAACTGAATGCTGTACTATTGGTGGTAGTGTCCATCTGAAATTTATAATTATAAATTTAAGACTGGTTAGATGCTTTGCATGATACTTTCAGCAGTATTTAGTTGTTCATTTGTATTAGGGAACAATTCTTTTTGTACAGAAGTGTTTGTCCCAAGGAAGATAGCCACAAGAAAGAATGTCCTTTAAGAATGTTCTAAGGAATAATTTAAGTAAAATTGGGATAAATAAACTTCTCTTTAGTAAAATTGGGATAAATAAATTTCTTTCTTTGTTGAATTCTGAGCAAGTGGTGGAGACAATAGAGTCAGGAAGCTGAAGTTAAAACTATTAGCTTTATTACTTTTGAAAGCTGCGTGGAGACACGATTTCCATGTGTGAGGCACAATATGCTTTTTAATAATCCAGAGTTTAGGTCATAAAACAACACAGCAGAATGCATTTTAAGGAAAGAAAGTAGTAGCTGATCTTTCCCTTTGGTGCTACTTAACAGGAATTTTAAAAACTGCTTAAAAAAAAGAAAAAGAGGGCAGCCCTGGTGGCTCAGGGGTTTAGTGCCACCTGCAGCCTGGGGTGTGATCCTGGAGACCAGGGATGGAGTCCCATGTCAGGCTGCCTGCATGGAGCCTCTTCTCCCTCTGCCTGTGTCCCTGCTTCTCTCTGCCTGTCTCTCTCTCTCTCTCTCTCTCTCTCTCTCGGTGTGAATAATAAATAAAATCTTAAAAAAAAAGAAAAAGAATTTCTGAATCAAAAAGTCTTAAAATTATCATCCTTCTAAATAGCAGACACGAAATACCCCAGAAAAAAAAAATCTCTGAATTTCTTTGAAAGGCTGTGTATTTCCCTAGTTGCTAGTTTGTAGATTATTCTTGTTGCCCCAAGTGATTGTTTCAGAAAAAACTGAGTGTTAATTTTACTTCTCTTAAAAAACTAACATATCACATAACTTCCTTCTTCAAACTCAATTAATGAGATCATCCTTTGCCCTCCCTCCCATCTCCCTTTTTATTTCAGATGGCCCTTGCTGCCCAGTCAGAAAACTGTGGGATGACAGCTTCCAAAGCACTTCAGTCATGACATCCATCTATTCCATTTGCACTTGGAGGCGTGGTTTACATACATATTTTATGTATATACTGTATTTACAACATGGGTAGTTATTTACACTTCTGCTCTCAAACTTTATTCCCTGAACTGATAAAATAGACTCCAATTACTTTTCAGGGTGGATGAGTATGGGCCATCTCACTATTACAAATAGGGATAGGCCATCGATAGCCTTGTTTTGAACAACTTTGCATACATGAGAATGAATGCATCTGAATTATGTGTGAAGGCAATATTTGCATAAACTTTGAATATATACCTGTGTGCCTGCAGAAGCATTCTATTATTGTGTCAGTACAAATGCAACTATTATAAATAGAAACTATTATAAATAACCAGTTCAAGTTTATGTTAATGAAATTTATATGAATTCATGTGGGTTTATGTGTGTGTGTGCTTAAGAAATATCAAGAAATGAAGTGAAACATTTTCTTTGTAGAATTAAAGTTCTAGTTCTAATAAAGTGTATAAACAAGGTCATCATGAGGTTTAGTCTAATATTTTGTATATTTACTTTACATTAAAATAGATAAAACAGAAGAGTAATTGTATTTCATTAAAATATGTTCTTAGCATTTGACAAATGCTTATCTATCATCTATCTGTGAGTGTATGTTTTGAAAACAAATGCTAATATACAATGCACTTATGACAGTGTAAATAATAAATATGTTAATACAATGTTTTAAGTTCAGAGAGTAGAGTATGTTAAAGTAAATCTCATAGCATAGAGACAGGAAACAGCAATTTTTCAGTAAAATTTTTATATAGTGTTAAGATGATTGATGCACTCTATATAGAAATAATTTGAAATGGCATCATTTACCTATATATCATGGAATGTAAACCAAAGTAATTTCCGGATCCTGTCCAGATTGAAACAAATGAAAAAACAAACATTAAAAAATATGAAATAAATAGAAAATATTTTATTAACAAAAATATACTCTTGCTATATCCTTTATTATGGGGGCAAGTAAAAAAAGTGTGTTTAAATAATGTAGTCAACAATTATACAGTCAATTATCATAATCATTGATTTATTTTTGGATCGGATAAGACCTACTTTAAATGTTATTCAGAGAAAAAGATACATTCCTGAAGATTTATGAATAAATTTCAACCATACTATAATAATATTTTCCACTATTTTATTAAGTAGTAAGTTATACTTTAGTATGGTTCATAACTTTTTGGCCTGTTACAGACTTATTTGGCAGCCTGGTAACGTTGATGCATTTTTTTTTAAGTGTACAAACTTAAATATGTGTGATAATAAAGAATATTACCTAAGATACCATTATCAAAATATAAAAAAACACATAAAATCCTGTGTTAATACATCAAATAATATGTCTACTAATACATCATATAATATGTCTACTAACAAAAACTTCAATTGCTGTGATTTGTCCTGTTGATAAAACTGTCTCTCTCTAATACTATTATAGTTTGCTGCAACATTCATAATCAAGTAAGTGGCTAGATATTTATAAAAATAAAAGTGTAATTTTCCTCATCCAAGTTCACAGATCCCCTGAATTCTACAATAAACTCATAATTATATCCCATAATAAATTCAGCTCCTACAGGGCATTAACAAGAAAATTTGCACATGCATAACTAATATATTTCTGGTGTTTTATGATTTACCAGCATTAAAAGAAGATGCTTCCTCTAAAGAAGAAATTCCTGAGGCTTTTAGCATTTCTTTCTTTTAAAAATGTTTCTCTAAAAAAATAAATAAAAAATAAAAGTATGTTTCTCAAATCCTGTTTCTGTACCTCAATAATTTTAATTTACATTAGTTTTATTTTACTTCCTTTTTATTTTTACTTTAAAATATTTTTAAATCGTAAAAAAAAAAACCTTCTCGGGGCACCTGGGCGCTCAGTCAGTTGAACGTTAATTCTTCAGCTCAGATCATGAACTCGGGGTCCTGGAATTGAGAGCCCCATGTCTGGCTCCCTGCTCAGCTTGGAATCTGCTTGTCCGTCTCTCTCTCCTTCTATCTCTTCCCTTCCCTCAAATAAATAAATATATCTTTAAAAAATAATCTTCTTAATGATTTATATTAGGAAATTTCTGTATGTCTACTAGCTTCTGGAACCCATACTCTATGAGACAAAAGTCTGCATTCTCTTTGAGAACAAAACCAAAAATGAGGGAAATATTTAATACATGTTCTCACCTGCTGAGATAATCATGCAATATAGAAAACATTATGTAATTTACATGAGCATTCTAAACAAAGTATTAAGTAATATTTGCACATTTGAAACTCATTTACTATTTGATTTTCTATCATTTAGGTGTGAATTTTAATGCAATTTTATTTCCTTGGCAATATGACTCATATTTGATGTAACTGATAAAATATGGCCCCACTGAAGTACATTTAATTTTCTTCTTTAAAGATTTTATTTATTTATTCATGAGAGACATAGAGAGAAAGAGAGGCAGAGATGCAGGCAGAGCATGAAGCAGGCTCCACGCAGGGAGCCTGACGTGGGACTCTATCCGGGGTCTCCAGGATCACGCCCTGGGCTGAAGGAGGCGCTAAACCGCTGAGCCACTGGAGCTGCCCTGAAGTACATTTTAAAAAACAATATATCACAATATATATCCAGAATTTATTTTTCAAGAAAATCTATATACTTGAAATTGCCTATATATTTATTCTACATTTTTATCTATCTATCTATCTATCTATCTATCTATCTATCATCATCTATCTATCATCTATCTATCATCATCTGTCATCTATCGTTTACTATGTGAGTGGAGTAATGTAAAAGGTTATTAACATGTATTAAATTTAAAAAGTGAAAATATTAATAGTCACATTTATATATAAAATACCCCAAATTAAAATAAAATTGGAATATAAAATAGAAATAATAGAAATAAATCAAGCATAGAATAGGGCACTGTTTAAGTAGTACTGCCACACATTTAATTCCATATTTCCTGGAAGATAAATAAAAATAAATGCAAGAAATAAATGACTTAAGTAGTTTTAGTAACTCTGAAGACAACATACTAGGCTAAAATAAAACTCTGTATGAGTGGGATGCCTGGGTGGCTCAGTTATCACTGCCTTCGGCTCTGCGCCTGATCCTGGAGTCCAGGATCTAGTCCCCCATCGCGCTCCTGTGGTGAGCCTGCTTCTTCCTCTGCCTGTGTCTCTTCCTCTCTCTTTCTGTGTCTCTCATGAATGGATAAAGTCTAAAAAAAAAAAAAAAAAAAAAAAAAAAAAAAAACTTTGTATAAGTAATTACAATGATATATTCACAGGAAAATATCTTCACCAGCTTCCTTGAATAAATAAATCATCAGGTTTCCTGAGACTGTTTTTGTGGTAACATTTTGAAGAAATTCTGAGTAGATAATCCCAAGAACAATAATATACAAAGATAATATCTTCTTTTTTTTTTAAGATTTTATTCATGTATTCATGAGAGACAGAAAAAGAGAGAGGCAGAGATACAGGCAGAGCAAGCTCCATGCAGGGAGCCCTATGCAGGACTCCATCCCGGGAGTCCAGGGTCACGTCCTGAGCAGAAGGCAGATGCTCAGCCACTGAGCCATCCAGGCATCCCAAGATAATATCTTCTTGATATGCAACTTCTCTGGTGGATTTCTTCAGTCATTAGATGTAAATCAATTGTTCTCAAATTTTGGTGTACTTAACAATTAAATGCTTTCTTCTTCAATACGAAACTCAGTTGCATCAATTATTTTTTTCTCAAGCATGTGATGGGAAGGGAAAATGATTTTTTTAAGACTTTATTTAATTATTTGAGAGAGATGGAGAGAGAGAGAAAGAGCTCTAGTGGGGGAAGAGAGACGGTGGAGAAGACGGGGAGGGAGAAGGAGGCTCCCCACTGAGGAGGGAGCCTGCTGCAGGACTCCATCCTAGGACCCTGGGATTATGATCCAAGCTGAAGGCAGACACTTAACTGACTGAGCCACCCAGGCTCCCCAAGGGGAAATTAATTTTTAGTAGTCTTTCCAAGTAGTACTAATTCAAGTGGTCTCTCAATGTCACTTAAAATAAAATTTTCCCATAGGAAGAGTTGTATTATTTCTCTCCCAAACAAAGCTCCATAAATGTAACTGCTCTCAAGTGAGTTTTAGTATTTTGAAAAAATAAAATAGGAAAATTCAAAATCTAATATTACAAAAATTAGTAAATACCTTGCTAGTACAATTCATGGAATACATTGTTTAAAAAAAAAATAGTGCCTTCTCTCTTTCTTTCCTAGCTCTTCCTGTTTTTACTAGTATGAACAGGATATCTTTGTGTATCAGGTCATTCTTTTTCTATATTCATGTGCATATATTTATTTGGGGCATAAGTAGTATCATAATATATATATATTCACTAATATATCTTGCTTCATATTTTGTAGATATATTTTCATACCAACAAATTTTATTTTATTTTTTTTAAATTTTTATTTATTTATGATAGTCACAGAGAGAGAGAGAGAGGCAGAGACATAGGCAGAGGGAGAAGCAGGCTCCATGCACCGGGAGCCCGACGTGGGATTCGATCCCTGGTCTCCAGGATCGCGCCCTGGGCCAAAGGCAGACGCTAAACTGCTGCGCCACCCAGGGATCCCCACCAACAAATTTTAGTAATAAGTGTTTTGCTTACTGAGACATCCTTACTTTGGATATAGCATGATTAAACACTTCTGTTTATGGCTTCTAGTGCAGCCCTCAAAAACACAACCTTTTTTTTTTTTTTTCTTTATTATTAGAAACAATAAAGCAATCTTATCCTGTTTATGCATCTATATTGAATTATTTTTAAGTAGAAGTTCTAGAAGTAAAACTGATGAGGCAAAGGTCATGCACATATTATACTTAACAATTACTGCCAAATTTGCCTTTAAGAATATATGCTCCTGGGATCCCTGGGTGGCGCAGCGGTTTGGCGCCTGCCTTTGGCCCAGGGAGACCTGGAGATCCTGGAGACCTGGGATCGAGTCCCACGTCGGGCTCCCAGTGCATGGAGCCTGCTTCTTCTCCCTCTGCCTATGTCTCTGCCTCTCTCTCTCTCTGTGTGACTATCATAAATAAATTTTTAAAAAAATATGCTCCTATCAATATTGTATGAGTGTTCTCATTTCCTAAAATTTCCCTGCACTAGTTATTATAATCATCTTATTTTTTGCCAATCTCATTGTAGCATCAATATTCATTTTCTTGATTTTTGTGAAATAGAGCAATAGTTTATATATTTAAAGTCATTTAAATAATTTTGTAGAATAATACATTTATACTTACATTTTTTCAACAAAATTCTTTATATTTTATTTACGGATTTTTTCATTCTCTATAAATGATAAAAATTAATCCCCAATTGGTTGTGCATATTTAATTTTTTTCTCCCTGTCTCTTAACATTATTCATGATAATTCCAAAATAGATCCCATTGAGATTTCAATTGATATTTTACTGAGTGTATAGGTTTGTTGAAGAGAGAATCAATGTCCTTTTTAATATTATATCTGTACATTTAGGGAATTATCTACCTGTCTAGTTAGGTCTTCATATATATCTCAAATAGATTTTATAGTTTTAATTATATGAAATGGACACTGCTGTTAGTTATATTCCAATATATTTTATAATCATTGTTGCTACCATGAATGGGATACTTAGCACATGTCATTTAAACTTTTTAATTATAGCATGGAGAGAGTTGATAAATTTCACATATTAAGTAAGGGAGATTGTGTATATGGATGATTAAGAGCCTGTCTATGGATCAAGCTGCCTTGGATTGCATTCCGTTGGGGCTGCTTTCTAGGTGTATATCCTTGGACAAATTAGCTGAGCCAACCTAATCCTCAGTTTCACCATCTATAAATTAAGCTATATATAGAATCAGGTTTCCCAACATATGTACTTCCATAAGCTAATATTTTATCTTTAAGGATGAATTTTTCTATAGAGTTACCAAAGAGAAAAATTAAATGAAAAATTAAATGGCCTTCAATTTCTAGCTTATCAAAGATTTTGTTTTTAATTATATTTGTGATATTTGCTGAGATTTGCCTAGCTAAAAATCTGAATGCCTAAATTATAGGTGTACTCGAATGTTTAATACAGACAAATTTCTTTTATTTTAAAAAATAAAATAGAAATATTGCAATCTTTGGGAAGTGTGACTTGTACACATTTGAGAAATGCTGAAAATTTATTATTAATTCTTGCTTTTATTCTTTTTTCAAAAAGTAAGGATTAAGCAACAATAGCAAGTCTTTGATCTGCTTCCTTAATTAAATTTAGTCACCATAAAAATGCATTCAGGTTTTTATTTAGATATGCATGATATTATTCAGGTTATAGGTCCATAATATATGTCTTCATTTAATCTTTACAACTTGTGAGATGGATACTATTCATAGTTTTTTTTAGGTTGACCTCTAATGGGCTATAAATCTCTTTTCCCTATACTCCTACAAATTCCAGTCTTATATAAAAGAGGTATTTATATAGATGTGTCAAGGACAAGAACAAAGAATTTCTGAGGGCTGTGAGAGAGAATTATATGTGATTGGAATACAGAAGAGTTTCCTCACTCTTAGGAAACCCAGATTGTTCCATACCACAGTAACATGAAAACAAAAAGCCAGCTAAACCCAGTCAATCTATCTCCACAACTTGAGTAAGTAAAAACATTTTAACCAGTCAAACAATTAGTGGTTGACTCTTGGTTTTAAAATCATTCATTCCAATTAACAAGCCTCTGGTTATGTTATCAATCGACCAGCAAAATAATCATTCTTCTACAGATGACATCAAAACTTTTCCACTTCTGGGAGTTCTCCAATCCCTGATTTCCGTGATTCCTCAAAACCCTATATTAGATCAGCCATCAACTCTCAGAAAGGCTGTGCAGTTGAGTCTAGCTTTGTGAGGAGTTTCTTTTTATCTGAAGGCATAAGTGGTGAGTGATCTACCCAATACACCCAACAGAAGAATAGACACCTCCTTTCTAAAGGCAGAAAACAGAAAAAAAGTAGGAGCTATTGGTCAGCAACAATTATGAAATCTGACTGGCACATGTTACCAGTCCTTGGATTAAGTTTTAGCCTTATTGCCTAGCAGTGAGTCACTATGGCTCCTGGCTTTGCTTCTTGGCCTTTGGTTCCGCCTTTGTAAGCTTCTTCTTTTCCAATAAAAACTAGCTAGTATTTGCAATTGAGAAGTGTCTTCAGCCAATTTCTTGTCTATAATACTTTGAGTCCAATGTCTCTATCTGTTCATTTTACTTTAAGCTGGGCTTTCTCCCTTCTCTGAGTCATAGGGAGGAAATGAGTATATTTTGCATGTGGAAGGCATATGATTTGTGGTCGGAGGGAAAACGAAGATTTCATTTTCCAAAAGTGGCTGCATAAATATGTATTCTACACACTAGTTTCCAATTTGACTTTCAAAATGACTTTGACATTCTTCCATCGAGAAGGGATCTATGTCTCCTATCTTTAAGTCTGACAACATCTTTACAACTGCCTTAACCCATAAAAATATGGCAGAAGTTGTGATTTGTGAATTTAAAGGCTTAGTCATAAAAGATACTATAGCTTCTATCCTGGACTTTGGGCTCACTCACTCTGGGGGAAGCCAGCTGCCATACAAAGAGACTCCTCAAGCATCCATTTGGTGAGGTCAAAATACAGTTATCAAAAACAATTAAAAACAAAACAAAACAAAAAAAACAAAAAAAAAAAACAAATAGTGATGTATTGAGCCCCAGCAAGAGCCAGCCTCAAATTTCAAGAAATTTGAATGAGCTAATTTGGAAGAGAAATCTCCAGACCAATAAAACCTTCTGATGACTGCAGTACCCACTATAACAATGCAAATTCATGACATGACTGATCTCAAATAAAGACTGCCTAACCAAGCCCTTCCTGGATTTTGATGAATTATTAGGAAGAGCATAAAATTTTATATTTAAGGCACTATATTTTAGAGTAATTGTTATGCTACTTTAAGTAACTAAAATAGTATTTATTTAAAACATCAAACAGATAAATTTAAAAAGATGGAAATCATACCATGCATTTTTTCTGACCACAATGATGTGGAACTAGAAATCAATCAGAAGAAATCTTCAAAGAACACAACATAAATACATGGATGCTAAATAGCATGCTACTAAATAGTGAGTGGGTTAACCCAGAAATCAAAGAGAAATTAATTTAAAAATATAATAAGATGAATGAAAAGGAAAACTTTCTCCCAAAGCTTTGGGATGCACCAAAAGCCATTCTAAGAGGGATGTTTATAGTAGTAGAGGCCTACCTCAATAAACAAGAAAAATATCAAGCAAACAATCTAATCTGAGAGTAACTGGAAGAAAAACAACAAACTAAGCTTAAAGCCAGTAGAAGGAAAGAATTAATAAAGATTAGAGCAGAAATACATGAAATAAAATGGGCAGTCCAGGTGACTCAGTGGTTTAGCACCTGCCTTCCGCCTGGGGTGTGATCCTGGAGTCCCAGACTCGAGTCCCACATCAGACTCTCTGCATGGAGCCTGTTTCTCCCTTTGCCTGTGTCTTTGCCTCTCTCTCTCTCTCTCTCTCTCTGCATCTCTCATGAATAAATAAAATATTTTTAAAAAGAAAGAAGAAAGAAAGAAAGAAAGAAAGAAAGAAAGAAAGAAAGAAGAAAGAAAGAAAAGAAAGAAAGAAAGAAAGAAAGATAGAAAGAAAGAAAGAAAAAAGAAAGAAGAAAGAAAGACAAGAAAGAAAGAAAGAAAGAAAGAAAGAAAGAAAGAAGAAAGAAAGAAAGAAAGAAAGAAAGAAAGAAAGAAAGAAAGAAAGAAAGAAAGAAAGAAAGAAAGAAAGAAAGAAAGAAAGAAAGAAAGGCTAAAAACCAATAGAACAGGCCAAGAAACCAGGAGCTGTGTTTTCCTTTTTTTAATATAAAAAAAAAAAAAAGATAAAACTTTAGCCAGACTCATCAAGAAAAACAGACTCAAATGAATAAAATCAGAAGTGAAAGAGAATAATAACAACCAATGCCAAAGAAATACAAGGGATTTTAAGGTATTATTATGAAAATTATATGCCAAAAAATTGGACAATGTAAAAGAAATAGATACATTCCTAGAAACATATAACCTCCCAAAATTCTATTGGGATGAAATAAAAAAAATTGAACAGGCCAACTACTAGCAAGGAAATTGAATCAGTAATCTAAAAACTTCCAGCAAACACAACCTCAGGACAAGATGGTGTCACAATTGAGTTCTACCAAACATTTAGAGTTGATTCGTGTTCTTCTCAAAGTATTCCAAAAAACAAAGAGGAGGGAAACTTCCAAATTTATTATCTGAGGCCAGCATCACCCTGATACCAACACCAGATAAAGACACCATAAAAAGAACTACAGACCAATACCTCTGATGAACATAGATGCAAAAATATTCAACCAAACCAAAATCAGCAATATATTTTTAAAAAATCTTTCACCATAATCAAGTAGAATTTATTCCAGGGATTCAAGGATGACTCAATTTTATAAAATCAGATAAATATACATCAAAAATAATTAATTGGAATAAAAATCAATTCAAGAAAGGGGAAATTTCACATATGTTTCCATGATACTCAAGAAAATAAGAAAGATAAAACAGCATTGAAGCAAAATGTCAAACAAATATTTTTTAGGACATATATCATTAGCATGATAGAAGATGCAAAGTGAGCTGGAATGGCTCAAAACTTAAATAAAATATAAAAAAATACAGAAAATGGTATCTACATTTCAAGCATTAAAAATTGTAGTTCACTGCTCAAAACTGAATCAAAATTAGGATAATATTATTAAAAAATCAGAATATCGAAAATGTAAAAAGATAAAGTACCATTAAAGTCAGAGAATATCCAAATTTTTGAAAAAAAAAAAAACATTTTCTCTCAAGAAAAGAACAGAAAAAAATAGCATTACACAAATTCAATTATATATTTGAAAAAAAAACAAAATATGCTGTTGCAATTTATTTATTTGCTTTGTTTTATATCCTTTTCAGCTACTTCTTGAAATAGAATCTGGTCATTGATTTAAATAGGAAATTTATTATTTTGTGAGGTTTTCATTATTTATTTGTATTATATTTTATGATCCATGCAATATATAAGGAAATGTGATTCATATATGTCATGTAATACTTTTTCATCTTATAAATTAGTATAAAAACTCATAAATTCACTAAACATTAAAAATCATGTAATTGGTATATTGATTACTTTATGCTGAAATTGTTTTATGATTTAAGACTAATGTGCTGATTATTGGCAAAATCATTTGAGGGGAATCTGTGGGTTCAACATGCATTATTGGTCTTACTTAACACATAAAATATAGAATCTCTCTTAAATTTTCCTATTAAATATTTTTTCTTTTAGAATTATATTAGATTCACAAATCAACATATTCTGTTCAGTGTTTACAGCAAAAATATTAAAAGGAATATATTAAAAATTGGTAACAATATAAAATAAAATGCAACTTTTTTCAAAACTTAGCTGCATGTGATTCCCTCACCCCATACAAAAGGAATTCAGACATTCAGGAAATTATCACTAAAATAATAAAGGTAACTTAATATGAAAGCTCAGCACATTTAAATCAAAGAGAGTGTTAAAAACTAATATGGACACTAGAAACTGTTAACATTAATACATTATTATTTTAGAACCATGGTAACATTGTTATTAGTTATGAATGAGAAAAAAACTTCTGGCCTTATATTTATACTGCAAACAAGAAGTGAAAATAAATGATTTTAACACTTAAATATATTAAATAAAACACATAGCAAAGAACGTATAGGCAAATTAGAATGCTTATTTTACATCTAAATTATGAAATAATAAATTAAAAATTAAGCCAAAAAAGTTAAAATTTAAAAACATAATATAAACCAATGAGATAAGGCACTAATGTATCTGATAAAGGGAAAAACATATCACTAATACCATTGCAAAATGTAAAAACATACACACAACAGCTAAAGGAGTAAACTAACTACTTAGTGGTAGTATTTTACTCCAAATTATGCATTAAATATTTGGAAAAAATTAAAAAAATATGTTTCTAAGAAAATATAATTTATGACTATGACAATAGAAGTGATGAAAACCTTAAGTTAAAAATCATTCTGAAAACTTGAAATATTTTAAAGAATGTCTCTTCCAGCTCTTACTCCTCCAAGTTACCCCAGGCTCAAAATACTTCAGGGATGAATTCTGTAAGACCTTGAAAAAATGTATTATTCAGTTGCTATTAAAATGCTCCCCAGCATAAACCAAAAAGATTTCTGTAGTGACATTAATCCATAAGGTACTAAATTCAATACATTAATATATTAATTTCGAATAAATAGGTCTACTTTAAGCAATAAAATTAACATAGATACTTTAATTATTTTTAACTTTTATTTATTTGAGAGTAAGAGAGAGAGAGAGAGGGCATGAGTTCAGGGAGAAGCAAAGGAAGAGGGAGAGGCAGGGAGCCCAGATGCTGGGCTGTATCCCAGGATCCTGAGATAATGACCTGAACTGACGGCACATGCTTAACTGACTGAGCTACCTAGTCACCCCAAGATACTTTAAATTTTTGAAATAATTATTATAATAGCAAAGGTTTTGTGGAAAAATAAATGTGAGAGAACATATAGAGAGATTTTGAAAAATAATGATAACATGAAGATCTAATCTTCATAGACATTAAAGTACCTTTTAATATTAGGATGCTCAAATATGTGGAACGGAGGAATAAACAATCATAGCAATAAAGCAGAATTAAAAGGATTGAATAACCAGGGGAACTTTATGCTAAAGGCTGTATTTCAAAATAACATGAGAGAATACATGACTCACTATCATTTTGGATGTAGTAATTTTGAAAAATAAATAAAACCAGATATCAAGTTAAATCCATTTACCCAGTAGCTTCTTCATGAATCAATGACCTAAACTTAATGATACATTAAAATATGGAAAATATAATATCAAATATATTGATAACATTGTAAAGGAAGAAGTTCTTTCAAATAATGAAATGAATCCCAGAAGCTATCGATGGAAGTACAATGAAATTGGAATCATAAAATTAAAAAAAAAATGTGTGGAGTCAAAAGGGAAAAATAATCTTAAAAGAATATTCCCTGAAGGTGGTATGGCCATGGGACCTGCTTTGGACAATGAATTGTGAGTGGTTGTGAGTATATTTCTGAAACAGATTTCTCAAACAATTTTAGCATTAATTGATACATGTACTTTAAATTAGGTAGTTTTCAAATTGATTTCTAAAGAGGTTACATATATTTACATCTGTTCAGTATTACTTCAGGAGTTCCTTAAAGCAGAAGAATTTCAGATCTGGTATGTAATTCATGTAATTGTCTTTCACTTGTGAAAGTTATCCTTCAGTTTCAGGCCTGGAGGGAAAGCAAAGCCCTCACCCTAATTGCAATAGCCCCACAGGATGAGTTAGAAATAACTTTTTTCTTCTTCTACCTGAAATTGAATCACTGAAATACTAGACAAGTTTGCACTGTAGCATAGCTACCCTGGTCTGATACCTGGGGTTAAGTGATAAGTCTTACATTAGATATAACTTTCCTTTTCCTTATTTATGTACCCTTGAAAAAGTAATAAAATCTGTCTAACCCTCAATTTTCTTGTATTGAATGTGTTAAATGCAATTACTTATATAATATGATTAAAGATTCAGAAAGAAATTGGTATCTCCCTACTCACTTTCGATAAGAGAAAATTAGAAGTTGAATGGATTTCTGACTCATCAGGTCTCATTAAAATACTTCATTTTTCTCTCGCCATTTTTGGACACATTTTTTTTTCAATTATCTTCCACATTTGCCATAAATATGAATAGAAAATTAAGATTGTTTATTATGTCCTAGGGTTTTTGAATAATCTATTTACTTAATCCTTATAATAGAGAGTTATAATATTTCATAAGGCTCTATTTGTGACTCTAAATTTTTATTACTATGAGGATAGGGAAAAAGATGTCATTATTAATGTTGAGGAACATTTGTTAAGGTTTCTCAGTGAGACTTCCTTGAAAAAGAAAGATCCAAATCCTACTCAGATTTCAAGGATCGGAATATTTATTTAAAAATATGTTCACCATAAACAATTAGAGACATCTCTTAATTTATCAGCTGAATCTATCATATTCACACTTGACATGATTCCCTGAACAAGGATGTCAGGATTATCAAGTTATGTTTGTTACCTATAGATAACAATTACTTTCTTACTAATAGAACTTAATACTGCCCAAGCATTAAAACTTCTAAAAATGAAATACAAGAGAGTATGAGAGTTGCCTATAATTTAATTTTGAAATTACAAAAAATATAACAAAAGATGGATCCATGAACACTTAAACTGAATCACATTTTCCTTGATTAATGTTGCTATCACCATCATTATTAGTCCAGTAAACAAGTACTTTGTAATTTTCTACTTTCTCAAATATAGACCTCCATACATAACATTTTTGAAATTATTTCTCAATGCTGCCCAGCTGCTATGATAATACATATTTTTAGGGGCAGAGATTCACATAGGGGTTTTTATATTTTGGAATGGGACCTATCTCTCTCTTTTTAAAAATATTTATTTATTTATTCATGACAGACACGGAGAGAGAGAGGCAGAGACATAGGCAGAGGGAGAAGCAGGCTCCTAGGAGGGAGCCCAATTCAGGTCTCAATCCCAGATCCTGAGATCACACCCTGAGCCACACAGGAGTCCCAAGGAATGGAACTTCTCGAATTGTATCTTTAGGCTATGTGCACTAAAATGGGAAAAAGATTTTAAAATATATACCTCAAGAACAGAATTTCAAACATGCTAAATGAATAAGTCTTAGAAAATATTTAATCCAGGTTGAGCCTCACTAGGGCTAGATTAATTATCTTAGCTCTGATTTGATTAATGAATTTGACTTCATTTTTAATGAAAAATATTTCTGAAATATTTGATAGGTTTTCCCTAGAATAACTAATGGAATATAAAATATACATTCTTATTACTTCATATAGTTCATTTTTCAAAGAGCATTTTAATGCATTTTTCTTGATTAATAACAATGTCCACAAGAAAGACTAGCCCCCAGCACCATACTGCATCATTGCTGACAACTAAAAAATAAAACAAACTCATGAATATTTAATGTTTAATAACAATTTACAAAATTACAAACCATAATAACAAGAAGGGATTGTGTTATTTGAGTTAAAAATCTTGGTACTAATCATATAGTACAAATAAAGAGACTAGAAAATATATTGAATCAAGATTTTACAAGTGACTATATTCTAATATAACTTTCTAAAAAGACAACTGGATTTCAACACACTTAAAGGAATTCAGGAATGTTGTTCAAATGACAGAAACTAATTACCATATTCTTACTTTTTGGAACATGATCAGTACTAGAAATGAATGCAAATATTAAAATTGGTCTCACATGACCTAATCACTAATACAAAATCCAAGGGGCTAATTAGGTTCATTTCATTAAGCATGAAATGAGGGTGAAATCCCTCTCTAAAAATTAAAACTGTCACTTTTTAAAAATCCTAATCCTACATTGTAGAACCAGTCTTTGACTAAAAATTATCTTTTTAGTCACACTATATGGTGAACACTGTGTTAGGCATAGATTTTGTTTTCTAAATTTCAAAATATAACTAGAATGTATTGCTTAACTTGTTATCAAAAGTTACATATATCCAATAGAACAAAATCACTTTGTCTAATAGTATCAAGCAGTGAGCTTTTACAAATGCTGTAACTTATATGCAATTGAAATCTTGTTTACTAAGTGTAAATGCTTGCTATGATTAATCATGATGTGAGATTTCTTACCAAATGCCCTGAATATTTTGTGCCTCTTAAAACGCAGTTCTCCTGTGCTCTAAGTAGCCTAATACACAATTATAAACATCCATTATTGTGCTGGACAGTGATGTATGTAAAACATGATCATTAAAATTTGAAAAATAGGAGCCACAACTTATGATTAAGATGTGGAACATAAAAATAACACTTTATTTAATGAAAATATTTTCAAAAAAGGTAAAACCATATGCTTCTATGATGCTATCAAAAAGCAATGGAGATAAGGAGGCCTTGAGGAGACGAATTGCAGAGAATAAACCCTTCATAAGGAAGCAGAAAGCTGTTTTTTTTTTTTTCAATAAAGAATGAAAGCACATAATGTGTTCATTATATAGTAGCCATAGTTTTACAACTCTCAGGTAGGTAAATATTTCTTTGGGCCAAACTACTAACCAGGAAAGAAAAAATGATAAATCAAAATTCATCAGAATAAAAAAGAATTTTCATCAAAGACTCCATTTAGAAAAATGGCAAGAACCAGACTGAGAGAAAATATTCCTCAAATCCTACAATCCACCAAAATAGTTGTATTAGAATACATAATTAACCATAAAAATAAATACTAAACAAACAATCCAATTAAAAATGAGTAAGGATTTAAAAGTACTTCACCACACACATATACATACAATATATGATTAGCCAATAAGTACAAAAAGATGAACTTAATTCTTCAGATAACTTTGATTTAAACTACCATGAGGTATCATTTAACTGTAAGAATGAAAAATAATTAAAAAGGGTGATAATACCAAATGCTGGCAAGGGACTGGAACAATTGGAATGCTAACACATGGCTGGTGCCATAGTGAAACAGTATAACTGCTCTAAAAAACTTTATTTTTTTAACAGTGAAATATATCTGCTTGATGATTTAACAATTCCACTCAGCATTATTTTGTGAGCACAAGAAAACATATGACATGAAAACCCTCATACATGACAACTTATGACACCTATCTGTAATAGCCAAAACCTACAAACAACCCAAATGTTCAACAAAGAGGAATGACAAATATAGCGTGGTACATGGAATTCAATGAAATATTACTCAACAATAAAAACACATTTGTGGTACACAAAATGTCATGTATGCATCTCAAAACCATTATGTTGTACAGAAGAAAGCAAACAGAGAAGAAACATATTACCACATTTTTTATGAAGTTAAAACAAGTAATCATGCTGATACAAATTTAAAAAAGGGATTCCTTTGTAATTTTGGGGGTGGTGATGCAGAACATGGATTGACTAGAGAATGTCAGTAAGGGAAACTTCTGGGATGAGAGAAATGTTCTATATCTTGATTGGTGGGATGGTAACATGGGCATAGTCATTTATCAAACTCATCAAAGTGTACATTTAAAATGGATATAGTTTTGTGTATGTAAATTACTCCTTAATAAAAATGCAAATTATGTTACAGAATATTGGGACCAGAAAATATTGTCATATAGGCTATAGCACACAGCTATTTAAAATTCATCCCTGGGAGAAATAAATTTACTTGAGTCAAAATAACAGGGATTTAAAGCTGAAATTCTTTCTCATATTTATCATTGTGATGGAGGCTGGCCATTCAAGAGAATGGCAAAGATGTGAGGAAAACATGACAAATCAATGTGTTTTCTGAGGAAACTTGGTGCTTTGGCCAGGGATTTCCTGGGGATGTTTAATGCTGCAAGCACCATTGTTGAGTGGAGGCAGGAAATGAGTCTGAGGCTCTGAGTCTAATATTTTCTGATAAAAAGATGTCAGAGTGTTATTACTGACAACTTTTTAATTTAGCCTTATGTATCCAACTAAAGTATCCCTTGACACCTACTTGTGGGTTAATATTTATGCTTATTTTTTTCAGAGCCTGTTTTTATTGCTCAGCTGTCTTGATTATGGTTCAATTCTATGTTCTAAATTCTGTGGGGAGAGAAAGGTTTTTATCTAGTAAGTAGACTTACAGAGATAGTCTCAAAATTTGTGAAAACAGAATTACAAATTTAAAAAGGAATAGATTCATGATTTAAAAAAAAAGTAGACACTCTGTTGATTTTGTTTGAGCGAAGTGGTTTGGTATATTATTTAGGGGTACTGAAAATATACCAATTATCCTGTGGATTTTTTGCAGTAGAGATTGTATAACACCGTCACTGTGTAAGATGAAGTAGGGTTACCAGAGCCTTTCGCTTGTCCACTCCTGTCATCCAGTATTCCACACTTTCATGTACATCAACCTCACTGTTGTTTTGTTTTGTTTTGTTTTGTTTTGTTTTTTTGTTTTGTTTTGCTTTGTTTTGTTTTGGTCGGAGGGGAGGGCTTCCAAATGCCTTGGGTCTATTTAAGCATTCATGATATTTCAGCTCTTCTAGTATAGTGAAGTCTGTCTAAAGCCTGATTTCAAGAGTCTTTTAATGATCTTTCTTCTTTCACTAGTGTAAAGTTTTGCTGGAGAAGAATCATAGACAGTGATATGCTTCTTTAAGTCAAATATTGTTTGGTTTCTAATTTCAAGCACTTTTTCTGGCCACAGACCCCACTCATCCCAACCCAAGTCCATATGCCAAGAAATGTACCAGGGAGGTAAGAAATCCTTTGGAAAAGTTTGAGCCAAAGCTTGATGGAATTAATTCCTTGCTTGTGATAAATTTGAGACATGAGCAGTTTTGATCTTGAAAGCTCCTTGGAAGATTTAGCTACCATTCAGTTGCTTGGATTGGAATCAGCTCAAAAGGAAATATATTTCTCCCCCTGTTTCATTTCTTCACTCCCTACCTGTAGGCCTGAGCAACTGAAGACAGTGTGGGTGCTTTGACTGGGGCCACATGTCTTGGTTTTGAAAATCACCTAGTTTCCTGGGTTCCTGATTAACTGCATCTTTCACACAGATAGATGTCATAGTGGAAGTGCACAAGATTTAGTTTTATGAAACTAAATTTTCGGTTGGTTTGTAATGCAGCTATAGGAACAATTACTAAGGTATCAACTTTCTGACACCATTATAGTGGATCACTGTGGTATTCCTGCAGACTTCTCCTGGCTGAAAGTAGAGGAATTAAAATATTCATGGGACAACTCAGTGTGTATGCTCTCCTTTCTATGTTAATTTGGACAATATTTAGCCTCAAGATTTAAGAAATTTCTTTTTTTTTTTTTTTTTAATTTTTATTTATTTATGATAGTCACAGAGAGAGAGAGAGGCGCAGAGACACAGGCAGAGGGAGAAGCAGGCTCCATGCACCGGGAGCCCGATGTGGGATTCGATCCCGGGTCTCCAGGATCACGCCCTGGGCCAAAGGCAGGCGCCAAACCTCTGCGCCACCCAGGGATCCCAAGATTTAAGAAATTTCTTCAACAGATCTCCATAACTAGATGCCAGAGGCTATTAATCTATTAATCTTTGAAAGTAAAGATAAAACATCTTGCACAGAAGCTGATAGTCAAGCTATAAATTGGGTAAGTTGACAGTCAAATTCTATCATTCACCATTTACCATCTGTTTCCATTTTGGTTTTTACTTATTTAAATATTTTAGAACCTAAACTCATTAACTGAATAGAAATATAATAGGGATGACCACCACTGTATTATTTACAATTTTAATAGTGGCATTTAACCATACAATTTCACCTAAGATCTGATTGTTATTCTGATTTAATAAATATATAATATATAAATAAATATCATTACTTATAATTTATTACATGTCATAAATACAGAAGTTGCACAGGCTTCTCTTGGTTCATTTAATCATAATGGTTCTTAATCTTTCTCTGGAAAAGGATGTGAGGATTCTATCAGCTGTCAATAATGCATTTAAATTATATGCCCAGGGACTGAAGAAATGAACACAGGATCAGCTATCAGTGGAGCAAAATGGTATATGGAAGTCAATTCAAAGCCTATATTCAACAGATCTTCCAAGAGCTGTTTTTTCCCCTTTCATCTATATTCAGCTATGCTGACAAAATAAGGGAAGCAGTGATGTGTTAATAGCTTCCATAGGGAGACTAAATCCAGCAACCTTATTTTGTAGCATTTTTTGTTCAATTCCATGGTGTAGATACAACCACCATGGCTGATTTTAAGATATCCACATGACAGTATTGAACATTGACATTAGGGAGATGCTAATAATCTTTGGAAAGTTGATATAAACTGGTACCATCACTTCATTGTTTATCGTATGTACTTTTTATAGTATTACAGAGTCTATTCTCAAAAGAACCCAGCTTCCTCTACAAGTGACAAACTCTAGGTCTGGAAATATTTTCAGATTTGGAATCTGGGTAAAAATTATTTTTCCATTAGAGCTTTTGGCATCAGCCTTCAGCTTGTAAGACTTTGATCTTTCTTGGACATATGTCATTGTTGGATATACATCTATCTTCCCCTCAGGAATGCCAATGTCCCATTACCTATAGCTTCATGTTTTATTGCCATATGTAATCCTGTTGAACCACTCACTTGCATGTCCCCTATGGGACATCTACATCTACATCTCCTAGGGAACCTACTCACCTGATTGTTTCTTTGGTCTCTGGAGCTCTATATCTGCTTTAAAATGCCCACCTCTCTAAACCTTTTGAACCATTCTTAGAACTCCTTCAAGGCAGTTCAATAATGTTGACCTAATTGACTGTAGCTATGTCATGTCTAAGCTTAAAGTATTCATTATAGTATTATATCAAACCAGCTCCCAGTGTTAGAATATTGAATCTTGAGTCATAGGAAAGTCTCCTCCTCATATCATCAAACTCTTTCCTTTTAAGCCTAATTTTGTGTCCTCCTTAGTCCAGCCTCCTCAAATACATTCATGAGTTTTTCTGGTCCTGGTCAGTAAATACGTTGTATAAACCCCAACAGTTGACTTTTCTCTTTGTAATGTAAGTGGCTGACTTAAGTTTTGGTTGCTGAGACATTCACTTTAAAGATGGCTATCTTGAATAAACACATTGCCAGCTACAGGACTCTATAAAAGAGTCAGGCCAGGTGTACCTCCCCCCGCTCCCTCCCACAACCCCAGACTCCTTTGTGTTAGAGATCCTGATTGATTTAAAAAAAAATGACTATTAGGCCCTCTTGTTCCCGGCTCATCACACTCCCACCCCAGCCAGTCCTGTGCTTTAAATTTATGCTCATGTGTTTTTATTATTTTTTCATTCATTTTTTGAGTATAGCTGACACACAATGTTTCATTAGTTTCAGGTGTACAACTTAGTGATTTGACAAGTTTGCACATTATGCTATGTTCACCACAAGTATAGCTACCATCCATCACTATTACAATGTCATTGACTTGTGCTCTTGTGCTTATGCTCTTTTTATTCCTGTGACTCACTCCATAACTGGGCCTGTATCTACCTCTGTCCTTCACCCATCTTACCTAACCCCCATCCCCTTCCCTTCTGGCAACTATCAGTTTTTTTTTTTTCCTCATACTTACTTATAGTTCTGTTTCTGTTTTTTATCTGTTTTTTTGTTTAGATTTCATTTATGATGGAATCATATGGTACTGGTCTTTCCTAGTCTGACTTATTTCATTTAGCATAATACTCTCTGGGTCCACCCATGTTATTTCAAATGGCATGATCTCATCCTTTTATAATTCACCTACAAATCATGAGCCCATGAACTCCTAGGCCCCCACCCTCTATCACAATAAAAGCAGAACTTCAGGTCCTCATTCTTCTCTTTCTTTCTACCCTCAACCTCATTGTGTGGTTCCAAGTATGCTGTATAATTTGAAGGGCTTGTAAGATTTCAGTTTATTTTTTCAAAGTTTCCTGATGGCTATTGCTGAGAACCTCTTGCAATCAAAATATGAATCACAAGAACCATTTTAGCTACAGCATTATTATTAGGCCGAGACTAGCACAAAACAATATATTAGCAAAGTTTTGTAGAATTTTTCGTGTATAAAGTATTTACACCAATAGCAGAGCCTGTGATTCTAAGTTGGAGTATCACTGAAAACTTACCTTGATTACTGATATAGAGATAATGAGGTGGAGTAGCAGTAGACTTTGAAATATGGAAACTATCATGTAAAGCATCCAGTTCAGGTGTGGTCTTTGATTGATCTCTAGGCAATCAGAAGATTCTTAACTTTTGCAGGGTCATGTGGTTATTCTTGTTGTCCAACGTTCACAAGAAGAGTCAACATTCTTGAACTCAACTCAAACATTCATTCAACTCAAACATTCCATAACAGGTCACCTGGTCATTTATTGTTTGAGTCAGTGGGCAGAACTGAGAACAAAGACATGCCCAAAGTGTATCAAAACAGTGTATCTGTATTGTGGCTCCTCTGCATTGAAAGGATGTTCAGCACAACCTTTCCCTGCCTAGTGAAGGGTTGAAGGTCTATTTACATTCTGCCTTGGACTTTCTGTTCTCTCAAATTTTCAAGTCTAGGCAGTTAACAAAATAATGCAACTTCAAAACTGCCAAAATGACCTTTGCATCCATATTTTTTAAAAAGAGAGAGCTTTTGTATAAGCCAGTTCTCATTCTCCTACTCAATTTGTATCCACCATGCATTAGGGGTTTACAAACTCTTATAAGTGCTCCGTGATCATTGCCTCTTTACTTACCATCAGTAAGGTCTTAGTTTCCAATTTCATCAATTGATCCAATTCCAGATTTCAGTTTACTGCATACATGGCAGCTAATTCAAGTCTACTTTTCAAATAACACCATTCCACTTTATTGGTAATGTAAGTACCTAGTAACAAAATAATCCTTATTCCTACCTTCTGTTCCATGTGTTATTTTTGTCCTTTATTTCACTTGTACATACATATACTTAAGTAAATATACAGATACAAAAATTTTATTACATTATTAGTATAATTATTTTGAATAAATTGTTTTTGGCTAGATAAATTACAAATAAGAAAAATAAAAGGGGAGATAGGTGGGGACATGAGTGACATAGGTGCAGGGGATTAAGAGTACACTTATGTGATGAGCACTGAATAATATATAGAATCCTTGGATCATTATATTGTATACCTGAAACTAATATAACAGTAAATATTAATTATACTTGAATAAAAATATAGTTATTTATTTATTGCTTCCTTGTGCTCTTCTCCAGTTTATGAAGGTCCAAGCTACTTATATCATTATCCTTCTCTCTAAAGAATTTTTTTTTAACATTTTATGCAAGGTTCATCTACTGGCAGCAAATTCCCTCAACTTCGGTTTGAGAAAGTCTTTATGTATCCTTCACATTTGAAGGATGATTTTGTAACACAGAATTCTTGGTTAATTTTGTTTTCTCTCAATATTTTAAATATTTCACTCCACTCTCTTCTTGCTTGCATGGTTTCTGAGGAAAAGTTAGAAGTAATTCTTTGTTCTTCTATACATAAGATGTTTTTTTTTAAGATTTTATTTATGTATTCATAGAGATGCAGAGAGAGAGAGAGAGAGAGAGAGGCAGAGGCAGAGACACAGGCAGAGGGAGAAGCAGGTTCCATGTAGAGAGCCTGACATGGGACTCGATCCCGGGACTCCAGGATCATGCCCTGGCTGCAGGCGGCGCTAAACTGCTGCACCACGGGGGCTGCCCGATAAGATGTTTTTAAATCTGTCTTTCTTACGGATATATATATATTTTTTATTTTGTATTTTCTTTAGTTTCAAAATGATATGCCTGGGTGTATTTTTTTGTTTTTTTTTGCATTAGTCTGCCTGATGTTTTCTGAACTTCCTAGATATATGTCTTAGTGTTTGATAATTTGAAAAAATTCTCAGCATCGTTTCAAGTATTTCTCCTTTCCTTTCTTTCTTCTCCTTTGATATTTCCTTTATGCATATAGTATATCATATAGTATATCTGTTGTAGTTGTCCCACTGTCCTTGAATATTCTGTTCCAATTTTTACAGTCTCATTTATCTTTGCTTTTCAGTTTTGGGTATTCTATTGATTTATCCTTTAGTGCAGAGCTTCTTTCCTCAGCTATGCAAAGTCTATTAGTAAGCCCATAAAAAAATTATGCACTTTTGTTACAGAGCTGTTTTTTTAATTTCTAACATTTCTTTTATGTCGTTTTTTTAGGATTTCCATCTATCTCCCTACACTACTCATTTGTTTTTACATATCATCTATTTTATTCATTAGAGCCCTTAGCATGTTAAACATAGTTATTTTAAATTCCTAGTTTGATAATTCCAACATCCCTGTCATGCCTGGTTCTTATGCTTGTGCCTTTTCAAATTGTGGAGTTTTTGCCTTTTGGTTTGCCTTGCAATTTTTTTCTTCTTGAAGCCAGACATGATGTGCTGGGTAAAAATAACTGCTATAAGTAGGCCTTTGGTAATGTATGGTGGTATGTAAAGATAGGGAAGTGTTCAATATTCCTATGATTAGCCATCAGTCTTTTAGTGAGGTTATGCCTCTAGATTATAAATTTCACTCGTTTCTCAATTATTTTTCTTCCTCCTTAAGTAGGAGATGATGGCTAGAGTGGGCAGGAGCCTCGAGCCTCTAGCAATTCATCAATTACAGTCAAGATTTCCCCACCCTCATACTAGTTCCTGCAATGGTTGTCATTCAGAAGTCTCTGCTTGGTAAACTGTGGCTCCTTTTATCTGCTTGTCCATTTCTTCAATCTTGGTGGTAGGGATTACTTTGTGTCCTTCCCTGTCCTGTGGATCCATGAAAAGTTATTGATTTTTCACCCTGCTCATCCTTTTCCTTGTTTTTGGGACAAGGTGGCAACTTCCATGCTTCTTTCTTTTAAAATGGGGTGGAGAGCAAGTTACCTAGCCTTGCAGAATTTTAGCAGAACAGTGGCTTGATCTGTTTTATTTTATTTTAAATATTTTATTTATTTATTAATGAAAGACAGAGACACACACACAGAGACAGAGACATAGGCAGAGGGAGAAGCAGGTTCTCTGCCGGGAGCCTGATGCAGGACTCCATCCCAGGATCCCAGGATCACGCCCTGAGTCGAAGGAACTCAGCCACTGAGCCACCCAGGTGCCCCTTGATCTGTTTTAAAAGACACCTTTCTGATTGTTATACTGAGAATAACCTGTCGGGTAGCGAGAGTAGAAGGCAGAAGATCAGTTAGCAGGTTATTTCCAGTAATCCAAGACAGGATAGATGTGATTTGAATTAAATTTGAAACTGTGGAAGTAGTTAGAATAAAATAAATTAGGACAAGAGTTTTGAGAAAAGATATTTTCCAAAAGTAACTGGAAGGAAAAAATCACCTCGATAAAATTAGGTGTCACCAGGTCTAGATGACTTTTAAATATGTAAGACTAGTACAATCACCAAAGATTAAATATAATTAGAGAAGTGAGCAGTACCAAAGAACTGAGACATGGGGATACTTAAAATAATTAAAAGCTGGGAAGTAGGGTAAGAACTTATAAAGCAGAGTAAAACTTGTTGTCATTTAGATAAGTGGAAATCCAAGAAAAGGTGTGTCACAAACATTTTAAATAGCATCAGATGCTGAAAAATGATATTGAGAAATAATTAGTTATTATCTTGTAAATGTGAGCATTCACAAACCCTATGATCCAGCATAATCCTTCCCAGACACATTCTAGAAAGATACTCTTGCATTTGTATTCCAGAAAATTCATATATAAATACAAAAACTGGGACTGTGTAAAATAATGTAAACCTGAAATAAACCAAACTTTCATTGAAAAAAATAAATGTATTATAAAAAATTTATACAACAAAATATTAGCCAATAGTAAAGGTTCATAAACTTGTTATGCAGAAATTATTAATCAATGTTATTGATGTGATAAGTCAAAAAAATCTTAGAACATGATAACATTCAGAATGATTTGCTTTTATTTATTTATTTTTTTTATGATTTGCTTTTAAATGAAATTTAAAGTATCAAAACTAAGCCATACAATCTTTAGAAATGCGTGTGTGTGCATGTGTGTGTATTTCTATATAAGAGAAAAGAAATAATAAAGCAAAATCAATATAGTCATTTCCTTGAGGTAAGCAGGGTAGAATAGAAACATTTAGGCAATTCAAGTTATTATCAATATTCTAGTTCTCTAATAGTGTCCTGGTTTTATTCATGTTTAATATATTGTTATAATTAATTAATTAACTGATACATGATGTGTAAGAAGACATAAGTAAACCAGTGAAAGGAATGCATTCTGTTATAAGGATAATAATAAATCCAATTTTGTACAAATGAGATTAAAATAAATCTTTTCATACAATTGAATAGGAGAAAAATAATCAATACAACAATAAAAAAATAAAGACATGAAAAATAATTTTACTTAAGGGGAAAAGTGCCTGGCCAATAGCAGCTGGAAACAATGTCATTGTTAAATAGGAAAAAAAATTAAAACCATGAAGAGAAATAATCCCATACCCACCAACTTGGCAGATATTTTGAAGTCTGAGAAGCCAAGTTGTGATGAGGATATCAAATAATAGGAATTATAATAAAATATATTTGGATTAATATTAGAATGTAATTTCGAAAAAAAATTATAATTTAAATAAATGGATTATAAATTATGACCCAGTAATTTCTCTTCTAATTAAAAATTATAAGGAAGCTTCTTTATAGGTATATTAGAAAGAATATTCATACCAACATTTGTTGTGACTTAAACAAAAAAGAAACATATACATAACAGAAAGCAAATTCTCATTAGACAGGAAGATGAATAAATAGGTTGTAGCACATTCATGCAATGACTCAATATATAGCAATGAAATTGAGCAGTTATCTCCACATATAATCTGGATAGATATCATAAAATAACACTGATGCCAAAAAATTCAAGTTAACACACACAGTATTAAAAATGTATGATATTTTTTGATAAAAAATGTATGATGAATTTCTATACAATAAAGATAAAAATAGTGTGATAAAGATGATATTTGGGATAATCTATCCCTTGGGAAAAGAATGTGATAGGGGAGTTACTCAATAGAGGCTAACAGTAATAGTAATATTTAATTTTATTTTTTAACTGGGTGAAAGCACAAAGATGAGGGGTGTGTGTGTGTCTTTTCTCAAGTGCTAGTTCTCAAGGCAGTAAAAGCAGAAAGAGAGAGAGAAATTTAACCAGATTCAGAATTTAGACTAATGAGAGACAGAAAAAAAAATAGTGTCAACATTACTGAAAATGAATTCAAGAGATAATTATAATAAACCATGAAATGTGATGTGAATAAGAAGGAGGTTAGGTTATGAAAGGCCAAGGAACAGTGTACCATAAATACAAATGTTCTAAGAAATGTGTTGGGATTGGAGTACTAAAGAAACAGAAAACTGTGTGGTTTCAAGAGAGGGGAGGGTAAGAATCTTTCAACTGATAAGGGGTAGTACTGGGAATGATCAGGTTTAACTGGGTATTACTTGCAGGTTGGAAGGAATGTTTTGTGCAACACAGCATGATTTTTGGCAAGATCAGTAGATGTTAAGATTAAATAAATAATAGTTTATTATTTGGAAATAAAAAAATTATTTCCAAAATACCATTTATATTTTCCATTACATTTTTTGTGGTTGTTGCTGCTTGTTTCAAATTTTTACTTAAATTCTAGTTAGCATATGGTGTAATATTGGTTTCAGGTGTAGAATTTAGTGATTCATCACTTACATATAACACCCAGTGCTCATCACAAGTTCCCTCCTTAATGCCTATCACCCATTTAGCCCATCCTCCCACGCAATTTCTCTCAATTCTCAGTTTGTTATCTATAGCTAAGAGTCTGGGTTTTTGCATTTTTTTCCTTTCTTTGTACATGAGAAAGAAAGAACACCATGTAAAATTGTGATAAGTCAACAAGACTACATATCCCCAAGCATTTCACATGTCCACATGTTTTTATATACATCTCTCAGTCAGTTAAATGTTGCTATCTATGGCTGATTACACTAACAATGTAAGCACTGTCTATGGCATGAAAAAAAATTAAGCAACGTTAGAAGGTTTATATATAACACTCCTTCTGAACCCACAAGTACCACCCAGTGCTATAACTGATCATTCCCAGTGCTACTCTTATCAGTTCAAAATTTTTACCCTCCACTCTCTTGAGACCATGCAGTTTTCTGTTTCCCAACACATCTCTTAGAACTTTTGTATTTATGGTACACTGTTCCTTGGCTTTTCATAATCTTACTCCCTTCCTTTCTTCATGGTTCATTCCAGAAAGAGTATTTAGTATGTATATTTGTCTTCCTTACAAATTGGTGTTAACTACATTTGATTTTATTTCCTTCATGAATTTTTGAAATTTTTATTTACTCTCAACTATTTTGTTGCAATTTATATATTTTGGAAAGACACCTCATAGTCTTTGTGGAAATAAAGAAGTAATCATAGTCTTTGTGGAAATGAAGTAAAATATAAAACTTGGTATGTTTGCTTGAGTAATTCACTTTTCAAAAAGATGTTATTACCAAAGATAATGTATTTTGAGCAAACTTACCAGAAAGCAACTGCTCAGTGAATAATAAGATTATACCAATTTACTGGTAAGTGTACTTAACCTTTAATATAACTTGATATTTCATTGAAGGGAATGTCCTTCTTAAAAAATTATCACTGTGACAATAACCAAACAATCTTTGATTTCTTTTTTACTGTACCTTGTGATAAATTTGTATTTACGAAAGACAACAATTGAGAAACCAAGAAAAGAGCTTTAGCAAAGATTTAGAACGTTCTTTTTTTTTTTTTTCTGAAAACTCACATAATCTAGAATTAGGGTATTTGTAGAATATCGTCCCATTTTCATGTTATGCTATTCTTATTAAACACTGACAAATACTTGTTTAGAAAATGTAATGATTAACAATTACTATAGTTCATTTAATATCTAAAACATAAATGTGAAATTGTAATTAGATGTAACTAAGTTTTAAATTAAACATGAAAATTATCAAATGAGTATATTTTTATAAGATTTTTAAATGTCCAACAAGTGCATTTTAAACAAATACTCTCCCAGAGAAATATTTGAAGGCGTAAGTTAAAAAAAAAAAGGTTTAATAATTTTTTTAAGGCAAGAAATACATTTATTCCCAAATTCTAGTTGGAATATTCCTAGAAGTTTTTTGGCAGATACAGACAGAAACAGGCTCCAAGCAGGGAACTGGATGCGGGACTCGATTCCGGGACCCCAGGATCATGCCATTGGCTGAAGGCAGCGCTAAACTGCTGCGCCACCCGGGCTGCCCCTGGGAAGTCTTTAAGCTTTCCTAATGTGAAAATCTATTTTTCACCTTTCTTGGTTATTATTGTTAAAAATGGAAATATAGGGAGAGGCAAGATGGCGGAAGAGTAGGGTCCCCAGGTCACCTGTCCCCACCGCATTACCTAGATAACCTTCAAATCGTCCTGAAAATCTACGAATTCGGCCTGAGATTTAAAGAGAGAACAGCTGGAATGCTACAGTGAGAAGAGTTCGCGCTTCTATCAAGGTAGGAAGACGGGGAAAAAGAAATAAAGAAACAAAGGCCTCCAAGGGGGAGGGGCCCGCGAGGAGCCGGGCTGAGGCCGGGGCGAGTGTCCCCAGGACAGGAGAGCCCCGTCCCGGAGACGCAGGAGCTGCACCGACCTTCCCGGGCGGAAAGGGGCTCGCGGGGAGCTGGAGCAGGACCCAGGAGGGCGAGGATGCCCTCGGGCTCCCGGGGACACTAACAGACACCTGCGCCCCGGGAGAGCCCCACACCCCGCGGCCGAGCTCCCTAAGGGCTGCAGCGCGCACGGCGGGACCCGGAGCAGCTCGGGGGGGCTCGGGGGCGGCTCCGCAGAGGGGGCTGCGGGGCGGGAGCAGCTCGGGGGGCTCGGGGGCGGCTCCGCGGAGGGGGCTGCGGGGCGGGAGCACGAATCCACCAGCGCAGGCTCCGGAGCACAGGGCGCCGGGACACGGCCCAGGATCCGGCCTCCCCCGGGACAGGCAGAGGCCGGGAGGGCCCAGGACAGCGAGGACGCTCCTGCCCCGAGCTGAGCAGATCAGCGGCCCCGCCCCGGAGGCTCCAGGCCCTGCAGACCGAGAGCTCTGGAGTTCCTGCGGGAGCTGACTCCAGGGCTCCAGAGCTGGCCCCGCCACTGCGGTTGTTCCTCCTGCGGCCTCACGGGGTGAACAACACCCACTGAGCCCTGCACCAGGCAGGGGCAGAGCAGCTCCCCCAAGTGCTCACACCTGGAAATCAGCACAACAGGCCCCTCCCCCAGAAGACCAGCTAGACGGACAAGTTCCAGGGGAAGTCAAGGGACTTAAAGTATACAGAATCAGAAGATAGTCCCCCGTGGTTTTTTTTTTGTTTTGTTTTGTTTTTTTCCTTTTTTGCTTTTTGATTTCTGTTTGCTTCCCCCACTCTTTTTTTCCTTTTTCTTTCTCTTTTTCTTCTTTTCTTTTTTCTTCCTTTTTTTCTTTTTCTCTTTTCTTTCCTTCTTTCTCTCCTCTCTTTTTCTCCTTTTCCCAATACAACTTGTTTTTGGCAACTCTGCACTGAGCAGAATGACTAGAAGGAAAACCTCACTTCAAAAGAAAGAATCAGAAACAGTCCTCTCTCCCAGAGTTACAAAATTAGGATTACAATTCAATGTCAGAAAGCCAATTCAGAAGCACTATTATAAAGCTACTGGTGGCTCTAGAAAAAAGCATAAAGGACTCAAGAGACTTCATGACTGCAGAATTTAGAGCTAATCAGGCAGAAATTAAAAATCAATTGAATGAGATGCAATCCAAACTAGAAGTCCTAACGACGAGGGTTAACGAGGTGGAAGAACGAGTGAGTGACATAGAAGACAAGTTGATGGCAAAGAGGGAATCTGAGGAAAAAAGAAACAAAAAGACCATGAAGATAGATTAAGAGAAATAACAGCCTGAAGAAGAAAAACCTACGTTTATTTGGGGTTCCCAAGGGCGCCGAAAGGGACAGAGGGCCAGAATATGTATTTGAACAAATCCTAGCTGAAAACTTTCCTAATCTGGGAAGGGAAACAGGCATTCATCGAGGAAATAGAGAGATCCTCCCTTAAAAACAATAAAAACCGTTCAACACCTGACATGTAATAGTAAAGCTTGCAAATTCCAAAGTTAAAGAGAAGATCCTTAAAGCAGCAAAAGACAAGAAATCCCTTTTATGGGGAGGAGTATTAAGGTAACAGAAGACCTCTCCACAGAGACCTGGCAGGCCAGAAAGGGCTGGCAGGATATATTCAGGGTCCTACATGAGAAGAACATGCAACCAAGAATACTTTATCCAGCAAGGCTCTCATTCAAAATGGAAGGAGAGATAAAGAGCTTCCAAGACAGGCAGCAACTGAAAGAATATGTGACCTCCAAACCAGCTCTGCAAGAAACTTTAAGGGGGACTCTTAAAATCCGCCTTTAAGAAGAAGTTCAGTGGAACAATCCACAAAAACAAGGACTGAATAGATATCATGATGACACTAAACTCATATCTGTCAATAGTAACTCTGAACGTGAATGGGCTTAATGACCCCATCAAAAGGTGAAGGGATTCAGACTGGATAAAAAAGCAGGACCCATCTATTTGCTGTCTACAAGAGACTCATTTTAGACAGAAGGACACCTACAGCCTGAAAATAATAGGTTGGAGAACCATTTACCATTCAAATGGTCCTCAAAAGAAAGCAGGGGTAGCCATCCTTATATCAGATAAACTAAAATTTACCCTGAAGACTGTACTGAGAGATGAAGAGGGTCACTATATCATACTTAAAGGATCTATCCAACAAGAGGACTTAACAATCCGCAATATATATGCCCCGAATGTGGGAGCTGCCAAATATATCAATCAATTAATAACCAAAGTGAAGAAATACTTAGATAATAATACACTTATACTTGGTGACTTCATTCTAGCTCTTTCTATACTCGATAGGTCTTCTAATCACAACATCTCCAAAGAAACGAGAGCTTTAAATGATACACTGGACCAGATGGATTTCACAGATATCTACAGAACTTTCCATTCAAACTCAACTGAATACACATTCTTCTCAAGTGCACATGGATCTTTCTCCAGAATAGACACATACTGGGTCACAAATCGGGTCTGAACCGATACCAAAAGATTGGGATCGTCCCCTGCATATTCTCAGACCATAATGCCTTGAAATTAGAACTAAATCACAAAAAGAAGTTTGGAAGGACCTCAAACACGTGGAGGTTAAGGACCATCCTGCTAAAAGATGAAAGGGTCAACCAGGAAATTAAGGAAGAATTAAAAAGATTCATGGAAACTAATGAGAATGAAGATACAACTGTTCAAAATCTTTGGGATACAGCAAAAGCAGTCCTAAGGGGGAAATACATCGCAATACAAGCATCCATTCAAAAACTGGAAAGAACTCAAATACAAAAGCTAACCTTACACATAAAGGAGCTAGAGAAAAAACAGCAAATAGATCCTACACCCAGCACAAGAAGAGAGTCAATAAAGATTCGAGCAGAACTCAACGAAATCGAGACCAGAAGAACTGTGGAACAGATCAACAAAACCAGGAGTTGGTTCTTTGAAAGAATTAATAAGATAGATAAACCATTAGCCAGCCTTATTAAAAAGAAGAGAGAGAAGACTCAAATTAATAAAATCAGGAATGAGAAAGGAGAGATCACTACCAACACCAAGGAAATACAAACGATTTTAAAAACATATTATGAACAGCTATACGCCAATACATTAGGCAATCTAGAAGAAATGGATGCATTCCTGGAAAGCCAAAAACTACCAAAACTGGAACAGGAAGAAATAGAAAACCTGAACGGGCCAATAACCAGAGAGGAAATTGAAGCAGTCATCAAAAACCTCCCAAGACACAAAAGTCCAGGGCCAGGTGGCTTCCCAGGGGAATTTTATCAAACGTTTAAAGAAGAAACCAAACCTATTCTACTAAAGCTGTTTGGAAAGATAGAAAGAGATAGAGTACTTCCAAATTTGTTCTATGAGGCCAGCATCACCTTAATTCCAAAACCAGACAAAGACTCCACCAAAAAGGAGAATTACAGACCAATATCCCTGATGAACATGGACGCAAAAATTCTCAACAAGATAGTAGCCAATAGGATCCAACAGTACATTAAGAAAATCATTCACCATGATCAAGTAGGATTTATCCCCGGGACACAAGGCTGGTTCCACACTCATAAAACAATCAATGTGATTCATCATATCAGCAAGAGAATAACCAAGAACCATATAATCCTCTCATTAGATGCAGAGAAACCATTTGACAAAATACAGCATCCATTCCTGATCAAAACTCTTCAGAGTGTAGGGATAGAGGGAACATTCCTCAACATCTTAAAAGCCATCTACGAAAAGCCCACAGCAAATATCATTCTCAATGGGGAAGCACTGGGAGCCTTTCCCCTAAGATCAGGAACAAGACAGGGATGTCCACTCTCACCACTGCTCTTCAACATAGTACTGGAAGTCCTAGCCTCAGCAATCAGAAAACAAAAATACATTAAAGGCATTCAAATTGGCAAAGAAGAAGTCAAACTCTCCCTCTTTGCCAATGACATGATACTCTACGTAGAAAACCCAAAAGCCTCCACCCCAAGATTGCTAGAACTCATACAGCAATTTGGTAGCGTGGCAGGATACAAAATCAATGCCCAGAAGTCAGTGGCATTTCTATACACTAACAATGAGACTGAAGAAAGAGAAACTAAGGAGTCAATCCCAAACAATTTCATCCAAAAGCATAAGATACCTAGGAATAAACCTAGCCAAAGAGGTAAAGGATATATACCCTAAATACTACAGAACACTTCTGAAAGAAATTGAGGAAGACCCAAAGAGATGGAAAAATATTCCATGCTCATGGATTGGCAGAATTAATATTGTGAAAATGTCAGTGTTACCCAGGGCAATTTACACGTTTAATGCAATCCCTATCAAAATACCATGGACTTTCTTCAGAGAGTTAGAACAAATTATTTTAAGATTTATGTGGAATCAGAAAAGACCCCGAATAGCCAGGGGAATTTTAAAAAAGAAAACCATAGCTGGGGGCATCACAATGCCAGATTTCAGGTTGTACAATAAAGCTGTGGTCATCAAGACCGTGTGGTAACTGGCAGAAAAACAGACACATAGATCAATGGAACAGAATAGAGAACCCAGAAGTGGACCCTGAATTTATGGTCAATTAATATTCAATAAAGGAGGAAAGACTATCCATTGGAAGAAAGACAGTCTCTTCAATAAATGGTGCTGGGAAAATTGGACATCCACATGCAAAAGAATGAAACTAGATCACTCTCTTTCACCATACACAAAGATAAACTCAAAATGGATGAAAGATCTAAATGTGAGACAAGATTCCATCAAAATCCTAGAGGAGAACACAGGCAACACCCTTTTTGAACTCGGACACAGTAACTTCTTGCAAGATACATCCACGAAGGCAAAAGAAACAAAAGCAAAAATGAACTGTTGGGACTTCATCAAGAAGCTTTTGCACAGCAAAGGATACAGTCAACAAAACTAAAAGACAACCTACAGAATGGGAGAAGATAGTTGCAAATGACGTATCAGATAAAGGGCTAGTTTCCAAGATCTATAAAGAACTTATTAAACTCAACACCAAAGAAACAAACAATCCAATCATGTAATGGGCAAAAGACATGAACAGAAATCTCACAGAGGAAGACATAGACATGGCCAACATGCACATGAGAAGATGCTCCGCATCACTTGCCATCAGGGAAATACAAATCAAAACCACAATGAGACACCACCTCAAACCAGTGAGAATGGGGAACAAACAAGGCAGGAAACCACAAATGTTGGAGAGGATGTGGAGAAAAGGGAACCCTCTTACACTGTTGGTGGGAATGTGAACTGGTGCAGCCACTCTGGAAAACTGTGTGGAGGTTCCTCATAGAGTTAAAAATAGACCTGCCCTACGACCCAGCAATTTAACTGCTGGTGATTTACCCCAAAGATTCAGATGCAATGAAACGCCGGGACACCTGCACCCCGATGTTTATAGCAGCAATGTTCACAATAGCCAAACTGTGGGAGGAGCCTCGGTGTCCATCGAAAGATGAATGGATAAAGAAGATGTGGTCTATGTATACAATGGAATATTACTCAGCCATTAGAGACGACAAATACCCACCATTTGCTTCGACATGGATGGAACTGGAGGGTATTATGCTGAGTGAAGTAAGTCAATCGGAGAAAGACAAACATTATATGGTCTCATTCATTTGGGGAATATAAATAATAGTGAAAAGGAATATAAGGGAAGGGAGAAGAAATGTGTGGGAAATATCAGAAAGGGAGACAGAACATAGAAGTCTCCTAACTCTGGGAAACGAACTAGGGGTGGTGGAAGGGGAGGAGGGCAGGGGTGGGGGTGAATGGGTGACGGGCACTGAGGGGGCACTTGACAGGATGAGCACTGGGTGTTATTCTGTATGCTGGTAAATTGAACACAATAAAAATAAATTTATTATAAAAAATGGAAATATAGTTTATGGAATCTAGCTATCCTTTATATACTTTACTGTGAAGTCAAATGATATACCTTACAATGTGGTTTAATTTTCAAACTGACCTTCAAAAAAAATGGGCAATACATTATATTCCCACGAATGTGAATCTCAGAGCCTATTTTCTCCTTGTTCTCTCAGTTTTACATTTGCATTTACCTAATTACAGTGAGCTGGGCAGTCATTTTAAGTATTTATGTGCTATTGGCATTTCTTCTCTGAAATGCCTTTTAGACACTCAGCATTTTTTAATGGGTTGCCTTTTACATATTGATTTATGTTTTTAATTTAATACCAGTAGCAAAGTTTTGTCTCTAACTATATTTCCGATAGATCTTATAATCAGTTTATGCTTAAATTATAAATATATTTGTCACACAGTGTGTTTGAAATCTATTGTAATTAGATCATATTTTCTCTTTTGATTCTAGGTTTTTCCCTTTATGAGATCTGAGTTTGTATATTACCTGAGTACTTTCCCTATCACAAATTATAAAATATTATAATTTTAAAGTTTCCCTACAGTTTCTTCTGCATCATTTTGGATAAGCTACTTACCTAAAATTAATTTTGAATTTAGTTAATTTTAAATTATGAAGTAGTAAGTCAAAATTAACTTCCTGTGACCAATTACCCAAAAATTATTAATATGATGAAACCAAATCACTGATATAATAATATATACATTCGAGTTTATGGGAAAATGTACATTAAAAATCATTCAGTACAGGGCAGTCTGGTTGGCTCAGTGGTTTAGCCCCGCCTTCAGCCCAGGGCGTGATCCTGGAGACCCGGTATCAAGTCCCACGTCGGGCTCCCTGTATGGAGCCTGCTTATCCCTCTGCCTGTGTCTCGGCCTCTCTCTTTGTCTCTCATGAATAAATAAATAAAATCTTAAAAGAAATCATTCAGTACAAATCAGTCTCTTATATTTGTATTCTATTCAGAAATTATTTCTAGAACAATCTGATATTTCTAAATGTCATTTAAGTTTTATTTTTTCTTTCCAAATTTTAAATTGCAGGTAAATTTTTTCATAGTTTTTTTTTAAGATTTTATTTATTTATTCATGAGAGGAGAGAGAGAGACAGAGAGAGAGAGAGACAGAGAGAAGCAGAGACACAGGCAGAGGGAGAAGCAGGCTCCAAGCTGGGAGCCCGACCTGCGACTAGATCCTGCATCTCCAGGATCACACCCTGGGCTGAAGGTGGCGCTAAACCGCTGAACCACCCGAGCTGCCCTTAATTTTAAGAATTTATTTATTTATTTATTTCAGGAGGAAAGAGAGAGAGAAGGAGAAAGAGAATCGAAAGAGAATCTGAAGCAGACTCTACACTGAGAGCAGAACCCAATTCGGTACTCCACCTCACAAAAGTGGGATCATGACTTGAGCTGAATTTGAGTGTAATACTCAGCCAACTGAGCCAACGAGGCACCCCTATTTTAATATTTTTATAAGGCATTGAATGAAGCATTTCCTACTGGAGCTTGATACTTATTTTCACTTAACTGATATTAGACATATCTAATAAACATAAATATATATGCATCTTTTGTATCTACCTCAATATTTTTCTCTCCTATTTTCATGTTCTTTGTATTTTTTTGTTATATATGCTAGAAGATAACTCGAGTATATTTTTCAGAACACTACATTTTTCAATTGTGCTAGTCAATGGTTTTGCAATTTTTGTGAATTTATTATTATATATTTTTTCTTTTTCTTTTTTTAAGATTTTTAAAATTTATTCATAAGTGACACACAGAGAGAGGCAGACACATAGGCAGAGGGAGAAGTAGGCTCCCTGTGGAGAGATGGAGGAGGCACTGATGCTAGGACCCCGGGATTATGACCTGAGCCAGAGGCAGATGCTCAATAAGTGAGCCACCCAAATGCTCCTGTAATTTTTTTCAGTGTCTAAGAACTCTTGTCATGTTTGCTCTTTTTTCATGCCATTGTTCTCTTTCTTTATACATGTATGATTCTATAGTACAATACATACCTAATTTTTCTCCTTATATCTTTCCTACCAAGCCTTATGCTTTGATGGTCATAAGGGCTTCCTCTCTAGGTCTTTTCTTCTTATCTTACAATCTTTTTTTTTTTTTTTTTTTTTTTATCTTACAATCTTTTATAGAGGTGTCATTCAACCACATAACTTCAAATACATTGACATCTTCTAAATTTAATCTTCAATTCATGCCGATAGATGAAATCTCCTTAGGTCACCTTGAGGCCTGGGATATATAAGAGACACATCAAAATTAACATGTCCTGACCTGAACTTATAATTTCAGAACAGATTTAACCATGCTCCAGTGTTCTCTATCACAATAAATTATCAAGCAGTGTTTCTTTTAGAAACCTTAGAGGCAATAACAAATCATTCCTCAGTTTCAACTCTTTATTTCAAACAATTTCATGTCCTGGTAATTTTAAATATGTGTATCTTTCTCCAATTTGTTGACACTGTTGTAGATTAAGGTAGTACCATCTCCCACCAGTATTCTTGTCTTATCCTCATGATTTTTCTTCAATACATTTTGTATTCTTCCAATAGCTTCACTAAAGTGCAGGTAGGGTGAATTTTTGAAATGTAAATTTAATGTGTCATTATTGAAATACTTCAATTTCTACTCACTGGCTTTTTAAAAAAATATTTATTTATTTATGTATGTATGTATGTATTTATTTATTATTTATTTATTTATTTATTTTTAAGTTTAATTAATTTTTTTATTGGAGTTCAATTTGCCAACATATGGCATAACACCCAGTGCTCATCCCACCAAGTGCCCCCCTCAGTGCCCATCACCCAGTCACCCCAATCCCCTGCCCACCTCTCCTTCCACTACCTCTTGTTCATTTCCCAGAGTTAGGTGTCTCTCATGTTTTGTCACCCTCACTGATATTTTCACTCCTTTCCCTTTATCCCCTTTCACTAATTTTTATATTCCCCAAATGAATGAGACCATATAATGTGTGTCCTTTTCCGATTGACTTATTGCACTCAGCATAATACCCTCCAGGTCCTACCCACTGGCTTTTAGATAGAATTCAAATATCTTTATATGAAACAAAAGGGTCTCCATGATTGGCATCTTAATTCCCTCTAATGATTCATTTCTGATATTTTATATGATATATGTTGACATTAATTATCAGATTATTTTTCAGTTTTCATAATTAAAAGAAGAAAAGTGAAAAGGACAGTAGTTTATAACTGACCATACATGTAGATTAAATAGCTTTCATAGTTTGGTTGAGAATTCACAATGGATTATAATGTGTAGCATAAGTTTACACACACACACGCACTCCTGCAATAACTAAACACAGTTACATAAATAGATATATTCTGAATAATTTATAGTAGACATGAGTGTTAATCCTTATTGTTAAAACTGCAGAATATTTAGAAGAGCCATCACTTTGACCATCTGCTCTACTTTTTCTAATCATTCATTCTAATGGAAAAGAAAATCTAGAAAATGCCAAGAATATAAATATACCTGCTGGAAAAAATTAATGATCGGTTACAATGGACAGTGAATCATCTCATTTGAACAAACATCTTGAAATATGAAAAATAATATAAATTATACTTACAAAATGATAATGAAAAGTTTTTATATAAAAGGTGAAAGGAATGAAATACCAATTGCATGCCGAACTAATTTATATATTAGTAGCCTGGTAAGTATATAAATTAATAGAACATTTAAATAGTTAATAGCTAATGCTATTAACTAATACCAACTATAAGTATGAAATATAGTGATTTACTAGTATTGGTAAAAACGAACTATAAAATGCAGCTAAATGTTATTTCCATCTCTATAACATACACATATATGGATGTGTATTCATGTACAGATACATTATAAAATCTTATGTACCATAAAACCTTATGTACCTTACGTATAAAACCTTAGTACATAATGTACATATATGTACATTATAAAACAGTATTAGAAATCTTATTTGAAAAAATGTTTGAAAATAAAATGGAAGTAAAACACTTCTTTATTTTTAGTTTCTGCAAGGTTTTAAAAAGAACATGCTAAGCAGTAATTCAAAGAATATTGAGGATGGGAATAAATCTCAGTTGTGAAGTTCTCACTAATGCAGGGATTCCATCTTAAATTTCTCAGATAGAAATCTACCTCACTTAAAAACAACCAGTGATTCAGTATTCACAGGGAAGTTATTTCTGCTGTTGGTCAGTTAATGTTTTCAGAATCCAATGATTTTGCTTTTCAACTGATTGAATTTTATTACCAACATATGAAATCTGTTCAACATTCCCTGAAAATTCTTGCTAAATATTGAAAGAACCCACTAATACCCAAGTAATTACCTAGGTACCGTAGCCAAGTTGTTTATAGAAAGTATAGTGTATTAGAATTAGGGTAATTAGATTTTTTTAATTGTGGCATTTTGTATTAGTATATTCAAGGTATATTTGAGGATATGATAACTAATATGTATAGAATGTGTCTTCATAGAATTATTTATCTAAAGAACATCAGAGTTTCTTTTGCTATGTATTTTACTAATGATAAATGTCATAAGCTAATAAAACTAAATTATTTTGGCCAAGTTTAGAAAAAAAAAGTCTGATCACTATATTACTTGTTTTTATGTACAGCAAATAGTTTACATTTGGTAATTTATGCTGATATGAGTGACCATGAACTATAATATTTTTGTATGGCAGGATTTAAAAGAGCTATATTTGTAGAATGATGTGGTACTATCATCTCCCTCTTAGCATCTAAACTTAAGGTATCAGCTGATGAAGAATAAAAATAAATTTTAAGAATGACATTAATATTTGATTTCGTACATAAACTATTGGATCTTTAAATATAAATTTAAAAGATTTGTAGATCTTTGAAAAGCATGGAGAAGGTTAGATTGATAGTAATGTGTGATGGCAAACTTAAAAGGAATTTTACTTGGGAGGATCATCACTAATTATGTTATTTTTCCATTTTTAGTTTACTTATCAGAATTTTTCAAAACTAAATAAGAGCGATATGCAGAAAAATTTTAGGGAAAATTATTGTCACTATTAGGCTTTTATTAACCTTTCTAGTCTGAATACATTTTTTAAAACCATTCCTTATGTTTGAGTATTTTATTTTCATATTTATTGATTGGTATATAAAGGAAGTTTGCACAGCTGAAATGTCCAGATATCTGTCTACTTCTACTGAGTTAAATAATTAATATATTTTCCCAAACAACAGAAAGAGAAAAACTTATTAAAGAGACAAATGTAAAACATGTTTCCTTATAAGATTAAACATTTTTGAGAGAAAAATTAAGGCTCAGAGGTTCTGTGTAAAACCTTTCTACATATAAATGATCCTTATCTACATATTGATTAAACTGTTTAGTCTGGCTATAGTCATATGCTTCAAAAACCCAAATATGTTACAATATTTAGAACTTTTATTGTTCCCATTGAAAATCAGAGTTCTAGTCTGATAGTCCTTAAAGGGATTTCCTTTTTTAAAATTATTATTAGCAGATATTTTTGATACATGAGAGCTTAGACAGAAAATTCAAGGAAATGAGCTCTGTTATTTTTAGTAAGACATATTTTATATTATTTCCATTTTATTTTTTTCCAATTAGATAAATTACGTAAAATGAAGTGAACTTGTATTGATTTGTATCGAGAGCAGAAGTGGGGAAAGAAAGCTATGGATGGGAATACAGAGGACCTGGACGGAAATGTGTGTGTTCACATGTTTTGGGAACCCTGAGGTTCTTTAACAGTTGGAGAAAGAGAAAGAAAGAAAGGAGTGTGTGTGTGTATGTGTGTGTGTGTGGTACATTCTTTCACACCATAATCTGTGGGAAGTGGAGATAGAATGAAGAAGTAGAAATGTAGGTCAGTTCTTTAGATCAGTACCCATTCAATCAGAAACGCACTTTAAAAGACAGTCAGACCACAGTGATTGCCTGTCATAGATGAATTAAAGGTCAATGCTGGAGGCTGGGGGTTGACTGCAAGAAGCTGGGGTAGTTCTGTGAAAAGAAACAAGGTGGGTATTTGGCATAGTGGTAATGCTGCCATTCTGGATTAGAAATGTGGTTAAGTGAGTGTGTTTACTTTTGCTAAATAAGCAAGGTGTACACTTATTAGTGTACACTTATTATTTGTATACTATGCTTCCTTTAGAAATATTTTTCAAAATAATAAAAATATACAACCAATATTTTGCTTCTCAAATCCAAAAGCAACACAAACATCTATCAATGTTCTTTAGCCAAGTTTTTTCACTTTCTTGACCAGATAGATTAATGAGTTGCAATTTCTGCTTGTTCTCTTTCCCTGAATATAGTACATGGGCAGACATTGAAGGAAATGCTAAGAAAAGAGTACAGAAAGCCTAACCTGGGTAAATTCCAAACCTAGAAGTTACATGTACTGAATATGCATGCACACAGCCCGTGTGCAAATACACAAGAGCATTAGCTGAGGATACTAGCTAAGCACCATTTAGATTCTTTCTAAATCTAAAATCTCCATTCTTAAGAATAAATATAATCATGTTTCACATTTCTGTGTCTTGATTAAGGTTTAGAAACTACTAACTTTGTTAGAGCAACTACATTACAATATCCATTTGGGCATGTCAGGAGTGGAGTAGAATGATGTCTATTTTCATTTTGAATTTGAAGTAATCAGGCCCACACATTTTTCCTGTTTTACAGATGTTTTGAGGCTTAAATGAGAAGCTATATGAGAAATTTGTTTCTCCTTTTCACCAAACGACACTTAACCATTTGACAGTAGTTTACCAAACACTTGGTAAACTAAGTCCTAAGTACGTAATTTTAAAGAAGATAAGAAGTATCCAAACTTTGAAAGAACTAAAGGCTGGTGAGGGAAAATTTATATAAACAAGTAAAAAAAACAAGTCCAAATACCTAAGCAAAATGATAAGAAATCTGAAGAAACTAAACAAAAGGGGTGGTAGAGTATAGCTGTGGGAAGTAGAGTAATCTAATTTAGGTGGTATGGTCAATAAAGGTCTTACTGAGGATATGACATTTTAGCTGAGACTTGAAGGCTGGGAAGGAGTCAATCAATGCATATATCCAAAATAAAGGTTTTTGATGCACAGAAACAGCATTTTCAGGCAAGAGCTCTGGGCACTTCAGAAGAAGAAAAATAATACAGGGAAGTGAAAGAGGGGTCATTAGGAGGAAATAATTCTGGAGAGATAGGTAAGAGCCAAGACATAGAATCTAGTTGTCTGTGGTAAAAGGATTTCTCTTTATTCTAAGTAAAATACAAAGTAATGAAATTTGTCAAGCTGGATGTGCCAATACCTGATTCAAATTGAGAAAAGATCTTTTTGACTATATCATAGAATATTAATTATTTTCAGACACATGTTAAGAAGAGGTTATAAATTAAGTGACTACTGAATTTGACTTGAAGAAGCCTTTGTTAATGCGGGCAACAAAATGATGAAAGAATATTTTTGAATTTAGACCTTCAATAACTTATTGGTAGATTGCATAAGTGGGGTGAAGAAAATGCGAAAGATTTCCACTTTTTGGCTCAAGTAGTTTTGAGGGTGCTACTTATGATATTGAAATTTACATGGGAAGTTTAGTGTAATAAAAATCTATTGATCTATTGGGTATATCCATTCAGAGATGTCTCCTTAGAAATCCAACTGTAAATGCAAACATCACACTTTCCATGACCTCTCGAACTTTATTGTTCTCCTTGTCACTTATCATCAGCTGTTATTTTACATAATTTTCTGACTATTTTATGTCTCACCCATTAGAATGAAAACTTTATGTGGGCAGTTAATTTGCCTATTTTGTTTAATACCACATCCTGAGTACTTGGAAGAGAGTAAATGTTGTGATATATGTTTTAAATGAATTTTAAATGAATGGATTTATGTATGTATTCCAATGTCCAGCAAAGTCTTTAGTATAATATAGTGGTTAGGGCTCAAGACAAAATCCAAAAACTTATCAAGATGGATACTACTTAATGCTTCAAGTTTGGAGAAGCTGACTTAGGAGGAGAATTTGGACAAAGATTTATTTTTTTAAAGATTTTATTTATTTATTCATGAGACACACACCACACACACACACACACACACACACACACAGATTTTTTTTTTTTTTTTTTAGGCTGCAGGTTTAGAGAGAGAGGCAGAGACACAGGCAGAGGGTGAAGCAGGCTCTAGGCAGGGAGCCCGACATGGGACTTGATCCCAGGTCTCCAGGATCACACCCCCGGCTGTAGGCGGTGCTTAACCGCTGTGCCACCGGGGCTTCCCTGGACAAAGATTTAGGGTTACCCAAACTAGATCAATTTCTAAGTTTCCCAAACATATAAACATGTATTATGCTAAATCCAGTAAAGTAAAAACTGATTTTCCTCTGTGACATTTAGCAAAATAGACAAACACTGGTTTTTGTAGGCTCAGTTTTCATAGAAGGGTAAATAAAGCTTTAGGCCAGTGCATGTGAAAACTCTTATTAGAGCTCTTGCCCATAAAGTTGGAATCCCTAATAGCTGTATCCCCTTCTCAAAGGACTGCAACAAAACTTTGTTTGGTTTCATGCAGTGTAAATGGAGATGGAGTAATCCCAGAGAAGTTTTGAACCAAAGCTGGTATTCATAGGTCTTTGCATATATAATTTATATTACTTTGGATATTCAAAAACATCAGCCAATGAAAATATTTAAAGTGATCCTAGATTAGTAAAAAGTCTTTTTTAGAGGAATACAGCTTTACCCTAGTCCTCAGAGGGAGTGTATATGTATTTTCAAAAGAACATGAACAGCTCAAAGAAAAAAAAAATCAATAAGCACAAAAGGAAACAAGGCATGATTTGTGATAATAAGCCAAAAATGCAGGGGAAAACTGGTTTGCCTGTAATATGATATTGGATATAATATTAAATAACTATTCTTACAAAGTTTTCATTTAAAAATATAATATAGAGGGCAGCCCCGGTGGCTCAGAGATTTAGCGCTGCCTTCAGCCCAGGGCAGGATCCTGGAGACTCAGGATCGAGTCCCACGTCGGGCTCCCTGCATGGAGCCTGCTTCTCCCTCTGCCTGTGTCTCTGCCTCTCTCTCTCTCCCTCTCTCTCTGTTTCTCTCATGAATACATAAATAAAATCTTTAAAAAAATAAATAAAATAAATAAAAATATAATATAGAAAAATAGAGAAGTTGATAAAATTTGAATAACCAAGTAGATTATTAAAAGAAGATAATATTTATAGAAACGAAGAACATGGGATCCCTGGGTGGCGCAGCAGTTTGGCGCCTGCCTTTGGCCCAGGGCGCGATCCTGGAGACCCGGGATCGAATCCCACGTCAGGCTCCCGGCATGGAGCCTGCTTCTCCCTCTGCCTATGTCTCTGCCTCTCTCTCTCTCTCTCTCTCTCTCTCTCTCTCTCTGTGACTATCACAAATACATAAAAATTAAAAAAAAAAAAAAGAAACGAAGAACATAATTATAGAAAATAAATACCTAATAATAATAGTTACTTCTGAGTAGGTTATAATTGACCACACCCCGCTATGTTTCCCTTGCAATAATAAAAAAAGAGGGATAAATGGAGGGGGAAAAAAAAAAACTAGATAAATGGAAAAAAAAATACATGTTTTTTTTTTTTTTTAAGAAATAAAACAGCTCTGAAAGAATATCAAATTAATCTGAAATTCCAGAGGGACAGCCTTTATAAGGTGACAGTTGATCATTAAATATTTTCTTTATAGGCAGTATTTGCTAACTCTGGGCATGGTTAATGATTGGGTGGGGCCCATACAGAGGTACTTTCCTGGTAAAAGAGAGAGAGAGAATCAAGCCAAGATTTGAATGTTTGTGCACTTCTAGCACAACAATTTTGAAAATCCAGGAGCCCTAAATATATGATCGAATTTATGCCATGGCCCATTTACTAAATTCTTTTGCTAAGTGGCATGTTAACAGTTTCTGTAAGGCAAAATCAATGTTCTATTGTCTTACAATATTTAGAAGATATATTTACTCCTAAATAATGGGATCTCTCTCAAACACACATCCTTTTCTCCACTCAAGACATTCAGTATGATTGAAATAGGGTATGGAAGGGAAAAAAATGACACAGCCTAAAACCTCCAAATAACGGACCCATACAGTCCTTCAGTTTAGCATAGAGAGACACAGGCCCAACCAGACTCTCAAATAAAAATCTGTTAGGAAGATTGCTATAGACTGAATTGTGTGTCTCCCTAAAATTGTTGAACCCTAATTCCCAGTATCATAGTATTTGGAATTGGGGACTTTGAGAGATAATTAGGTGATGAGGGTGGAGCCTTCCTGAATGGGATTATAATGACCTTGTAAAGAGACCCCAGAAAGCTCCCTCACCCTTCTACCACATGAGGACACAGGGGAAAGATAGTTATCTATCAACCAGGATGCAGGCCTTTAGCAGGTACTGAATCTTCTAGTGCCTTGATCTTTAACTTCTTAGACTCCAGATCTGCGGACATAAGTTTCTGTTGTTTATAAGCCATCCAGTGTATGGGATTGTGTTATAGCAGCCCAAACCAACTAAGTCAAACATACACAAGCAACAGGAAAACAAAAAACAAACAAACAAACAAAAAACTATGATTCTTGCTAGAACTGCAAACTTGTCCTACCAAACTGATCTCTGATGGATTGAGGTGATCCATCACTTACTCTGTCTGCCTAACTGTAGTAGAAAGTGGATATGCTCTTGTTGAAGATCACTTGGAGCTTTTTCTATTTTTTGTACTATCTAGAATAATATAAAAAATTACACATTTTAAGAAATAATATGGCTCACGATGAACAGAAAGAAAACAAACATTAGAATCAGACCCACAGAGAATCTAGACATTGGGATCAACAGATAAATATTTTTAAATAACTGAAATAATATAAATGAATAGAAATTGGCAAAAATATTAGACAGATGAAAAGATAGAATTAGTATCAATTAAATGAAACACCTATACATGGTACAAATGCTAAACCAAATAGCTGTAATTAAGAGCTCTTTGGATAGGTTTAATAACAAGATAGGCAATGTAAAATATAACTAGTTTACTACCAATAGGTCAAAATAAAATGCTCAAACTAGAAGCAGAGGAAAACAAAACAAAACAACAAGACAAAAAAAGAAAAAAGAGAGAGAGCAGTCTAATCCACATAGAGAATATAGTTAGGGGATCCCTGGGTGGCTCAGTGGTTTGGCACCTGCCTTCAGCCCAGGGCATGATCCTGGAGTCCTGGGATCGAGTCCCACATTGGGATCCCTGCATGGAGCCTGCTTCTCCCTCTGCCTGTGTCTCTGCCTCTCTCTCTTTCTGTGTCTCTCATGAATAAATAAATTAAAAAAAAAAAAAGAAAGAGAGAGAATATAGTTAAAGTCTAAAATAAGTGTAAGTAGAGTTCCCCAGAGGAGAAAGAGGAAATGCAGCAGGAAAGAAATAAATAAAAATTTTTAAAGGGGCAACACACAGATTCAAGAAATTAAATGGACTCAGAGTAGGAAAAACACAAAGAAAGGTACAATGGAATATATTATAATCAAACCTCTGAAATGAAAAAGGAAAAATAATTTTTCAAAACACCTTGAGGGGAAAAAGACATGTTACTTCCAAAAAATATATATATATATTTTAGAGAGAGAGCACACACAAGGAGCGGGGGGAGAGGCAGAGGGAGAGAGAATTCTCTAGCAGACTCCCTGCTGAGCACAGAGTCCTATCCAGGGCTCCATCTGGGAACCCTGAGATCATGACCTGAGTTGAAATCAAGGTTGGCCACTTAACCATATGCTATCCAGGAGCCCCTGAGATATAAAATATTTTTAATGAATTACTTTGGTTTTAAACATTCTACTCAAAATCTCTATAATTGGTACCTAGTATCTCATTGTTGAATGAATATGCTTCAATCACTTAGAGACAGTTTGATATGGATATCAGGAGCCAGGGATTGGGAATTAATACAAACTTTTTCCTTGCTCTAAATCTTCATCTATTTATTATATTTATAATTCTGGATAAGTTATATTATATCTTTATGTCTTTATTTCTGCATCTGAAAGATGTAAATGTTATATATAGCTAACATTATATGGCCATTATGAGTTTTAAATTAGCTAGTCTATGGTTAGAGATCATTTAGTACTATTGTTTGAACATAATTTATTGTTAACACTATAAACATTGCTGAAAGAGCAACTGCTACACATATTTCTGTGTGATCATCCACAACCAATTCCCTGAGATCCTCAACAGTCAAACAGTACCAAGATTTTAAGATGATATGTATCATTAAACTATCCCTTAGCCAACTCAAGAAACTTAGACTCTTGCCAAGAATATACAAATTAGATATTTTGTATATATTCCTGAAGACAATGGATAAAAGCATTACATAATATCATAAAATGATATTTATGAGTGACCACTATCTGATTTATAAGCAACAATTTGAGTAAATAATTTTCATAGAAAAATGAAGTTCATACTTCTTAAACTTTTAACTTAATTTTTCATTACTAATTAGAACTCTTTCTTCCCAAATGAAACAATGACATAGAGTTGTAGTGTTTTTTTTTTTTCTTTTGTCTTCTTTGAACTAAGAACAAAATGAAGTCAATTTTAAAAATATGCTGAAGCTGATTAAATATAGAATGGACACACTGAACTCATAGATTATTAGAGTTTCAGATGTCCTCAGAGATCATTGTTGTTTTCTTTTTTCTCAGAGATCACCTTAATGTGATTTTATCCAAATGCTGAACTCCTTATATAATGTCACTAATAGTAAAGCACTCCACATATGAAGATAAATGATTAGTTGTAAGAAAGTACTTTCTAATAGACAAAATTTCTCTTTTGTCACAGTCACCTGCCTGCCCCCAATTCTGCTCTCAGATATCCTAAGACATCTTCAATACATTGTTTTTAAAATATTAGAACCCATTTTATTTTATTTTATTTTTTAATTAAATATTTTGTTTCTTTATTTGAGAGAGGGAAAGAGCACAAGCAGGGGGAATAGCAGAGGGAGAGGGAAAAGGAGGCTTCCCGCTGAGTTGGGATTCCATGTAGAGTTCAATCCCAGGACTCTGAGATCATGACTTGAGCCTAAGGCAGACACTTAACCAACTGAGCCACCCAGGTGCCCCAGAACACATTTTAAGAACAAAAAGGAAGTCGCAACTTTTGATGATCCAACTTTACTTGAGGTATTTTAGTGCTACTTGTTTTCCACTCTTTCTGGCTATTCTCCCTAGGTAAACTCACTGTCTCAAAATATCTTTGAATTTAAGAGGGAAAACTTTTACTTAGTTTCTTTTTTTTTTTTTTTAAGATTTTATTTATTTATTCATCAGAGAGAGAGAGAGAGAGAGAGGCAGAGACACAGGCAGAAGGAGAAGCAGGCTCCATGCAGGGAGCCTGACATGGGACTCGATCCCGAGACTCTAGGATCATGCCCTGGGCCAAAGGCAGGCGCTAAACTGCTGAGCCACCCGGGCTGCCCTCATTTCACCAAATTTACCCAAATTTTGATTCCTCTTAAAAAAATCAACCACATAAAGTATTTTTTTCCACATTGTCAGTGGATCAAGTGATAGTTAAGGTCAATATTTGGGTATCTCTTCAAAACCTCAACAACTAAGAGAAATGCAGAAGAGAACTACAAGGCTTATCCACATATATTGGACATATTAAACAAAAATATTATTTGATATTCAGTTGTGTATTATTTAAATCTCTGCAAAGAGTATTCCAAGAGCCTTTCGGCGATTTGAAATAAATATTTATAACAATGTCTTATTTTGAATGCTACCAAACTGTGAATATTCTATTAGAAGAAATTCAATTTAGTCAGAGTTCTAAAGATAAAGAAATGAGAATCTCTGGAACACAGATTAAATTTAATTTCATCTTTTTATTCAAATTAACCAAACTTGCAGGTAAATAAAGATTAACAAGAGGCATAAAATGTTTTTGATAACTACAATTTAATTAAGTAGAATATAAAACTCAGTAAGTGAAAAAAAAAAAAAAAACCTCAGTAAGTGAAAGCATTTTAAGTGCTTTGGTCACTTTTTGGTCAGCATCTAATTTATATCTCCTTATTTTTAAGATCAAGGCATCTATAAGGGGGAATAATAAAACTCACCCAGGGAAACAAAGGATAAACTTTAAAAAGGCAATTATTTCTGCTGCTGCAGCTAAAACAAGAATCACCCTACAGGAAATTGTGATTCTTTTCTACCTTTAAGTAGTTCTCATTTACAAAAGTGGAATAAGGCAAATGAACCTGGGGGAGAATTCCTTTGTTTTATTTTTTATCACAGCAGCTCCTATAAAGGATCAAATTTTAATGGAAGAGAATTTTATATATGTTTAAGTGATATAGACAAAATAATATAATAACAACAGCCCCTCCCATCAATTATTCTGAAAATAGAGAAACTAAATAATTACTGATGTAAAGTCTGCTTATGGATCTATTTCATAGCATTCCAATTACATTTGAATTGATAAAATTGCTAGAGGGCATATTTTTTCTCTGCCTTCTCAAAATTGGGTAATAATCCGTTAAAGTCATTGCTATATCTACCTTCACACTTTCTGTGTTCTGATTCTAAACAACCTAGTATAGCTGTTATAAATGCAAGAACATATCCTATATTAATCCTTTCTGCTTAGCTTCTCAGCAGGATGAATTTAAAGTCATCTCACTGGCCCCAAGCAATATTTTAAAAAAGAAGCATAGAAAAGTCCTAACAGATCATCAGGATCATTCTGATGTCAGAAAAATAACACTACTAAATACAGCCTTCAGTGTTTTATATCAAACTCATTTTTAAAATTCCAAAGTAATAGAGTTTTAATATAAGGGAGATGTTAATCAAGAACAAATTTATAGAATTATACAAAAATAGTTCAGTGAGAATTTGCTCATTATGATTCGCAATTTGAGCAGCTCATCATAATGTGTACCCCAAGGGAGTTGGTTTATACTCAAAAATGATGAATTTGATCAAATGAAGAAAGACTTAGATTGATTGTAAATAACTGTAATGATATGAAAATTCTCTGAAAGACATGAAATATATCACAAAGAACATGACACAATAGAAGTAACTTGTTAAAATCATATTAATATTGTCAATATAAAACTGCAATGTTCTTTCATACATAATATTGTTGGGAGATACATAGAAAAACTTGTTTTAACCTAAAACACATGCATTGATTTGTAAATTATAGGAAAACTTGCATAACCAAAATATAATTATTAAGAAAAAATGCAAAATAGTAGTAGTTGGCTATTTCTGCTTAACTCTACATCTATAATAGGACATTTTCCTATAAGTGTATTTTTTAGAGCTCCAAAATACTAGACATTTTTGAATACCAGCTTTTATGTATTTTATTAGAAATTTAATTATTAAACATTTAGTTGTGGTTCTATTGGTGGTGTTTGCATGGCTATGGATCTGGGGTAGGGGGCTTATTATAAAAAGAGAGACAATGTGAATTATTTATTTTATATTTGTATGCATGGGGAATATGTAACTAGAATTTTTGAAATTGAAGAGAAGGCTTATGTTTTTCCATCTTATGGTAATAAATTTTAAGTCCATAAAAGGCAGAGGTGCATTATTGTGTGTTTTCATTTAATATTTTTTTGAAATCAAGTATTAATATGATGAGAAATTTTCTTAATTACTCAAAGAGGCTTGGAAAGTTTGCATAAATGACCTCATATTGTAGGAATATGTAGACCCTTATAAAACAACGATGATGATAATGGCTTGATATTTAAAAAAAATATATTTTGTTGATTTATTTATTAATTTTTATTTTGAGAGAGAGAGCAAGTGCTGGTGCAAGCAGGAGGAAGGGCACAGGGGAAGGGAGAGAAAGAGGGAAAGAATCCCAAGCCAACTCTGCACAGAGTGTGGAGCTTCACTCAGGGCTGGATCTCACCACTGAGACCATGACCTGAGCTGAAACCAAGAGCTGGCTACTTAACTGTGCCACCCAGGCACCCCAAAGCATGATATTTAAAATAGAAGAATAATGTAATGTGGGAGTTAATCCAAGTTAAAAGGTTATCTACTATATTATGGCCATTCCTTTGAAATTCATTTCTGGGGTTTGACCAACATATTCTTTTATGACTTACTGATACAGTCCTGTATTACCTCCATGAAACTGCACACCCCACGTGATAAAATACATAAATTATCAAATAAAATTATCTATATTGACATTTGGAGTTGGAGAAATGATGATACTCAATGATGTTGTAACAAAAATATTTTATCATCTATGTTTTCCCCTTAAAGGAACATATAAATTATCTACATTTTCTGGTCAAAGCACAAGCAGTTTTGTGTCTGGTTCCACATAGAGGGAGTAATTCTATTTTGCCCTGTCTGTCCCATTGAAAGAAACTCTAAAATCTACCATGAATGGATTTAGTACTGAGTTAAGGACAAACAGGTCTAGGTAGAAAAGATAAGTAGGGGGCCACAGAATTATCCTCACAAAAATCCCCAAAAATGTGCTGAGGTGTAAGGAACCAGAGATAAGGGAACAAGCCAGACCACCCTTCCCTAGGTGTGGGTAGGGAGGGAGTCTTTTTTATGACAGTCATCTGTGACCAACAAAGAATAACCAGACTCCAAAGAAGAAGTGAACCATTAAAGATATAATTACTAGTCCTTACTCAAGGTGATATCAATAGATAATGTTAAAAGGATTTAGGTTCCTTGGTTGGCTTTCAATAAAAGACCAACCCTACAAGCCCTCAGTGACAACCCTGTAAGGACCCCTTTCACTTCTGAGAGCTTTCTCTGTATCTCTACTTAATAAATTTCTATTGCTTTTCCCACTATCTTTTGTCTGTGAGATTCATTCTTTTACTTCGTGAGACAAGAACCAAGCTCTCCAGTATCAGTAGCTATGTGAGACCTTGGAAACATAAATTGTAGCTGACTGATTGCAGAATAATTTCAGAAAACACTGAACCAATAAGAAGTTACCATTTCTTTGTCCACTGTTTTTCCAAGGCCTGAACACTACACAACATGCAACATAAAAGTGAGCGTGTGTGGAGGGTGCCTAGGTGGCTCAGTGGGCTAGGTGTACTACTCAGTTTCAGCTCAGGTAATGATCTCAGGGCCCTGTGCTGAGCTGAGCATGGACCCTGCTTAGGATTCTCTAAAAGCAAACCAAAAGGCCACAGGATAGGCTAAATTACAGAGGCCAGGAGAGACCACAAGCACCAAAACTGTGAGGAAAGATAAATTTCCTTTTTGATTTGGTGAAGCTGCAATCTACAAGGCTGGAGCAAACCACTGCTGTTTTTTGTTTTCTCTCTAATTCTAGCACTTGGCTATGGATATGGGTACAGTCACTGAAATGTGTCAAGGAGTCCAGTAACTAAAACCCAGAATTTTAAATTAAAAAAAGGTGGGGAATCGAGCCCCAGAGAATCTGAAATTACTAATGCAGAGAAGGAAGTGTGTGGGAAAGTGTCCCCTACAGTTGTCTATGAACTCCTGGGTCTGCTTTTGAATTAAATGGGACAAAAAAATAGAATATCTCAGCAAATAAATGAAATACACAGAGGAAATTATCAAATGGAAATATTACATAGAAAATATACAATAGATTATATGAAATATACATGGATAGACTCCATAGCAGAATGGAAATGACAGAGGAAAGAAAATATTCTTAGTGATCTATAGTAAAATAAAAAGACTAAATATTCATATAATATGAATTTCAGTATGAAAGAGAGAAGAAAGTGGTGCTTGCAAAATATAAATGACTAAAAAATCCTAAGTTTAGCAAAAGTCATAGTAATAGATTCAAGAAGCTCAGAGTATCTCAAACAGATAAATCCAAAGAATACCATGGTCTGATACAGCATAATAAATCTGCTGAAGCTTAAGACAAAAAAAAAAAATCCTGAAAGTTGCCAGAGTAAGTAACACAGCGTGAAAGGAACAACAATTTGAATCATTTGGTATTTCTAATTAGGAACCATGAAGACAGAAGAAAATGGAACAATGTTTTTAAAGTGTTGAGAAAATTTTAACATCCAATAGAAATATTCTTCAAGAATGAAAGTAAAATAGAGACATTTTTTGAGAAAACCTAAGAGGATTAATTACTAATAAATCTGCTTTAAAAGGATTACTACTAAAGTTTTCTCAGACTGAGGGGAAATAATGCCAGATGGAAACTTAGAACCTTGGTAATGAAGGAAGGACAATGGAAATGGTAAATATTTAGATATATACAATAGGTTATTTACTTCTAAGTTTTAAATAATTTATTTGCTATATGAAAACAAAAATTATAGCACTGATTGACTGGTTTTCAATGTATGTAGTTGTAATATATAAAAAAATGGTAATGTACAGTGGTGATGCTGTTTTCTATATTTCTCTTGAAACGGTAAAATATCAGTTATAATTAGACTGTGATATATGAGTATGTATGTTGTAATCTCTCAATCAGCTACTGAAAAAAATCATAGGGATAAGTGTTTTGCTTAAAAATAAAAAAATTTAAATGACCCAAAAGTAAGTAGGAAAAGAGGGAAAGGTATTAACAGAGGAAGCAAGCAAACAAAACAAAACAAAACAAAGAAAATAAGAAAGAAAATGATAGAACTAATTCCAAACATTTATAATTGCATTATATACAAATGATATAAATGGTCTAAACACACTCATAAAAATATAATGTCAAAATAGATGAACAATGACCAAACTATACGTTGTATATAAGAAACATTTCAAATAATGATATGGGTTATTTAAAAATGAAAGATAGAATAAAGGTATACCAGGCAAACAGTAACAAAAAAAAAGTGGTTATATTAATATCAAAGTAGAATAAGAGCAAAGAACATTATATCTAAATATTTACCATTTCCACCAGGGATAAGTGGGACATTGCATATTCATCAAGAAGACACAATTCTAAATATTTACATGCCTTAAAAAAAAAAAAAAAAGAGTTTCAAAATACTGACAATCCTGAAAGGAGATCTGACAAATCTACAGTTGTAGACAGGGACTTCAATATTTGTCTGTCAATAAAACATTGTCCTATTAAACAGAAAATTGATAAGGATATAGAAGAAATGAACTCCATCAATCAACTGGATCATATCAACATTTTCAGACCATTCTACCCCACCCAAAACAGCAGAACTCATCTTTTCAAGAGCATCTGAAATACAAAGTACAATCATTTTTGATATATCCCCATATATTAATATACTATTCCCTATTGCCTTAAAAATTTTTTTAAAAAAGCAGAGAATGAACCAACTATTGTCTGACTCCAAAGTTAATCTCTTTACCTTCATTGTAAATGTCATGTACTTATATCCCTTAACTTGATGAGCCTATTCAACGTATTAGTAGCTTAAATAGGCTTGTATTTAAGGCCCAAAAATCTGTTTTGTTGAATCTGAAGTCTCAACAAAAAAGAAAAAAAATCGTAAGCTCCAGAAGAAAAAGAGAAAGGAAGAAAGTAATAGATAATTTCCCATCATATTTAGCAGCCAATTAAGTCACAGACAGAATAACACCAGCATCAGCTCTGAATCCAAATAGGATTTTTATATATGGTGATATTTTCATCCACTAGATATCCACTAGATATTCACTAGATAACTTAATTGTCTATCCTACAGAGATACCTTGTCAATCAAACCTACTCTGTATACATCCTATTCTGAGGGGCCTATTCCCAATGAGCAATAATATAATACTCTTTAGGGATACCTACATACTGATATTTTAATGCCAAAGTCTTATACAAGCTGAGCTGGTTCACAGCCTTAGTTTGGAGATCTCAAGAACTGCTATTAGAAATTTTCCATGCCATTGCAAATAGTAGACCACTATGCTCACTTTGCTTTGGTAAGAGAACAAGAGTACTGACATCAGTTATCCACTCTGTCATAAGGCCTAAATTAAGAAACTTGTTTTTCACTGCCCAGAAATAACTGGACACATTTGTAGTTCAATAATATAGTCATACCCGAGTTTTTAATTAAAATACATGAAGAAGGTGTACATATATATATTCCTTTTGAATGATGAAAGCATGAGTTTAAAATGTTTTCAATGTAAAGTTATAAGTAGATTCTAGAAATCTGGACAGCCGGATCAATAGCATCTATTATAGAATACTATTAAGCTTTTTTTTTGGGGGGGGTTAATATTTTATTTATTTATTCATGAGAGATACAGAGAGAGAGGCAAAAACATAGTCAGAGGGAGAAGCAGACTCCCTACAGGGAGCCTGATGCGAGACTTGATCCCAGGATTCCAGGACGCCAGGATCCAGAGCCAGACAGACACTCAACCACTGAGCCACCCAGGTGTCACAGAATACTACTGTTAAAAAGCCTTATTTCTGTGTTTTTTTCTTAAGTATTTTATCTAAGTCATTTGCCATATATGGTCTCTGAAATGAAGACTTTCGATTAGATGTGGTCTGTTTCACTTTTTGTTCCTTTGTTTCCAGATCACAAAGGCATGAAGATTTTAGTTAGGAATCCAAATCTGACCGATGGTTTATTCAAACTTTGAAGATACCCAAGTAAATAGAAGGAAATTTATATTTAGAATGATAGAAGACACTGCAGCTGGGAATGTCAAATTTGCCAAAGAAACAGAAGCTGTATACTAGAGACACCTTGTACCTGCTCACAAGTACTGATTGTGCACATCTATTAGCAACAAGTCTGTGTTCAGTGGTGTCACATGGGTAGCAATAGTAGAAGAATTTACAACAGAGAGAGAGAGAGAGAGAATAATTAGTCAACCTTCTTCCACTCCCACCTCAACCCCACACTCAATTTGTCAAGCCATGGGTCACATATGTTTTGCATTTTTTATTTGACAATTTGGACTATATTTGGAAGACAGTGGATAAAATAGGAAAAGCTTATGCTGTGAAACTTAATAATCATTGCCTTAGAACGGTAATGTGGAAGATTCTGTGGGGGTGAATGAGAGTGTTGAAAAATTAGAGGCAGAGGTCAGTGTGGTAGTGGTTGCAATATACCAAGTAAGAATTTTTCAGGCTCTCAGGGTGACAGTAAGGGCATGGGCTGAAGATAACTTCACAAATATGTGTGTAGGTGAATATTAAGGAGGGTCCATGGATACACATCTGGGTTAAATCTAAGTAGCTTTTGTATTAACAGATTCACAAAAATTGGGAGAAAAGTGATATAATTCACAATGAAATTATATGAATATGTAGATACAAAACCACATGAGACAGAGAGGCTATGATGTACTCATTTTTTTTCTTGAACTTCATTCCAGAAATCTTGGATTGCTCAAATTATACCCTTGCAAATGTACTTTTTTAGTATTATGTGAGCATAGAACTGGAAAGGACCAAAAAACCCATAATTTTTCTCCAGAGGAAAATCAGAGAATTAAAAGACATAATGCACATAAAATCTCCAAAAGTGTTTTCATATATTTAGTAAAAATTAAAAACAAAATTTAATCACAACAATTATTTGAAAATTGAGCCAATATCTTCACCTCATTTCTTCCTTCCAGTCGGCCAAAAGGAAAATTCAGATTTCAGTGCACAAACTTCTATGCGCTTTCATTTGCAATAGTTTTTTTTATTCTATTGGAATAGGCAGTTCTACAATAGATCTTTTCTCCTCTTCCCATTAAAATGTTAGATCATTGTGCTCCAGTCATAGCCTCTTCCAAAGACCTTTTTGCCACACTCACTGCTCAGAATCAAAAGTTTCAGGAAACATTTTTGACCCTGTTCCAAAATCTGCAGCCATTTCCCCCTTAGGAGCCATGTTCCTACTTTTGTGTTCAATAGTTTAATGATCTTTCTATAAGATGTAAATATTTTGTGACTATTTCTTGAATGCAAAGAACAAGTCACTGATGGTGAATACCACAGGGATCATACTGCTTTTATAACTTCAGGGAAAAAAAAATGTTGGGGCAAACCAGTAAAAAAGAAAGCTCTTCAAAGGCACTGTGCTCTACTGTAAATATCTTGCTTACTTCCACAGCAAGTAAAAGCCCTTGGACATAGGCAGACACATACTACCTATGAAACACTTTTTCAAATTCCTGAAAATAAAAATATCCATAATTGCAATCATGTTTATATCAATAACAATCAGATAGATGAGGATAACTGTTTAAACTGGGCTGCCCTCCAAATAGTTCATGGACTAATTTCCATATATCTACATCTATTCCCAGAATCCTTAAAGACAAAAATTGTGAAAGACACAAGCATAGTTGGAGATTCACTCTTTTATATTGCTGATTGTAACTCATCTCGCTTAGTATTTAACATTCAAAATGTATTACAGTATCTCCATCATCTTCAGTATAGTTTGTCGCATAAAAAGCAGATTTAGAAAATCCTAAAAATTTTAGTTTAAAAGCAAATATTGTAATTTTGTGACTATTTTGACAAATCTTGCCTTCTGTCAAACTCTAACATCCATTTACATACCCACAACAAAGACATAATATTTTACTTAAGACATATTTGTTATACAACTAACATGCACATTGGATTCAGGGCACAGAGTAGACAAGAGGGAAGTGAAGTTCAAGGAGGTAAAATACTCATGGTCAAGGGACTCAGAGTTCAATCAGGAGGATAGTGATATACACATATTCGTTAGATTTTCATAATTGCCTAAAGGATCGGTATTAGCAAAATAAGCCAGCAGAAAACTATGAGTTTCCTAATTTACTAGCAGATGCCTATACCCAATGGCCACATCTACAACATGCTTTAAATTGTAGTATCAATACATTTCATTTGCGGTCAGTCAGCCTTGAATCAATAGCCTTTATTAGGGCAGGCGTACTGATTGCTATTAGTTATATAATGAAATGTGATTTGAATGGTGAGATGATGTGTGTGGCTTTTCGCTTATGGTTAAAGATCTGCTTTTGACACTGGACATTTTAAAATAAATACTGTAGATGAGTAAGTGCAATGGCAATTTTTATATGATAAATTTAAAAGCTAATAACTGTAAAAATAATATTTGTAGTAGGGTGGGTATATTTTGTCCAGGGTAATATCTAAAAGTCATATATTCTGAAATTCCTCAAATGATATTTTTGGGGCCTCTAAGAATGCTTATAAGCCTTAATTGGAAATAAGACATGTATAATACATTGATACTCTTTTAGAGTAACCAAAGATATAGCCTGGACTGAATAACTAGTTGATTAAACCAGAGATCAACTTTGAGTTTATTTAAGATAAATATATAAGTTGTAATATTTCTAAGTGTGCCATTTAATCAATATGTTTAGGAAATACCGTTCTAATCACCCATAGAACTATTAATAAGCAATGTTAGGTACTCGGTACACTAAAACATTAGAGCAAAACCCTTTGCAAAGTAGGTTCAGACACTGAGGGAAGGATAAATCAAATTCAGAGCTGCCTTAGAAGGGAAAACATTATTTGGCTGTACAAAAGATCTACATTTGCTATTGAAATTATTTTATTAATAAAACGGACTCTTTGATCACTCTCTGTCTTCCTTTTGTATCTTATCATTCATTTGCTAAGAGAACAAAGTTTCCCATCTTTAAATATCATTTATTTTGTGTTGAGTCCTGTATGTTAATTCCTAGCCCTGTTTTCTCCCCAGAACTCTAGACTCATTATTCAACTGTAACAGAACTAACTATAACAGATATATATGTATGTATATATATTATTTATATTATGTTATATATTACAACAGCATATTTTATAAATATGTAACTTTTATATATTACTACAATATATGATATAAATATTATATATAATAGGTAAATGATATGTGTGTGTATATATATGTAATAGTTAACTATACTTTGTTCAAAAGGAAATTTTTTAACATATTTCCTTACAAAAAAATGACCAAATCAAAACTTTCCCTTTAGAATTCCTTGTCTCAAATGAAATGTTATTCCATTTGCTTAGGACAAAATTCATTCTTGACTCTGCTTTTCCTTTCTCATCCCATTATTGGTCTAAAAGCAATCTATTAAGTACTATGGGAGGATTCTTTGAATTACATTTAAGTTCTAACAGTCATCACCCTTGCCTCTTAACAGTGCATTCCAAATGGAAGTGAAAGTGATCTATGGTCTTAAAACCCTACAAAAGTTTGCAATCTCAGTCTGTATCAAAATGAATATCCTTACCATGGTATATCCATCCTCACATTATTTGGTTCCTTGATTTCTCTGCTACCTCTGTTCCATCTCTTCTGTTCCACATTCATTCAACAGTAACCCTACAAGTCTCATTGCTGACCTTTTAAAAAACATATTTGGTCCCAATTCACATGCATTGTCCTCTTTGAGCAATGACACTTTTGTCATTGATATCTACGTAGTTTATTCCTTCAATTCTTTTATGTCTGTGGTTAAATGATATCTTCTTGAGATGATTTTTTGCAACTATTCTACATAAAATGTAGATGTCCTGTGATCTTTTATTTTTCTTATCATATTTATAAATATAAAGCATTTACTGTTAAAGATTCCTCCAGACCTTTCTAAAGTGTCAGATCTTTGAAAACAAGAACTATCTTCTCACAGACAAATTCTCTCAACATGGGTCTGTCACATATTAAAGTGTTTAATGAGTATCATCAAATGAATGAATGAATGCTTGAGGAAGGAGACGGGGTATTATTTATTGGAATTCTTCAAACACTGCTGCCACCTAAATAGGTTTTGGAAATACTATATTTTCATCTTTCCAATTATCATACCTCATAACCTCTCAGATGTACTATCACAGTGCTTTCTAACTGGTTTCTCAGTTGTCATCTTTGGCTTATGAAATCGAATATCCACACTGAGTGAATTGATAAACAGATGGGTCAAGTAATAAAAGAATGTACCTGCAAAGGAATTCTTTTTTTTTTAAAGATTTTATTTATTTATTTATGAGAGACACACAGAGAGAGGCAGAGACAGAGGCAGAAGGAGAAGCAGGCTCCCTCTGGGGAGATGGAGGTGGGATTGGACTCCGGGACCAAGCTCAACCACTGAGCTCAATCACTGAACCACCCAGGGGTCTTCTGCAAAGGAATTTTATCAAAATGTTAGCCACTTACTAATTAAACTCTTCCCATTTATTAAATATGGATTAATATGTAATATCTCCTCTCTCTCTCTTTTTGCAGGGAGGATGCTGACTCTTCATGACCTGACTACTATGGAAGTATCTAGTCTTTTCATTTTATGATATGTTTTACTTTTTCTCTATCTACTAACAAAATGTAATTGCTAGTTTCTATGCTACTCATTTAGCTTGTCTTTGCTTCCATTCATCCTTCTCCTACAATTTTCCATTCAGCTCTCCGATCTCAGAACATATTGCATCGAAGGAATCATTCTACTTTTCTCTTATTCTCAAAAACCAAAACTAAAATTATATGTTCTTAATAATACTATTTTCTAGGCACCGAGTTGGCTATTTTCTTCATAATAAATAATCCTCAGGAAGAGTATGAATATTTTATTAGAAAATTAAGGCACAGATAATCAAGGTCATAAAATTATGCAGTGTTAGGTTGTCAGTCAATTCAAGTGTATCTGGTTCCAAAAGTACTGTTTTTTTTTCAATACACAGCATGACACAATGAAATTTGCTCTACATTGTAGCATTAATAAAACATAGTTTTATTCTTTATTTTATTGAGTATTTACAGCACCAGAAAGTGGCTAGAGAAGGTTTTAATACGGACTTCAGAATCTCAGAGATGTAAGTAAATATTGATATTAGCTTATAAAATTCTTGTCATAAGGATGTAAAGAATGTCCTTAGGAGAAAAGCCATGAATTCCTGAGTAAAAAAGAGCAATCGTGAAGACTTGTCACACACAGGACATTAGAGCAAATGCCTTAAAGAATAAGAGAAAGTTTAGTGATCATTTTATAAAATGTTAAGGACTTGTGGTTGTCACAAAAATATGTTGTGATATTTGTTTTCAATCCAATCTGTGGCTCTATGGCAATCATTTAGTGTGGCTGGGAGACTCCCTTGGCAATACAATGGCAAATGAAAATTTCACTTTAATATTGCTCAGAAGTAACCAAAATTAGATTGCTAATTATAGAATCACTAATTAGAAATACAGCATCTCTGTACGTAAACCATAGATGTTGTTTTTTTAGAGCAAAGCCTAAAAAAATGTGCATTTTCATTAGAGATAAGCATTATGTAGAATATGATCCTGAGTATGATTTTCTAATTTCTCTAAAGCCACATAGACTTGTTAGAAAAAACATTGGAAAGTGTTATATGGTTTCAGCTATTTTGCTGTTTAGTAGAAGAAGCATCATGCTAGTTCTTTGCATATTGAAAAGTCCTCTCCCTTGGCAGAAATCATTTAAATCCCTGAAAAAAGTACATTTCAATTTTGGGGTTTTATAATTAGCTTTGCATCATATACACATTTTCAGTAATCAAATCCTAACTTGTGATACAGAACATCAATTTGTTTAGAAAGTATTGTTTATAGTGAATATATCCCTCTAGACAATGCATAACTTGAACAACATACCCAAACAGGCAAGAATAGCCTGTAGGGAAATTTAAAGCTTTATTGTTCTTAGAACCATGACATTATAATACCATGTTTTGTGCAATACTGATTTATAATTTATGTTATCTCTGTCTCTCTTTCTTTTTAAGCTTTAATTGAGAGTGAACTCTTGGGATACTGTTTAACTTATTTTAGATGTGTATTAAAATGCTCTGCTGCAGCATCTATAACATATTTTGATAATAATTTTGCCTTGAGCTATATTAACTATTAATTCTAAATCTATGTGTTTACTTTGAGAAATGTATATTCCATATATAGCATTTATCTAAAATTGCAAAATAAATAAGTAAAAATGAATACATACATCAGCAAAATCCCAAACTATCAACCACGGAAAACTTACTTCAATGCCATATCAGAGAGACCACATATTGGAAGACTATGAGAAAAAATACTAGTTAAAATTTGAAGTATAAAATATAGCTCTAGGAGGAGCTGTGTGTCTATAGGAAAGGATAGACAGTTGGTTTCCTTTCATTATTATTTAATAAGGAAAAAATGAAAGAAATAAATCTCAAAATAGTTGAAAATAACTGATTTCTTCATTTTATTTTATCTGCAAAGTATATTTAAATTACCTTACTTTGTTTAGGAAAACAAAGATTATAGAAAAGGTGTTAAGATATATAGGCTTTTACTAAGAATGCATTTTATTTTTATTAAGATTTATATTCAAATTATAATATAGTATATAGATTTTTTTTATTTTTCACAGATAAGAAGACTCTGGGGTTAGTTACTTGAGTGTCTAAATCTTTTGATATCTTTTTTTTTTTTTTTTTTTTTGGTTTGAACAACAGAAATTTATTTTCCCACAGTTCTGGAGGCTACAAGTTCAAGATCAAGGTGTCAACATGGTCAATTTTTGATAAGGGTTCTCTTGCTAGTATGCAGGTAGCGCCCTTCTCACTGCATCCTCATGTGGTGGAGTGGAGAGAGCAAACAAGCTCTTTGGTGACTCTTCTTTTGAAGACTCTAATCTCATCATGAGGGACCCACACTTATGATCTCATTAACTCTAATTACCTCCCAAAGCCCCATCTCCAAATACCATCAAGTTGGGGGACTTCAACATATGAACAGGGGCAGGGCACAAACATTAACTCACAGAAAAAAACACTAGCTTGCAATCAGCAGGGAAATAACATAGAAAAGAACAAGTCAGCTTGTTTCCAAGTAATTCCTGTAGAAAGCTCCCCCTTTTCTTTTTTATAGTAATCTCATTAAGTAAGAAAGGACTTTCTAAAAAGCTTATGAACATTAATTTCACAAAGCAGTAACTTTTAAAAACCAAAGACAGAAAATGAGACATACATCATTTGGGAAAAAACTGAGAAACAGAGTATTAATTAACCAATTGGCATATTAAAGGAAAACAATTTTTAATTCTCATACCTTGTTCTTGTATCAACTAAAGATTCTTAAAATGATTTAAAGCACTTGGATGTCCTTGGAAAGTAAATATAATGCACAATAACATTTCTACATTACATTTTCACAGATATTATTAAAAGGAATAGTAAATCGCATTTTTTAAAATCACATTGTTTTCATTCAAAATATGGAAAACTGAAATAGTAAAACAAAACTGACAAAACTATAATCAGTTTGTGTGGGATTTTACCTAATTTTAATACAAATAGTTATTTTTATTACATGCTTCATACGTTTGAGGGTCTAAGAATTATTTTCCTTGATTGCACAAAACTGTTCATGCAAAATACTTAAAATACAGCTCTCTTAGAACATTTCCACAATGACTATCAAGTGAATAGAAAGTATTTTTCAAGTTTTCAAGTGGAAGTGTAGGGGAGAGCAGAATGAAAGGTGACGGAGACCCAGAGTTTGGTGATTTGGCAAGGCAAGGTCATCCAATTAGCAGGTTGCAGAGGGATGGATGGGATCCAGGATTTTCTTGTCTAAAAATGCCGCAGATTAGTGTATTCAAGAAGAGGAAGAACATCTAATTTTGTTGAGATCATTTTATACCAGAAAACAACTGAGAAACTAACTTTTAATTTTTCAAAACTCAATTAGGTGTGTGTATGGTCCATTGGTGTCCAGCTTTAACACTTGCCTGTTCCCATAAGTACCATGTTCCACTACAACCCCGGCTTCAGCACACTTGCTATTGGCAGCTAATTCTTTTTCACATAGAGTCACAAATTGGGAATAAAGTTCTAAGCCTTCTTCTTTTCCAGAGTTAGAATGATACTGCATATTTCTTCCTTTTACTCTCCCCCCAAGGGTGGCTTGAGGGATGATAAGAACATTGCCAGGTAGATCCAATATAGACACGTGCTTGCCATTTTCTGCTTCACTTAACTTCACGTTTAATAGTGTATTAACAGTACAACTTAAGATTGTGCTTTTTACTCCTTCTGGTTCTTCTTTCTTTTCTTTTCTTTTCTTTTCTTTTCTTTTCTTTTCTTTTCTTTTCTTTTCTTTTCTTTTCTTTTCTTTTCTTTTCTTTTCTTTCTTTTCTTTTTCCATTTTGGGAAGAAGTTCTTTATTAGCTCCCTTGAAAAAACACACATAGATTACTAATCCTCTCTGAACCTCCACCCACTGGCTCTCGGCGTCGCCCTCGGCTGGGCGTACTTGCAGCCTGGCGTGCAGGCACTGCTGCAGAAGCGCCCGCGCCTGAGGCATCCGGCAGCTGTCAGCCGTGGCTCGAACCCGCGTGGCAACCCGACGCGTTCAAGGATCGCGCTGCGCAGGCTCCGCCTCCAGCGCGCAGGGAGGACGTGACGGGTCGTGGCGGCGGGACGTTCGTAAGGCTCTTTTGATATCTTGTTTGAATTTTTAGCATATTTGCCACATTTAAAATTTCTTTCCCAAAACACAAAATTGCATCAGATGAATATGTGCTCTAATTTTTAATCAAGTGATATGAACCTACTTACTAAAAGAGCACGTTTGGTAACATATTTTCTAAAGTTTATAACTGTTACACATAATCATACAGCTTTGACATTCTATCATCAATGAAAGAACTTATCTTCAATTATTAATTGATTTAAATAGGAGAAAAGATATGATGCCCTGACTTTGTATGTGTGTATGTTTTGGTAGGAAAAGGCCATAAAGTCAGTTTGTTTTTTTTTTTTTTTTTTAACATTAAGGGTATACCTTTGGGACTACAGTATAAATTGTGCACGTTTTGCAAATGCACTGCAATTTCAGCATCTTAAAAATTAGTTTCTCTTGTGTGTATGTTTAGTGTTGAAGAGCTTTTATTAGTTTAAGATCCAGCAATTTGAACCACTTGCTGTTGGCATCAAAAATCCATAAGTACTGGGGTGAGTGTGAGTTTCTTCCTCTCATTTTGGATAGAAGTAAAATCTTGCCCCTGATATTTAATAGATAAAAAAAATTACAGTAACTGTGATATTATAAAATATTCAGTCATGTAATTTACAAGCATCAATTGAACAACTACCAAGTTTTAGATATCTTTGATTCATAGTTTAATTAGACAAACTTTGTATTTCTCTAGTGCCCGTGTCTGTTGACCAAAGAACACATACAATTAAATAATAATTGAGCCAATTCTTACCTAAGTATCTTGCTATTATCCATAGGATTCATAAAATACGTGATTAATATAAGATATTAGACATGTAAATATATTAATATGAGATTTTGGTTTTTATTACTTGCTCTTCTTCCTAATAAAAATATATGTAAATTTCTTCTCTTTTGGAGTGATCTTATATACTCCTGATCCAACCCCAGGAGGGTCTGAGATTTCTATAGAAATCTTTTGTTTGCCTACATCTACACAGAAATATGTATATATTATTACAACTTTGAAGGTTTGAGAGATTTAAAAACTCAACAATAAAAATACTGAATAAGATCCAAAAAACATGATAGTCATTTTAAACCAATTTCCTAATAAGATAATTTTTGGAGGCACCTGGTTGGCTTAGTTAAGTGGCTAATTCTTGATTTCAGCTCGGGTAATGATCTCAGTGTCTTGAAATTGAGCCCACTTTGGGCTCCACACTGGGTGTAGGATCTGCTTAAGATTCTTGCTCTCCCCCTGTATCTCCTCCCCCCACCAACTGCATGCATACTGTCTCTCTTAAAAATAAATAAATAAATAAATAAATAAATAAATAAATAAATAGATGATAGATAGATAGATAGATAGATAGATAGATAAAATTTGATCTAAATTATAGTAGTCACTCTTATCCATGGAGGAAACATTCCAAGACTCTTACCATTAGTGCCTAAAACTTCAGATATTACTATACTAGTAATACTAGCACTTCAGGTACTATTTTTTTGTACATATTTATCTATGACAGTTTAATTTATAATTTAGGCACAGTAAGAGAAAAATAATAGTAATCAATAATAAAATGGAACAATTATAACAATATGTCCTGTAATTGAAGTTTTATGAATGTGGGATCTCTCCTTTGAAGTATCTTACTATACAGTACTCCTTTTTCCTATGTGATAAGAGAATAAAATGTCTATGTGATGATATAAGTGAGGTGAATGATGTAGGTACTGTGACATAGAGCTAGGCTGTTATTGAACTTTTGGTAATTCATCTATCTGCTTCAAGACTGCAGTTGACCATGGACAACTGAAATCTTGGAAAATGTGGATAAGGAGGGACTACTGTACACGAAGATGTAAAAGGGTGACATCATGTTCCAAGTACATGTGATAGGCAGAAAAATGCCTCCTCAAATATGCCCTTGCTTAATTCCTGGAGCCTCTGAATATATTATGCTACGTGACAAATCTTTGTAGCTCTGATTAGGTTAAGCATCTTGAGATGGAGAGACTTCATTTTCTTGAATCTCCTTGAATCTCATAATAAAGTTCAGAAATGTGTCCTAATTCTACCAATGATCAATGATTTCATCACAAATGCTATATTAGTTTGCTAGGGCTTCTATGATAAAATACTATGAACTTAGTGACTTACACAACTAAAATTAATTTTTAAAGATCTGGAATTTTGAAAGTCCAAGATCAGAGTGCCAGGAGAATTGGTTTCTTCCAAAAACTTTGTTCTTGGTTTGAAGATGGCCTCTTCACATGATGGTCGGACCTCTGTCTACATGCACTTCTGGTGTCTTCCTCTGTCTTAGTATCCTTTCTTTTTAAGAACACTGGTCAGATTTTATTAGAGCTCAGGCTGATGGCCTCATTCTAACAATTATCATTTTATTTTTTATTTTATTTTTTTAAAGATTTTATTTATTTATTCGTTAGTGACACAGAGAGAGAGCAGGAGAGACACAGGCAGAGGGAGAAGCAAGCTCCACGCAGGGAGCTCAATGTGGGACTTGAGCCCGGGATCCCAGAATCATGCCCTGGACTGAAGGCAGGTGCTAAACCACTGAGCCACCCAGGAATCCCCAACAATTATCATTTTAAAACCATGTCTCTAAATATAGTCAACATTCTGAGATAATGGGAGGTGGGGCTTCAAAATATTAGTTTTGGGGAGGACACAATTCAGCCCCTAACAAAGAGTTACAGAACTTTGTCCACCATTGCTGCTATGGTAGACACTATTAATATTTTCCTTACATTCCTTACATAAACGACAAACACCCTTCAACATCCATTGAAGTCAGGAGGAGCCACATGACTTACTCTGATCAAAGGGATGTGAGAGAAAGTGACACTGCAAGTATTTAGGCATCAACACTCAATCCTTTGTGCTCTCTTCCTCCTGCAGCTTTAGCCAGTGAGATTTCAGATAGTGGAGCCTCATTCAGCCTGGAAGCTAGGTGAAGAATAATTGCAGTGAGAGCCTCGTGTATGTGCAATACAGATGGAGCATTCTCACTTGTTTTCAAAGCACTGATACTTTTTTTTTTTTTTTTTAACTACAGCATAACCTAGTCTCTGCTGACTAATAGAGATGCTATTGTTATTATGGCTACTCCTAGAATAGTTAGGCTCTCTTTCTCTGTGCCTAATTATGCATTATAGTCCATGAATGTCATGATTTCCTTTATACTTCTCATGCCTTGGTTTACATTTGCATGTAAGGCAAACTTTCTCTTTTATTATCTTCACCTATTTAGAGCAAAACATCAGTGTTTTCCTTTCTATCATTGTGAATTTTTATCTTTTGCTTGAACTTCCAATATTGATTCATATATCACCTCATTCCTACTCCATTTTAGGATTTCAGTCCTTATTAGTCTGGCAAATATCACTGAATCTTGATAGTTTCTGGAATTTTTTTTAAAATTTTTTTTAAAATTTTTATTTATTTATTTATGATAGTCACAGAGAGAGAGAGAGAGAGGCAGAGACATAGGCAGAGGGAGAAGCAGGCTCCATGCACCGGGAGCCTGACGTGGGATTCCATCCCAGGTCTCCAGGATCACGCCCTGGGCCAAAGGCAGGCGCCAAACCACTGCGCCACCTAGGGATCCCAGTTTCTGGAATTTGATTATTTTAATAACTTCTAACACATTGTGAGACAATTTTATCTTTGTCTAAAACCCATTTTAAAGAAGGAAAATCTTCATGTTTGAGGTTATAGTAAAAAACCACTGCCTTCTATAAGAAAAAAAAAAACTATTTTTTTGGCAGAGGAATTATCTTCAAGCAGGAAGAATACATATTGACACTAGAGACTAGGAGAGTTAAATAAACAAGAGCAAAAAGAAAATTTGCTCTGCCAAATACAAAGCCATATTCTAAAGACAGAGTAACTAAGAGAGTATTGAACAAAGAATTGAAAATCCAGTAATTTACAAGAGTTACTATATTTGCATTTCTGTTTATATGTGGAAAGGGAAGAAGAGAGAAAAGAGAGAGAGAGAGAGAGAGAGAGACGTGTTTCAGCATGTTATTAAAAAAAGTAATTTCAAAATAGCTGAGGCATATCATACTTTGTAATAAAAATCAAAATTTTAGAAACTGTCATTTCCAACCTAATGAAGATTTGTGTTATTAAATTATTGATTCTTTAAAAGTTAAAAATATGATATTTCAGTTTACCTTGTGTTTAAGAGAGCCATCTGTTACAACTGGGACATTGAGAAATAAATTAATTTCTCCTTTCTATTCTTACTTCTTGCTATGTGGATCATGAATGTGAAGATTAGAGGTTGAAGAGTTATCTGGAAATGACAAACACAAAGTTAACAGCCAACCACTAAGAATGGCAAAAGACATACAATGTGTTTGTATCCGTATGTGTGTCCACATTTTTTTCCTGGAATGATGAAGAGAAAGAGTAAATGGTAGTTCTATTCAAAGAGTAGGATTGAAAGGTTACCATGAAAGAATGGGGTTTTTTTATATTATACATTTGAACTATTAGGTTTTATTAACAGATTCCTGCTTAAATGTACATAAATGAATAAAATAAATTTAAATAATTACTTTAAAATAAAGTATGTATATAAATTTATTTATATTATACAACATATGTATAATGCATACAAATATGTGTTATATATATATTATTATAAGTTATGTTTTACTGAATTTGTTTCATTTCTTTCTTCTTATGCAAGAAAGAGAAAAGTCACTCAAAGAGAAATAAATTCTGATAGGCATTAGTTATGTCAGTAGCAATATTCAAAATGAAAAACAATAGAGCAACATATATGTGATACTTGAAAGAAACCATGAGGCAAGAATTTATATGCTGCTCACCTGTCCATTAATTGATCAAAGGTATAACAAATGTTTAGAAATATAAGAATTCAAACACTATCACACTAATAAGATCATAGTCTCTCCAGAATACTAAATGGATATAAGAGCTTCACCTATCTAAAAAATGACTATGGAAACCTCAGGAAAGGGACTGAGCATTAAGGAAGTCTAATTATAGATCTGAAAGTAAGACAAAAGAGAACTGGTATGCTTATTGAATGTTCAATCCTTGAATGATGTTGATAAAAATAGAACTAAACAAGTTGAAAGAGAAGACACAGATAAAGGAAGGAGTATTATTAGTATCTCGACTGCCTTACAAGAAATAGTTGAGTTATGGGGCACCTGGGTGGCTCAGTCAGTTAAGTGTCTGCCTTCAGCTCAGGATTGAGTCCTGAATCAGGCTCCCTACTCAGTGGGGAGTCTGCTTCTACCTCTCCCTCTACTCCTTCCCCCACTCATGTGCCCTTTCTCCCCCCGCCAAATAAATAAATAAAAACATTTTTTTAAAGAGAAATAGTTGAGTTTCAAATGACATCATTTAAAGTTTTTGAATTTTTGAGGAAATGTAAACATATGTGACAGTACATAAATAGATGGTAAAGATACCATTGCTATTGAGTAAAATAGATGCTAGATGAGAGCACAGCAGGGATTAGGAAGATATTAGAAGCAATTTTAGTTTTATTCCTAATGGAGAATCAATAAACACAGTGTAATATATGTACTATATGCTTAGTTCATCTATCAGATTGGGTAACAAAGTAAAATTCAACTATATTTTGGATATAAGACAGACAAATGTGATCAGAAGGATTAAAAATAAAAAAAATGAATAAAACATCAAAGAAAAAAATCACAATCAACAAAAAAAGAAACAACAGTTGTGCTTAACAGCTTACAAAAGCAAAATCCTAGTCAAAAGTTCTAAGTGAGACAAAGAATCTGTAGGTCTCAATGCACAATAGAATTATAATAGCTATCAACAACCATGCACACAAAAACTCAGGAGGAATCTCTGAAGCTGAAACCACAGGATATGAAATATATAAAGTTGCCTTTAATAAAAGGAGGCAATATTCCTCCTTCAGTCCAAGACAGATTAACTGTGTAGCAATTTCTTATGGGTATGAGAGAAGTAAACAACATAAGATGAAAATGTAAAAAGTATATACCAAACCTTGTAATAATGAAGAATAGAACTTCATTTTATCTATATATGCCATTTACAAAATTGGATCCTATAAAAAGCACCAAAAAATATTGATAACATTTTTAAAAGTACTCATGGCATTATTTTGTTAAAATGAAATAAAAGTATAAAGTAATACAAAATATTTAAAATAAAATATTTCACCTTGATGTTGAAATCATGATTTTTTTTTAGATTTTAATAAACACCTCATGAGTCAAAAAATATAAAATAATTTTGAAAAATTCAAGGATATAATTAAAAAATTAAAAGCATAATATAGCCAAATATTTGATAAAGCTGAGGCAGTTATAGGAGGAAAATTCATAGTATTCAAACATCTACATAGTAAACATAATAAAACAATGAAATCTTCAAATACGAAGTTGGAAAAAAGCCAGTAACATTAATAAGAAAATAGCAGAAGAAAATAATTTAAGAATAAGAGAGCAGTAAATAATGAGTTAGAAAACAAAGATAGATTAGAAATAATAACAAAATGCAACACTATTTGTTTATCTAAAAAAATACAACAATATAAACAAACCATTTACTGATCCAGAAAAAAAAAAAAAGAGGAGGGTTCTGGCTATGTGCATATCATCACCGAGTCCCATACTCTACTTTTACATATTCTATTCTGTAGCCTGTGATTAGAAAACACAAGCTACACAAGCCTTCTTGATACTTGGCTTCTTACTAGATTCAGACTACAGTTCAGAGGATGGTTGGAAGAGAAATTTTCTGCTGCTAGTCCCAGAATGTGTCTGTTGTTGGCAGCTTTGGTGTAGCAATATCAGCGTCCAGGATTTTTTTTTTTTTTTTGGGGGGGGATAAAATTTAGTGGTTCAGTTTTATTTTATTTTATTTATTTATTTATTTATTTATTTATTTATTTATTTATTTATATTTTTATTTATTTATTTATGAGAGACAGAGAGAGAGAGAGGCAGAGACACAGGCAGAGGGAGAAGCAGGCTCCATGCAGGGAGCCCCATGTGGGACTCCATCCCAGGTCTTCAGGATCAGGCCCTGGGCTGAAGGTGGCATCAAACTGCTAAGCCCCCCGGCCTGCTCAGCATCCAGGATTATAGACCTGTTCAAGCCAGCATCTGCCTGGAAGGTCAAGAACCCAACTGAGAACCAAATATGAGAAAGTTTAGAAAAAATAAAGACTAAAGACCAAGGATATGTGTGATTATTGGTTCAATATTATGACTAGTAAACACAAGCAAACACTATTATAATAACATAATTTTTACTGCAAATATCAACTGGTTGGAAGATTAAAAAAAAGAGAAAACTCATTAAAATAGTAACAAGATAAAATGCCTAGGGAAAAATAACCAAAATATGCTAAACCTAATGACATACAATCTTCTTACATAGAAGTCTCATTAAAAAGAAAAATTCTTGTCAAACAAAGTTATATATTTGATGAAGTAGTAATAAAATGCCAACAGGATTTTGTATCTAATGCTAGAAAGTTCATTTTAATTTTTTTATGGAAAAATATACAAGGTCAAAGCAAGAAGGCAAAACTTTATAAAGAAGAGCAACAATGAGGATGAGACTGAATAGTATTAACAAAAGCTCAAACAAAAATAAAAATATAGTATAAATGTTTTATAAATAAAGCCATATGATATTGACACAGAAAAGGTTGCCAGAAAAACACAATAATCTAGATCCAGAAATAGACTAAACAGTGTTTGATAAAAGCGCTATTTCAAATTAGTGTGAAAAACAATATATTTTTCAAATAAACAGTTTTGGGACAATAGATACTAATCACTCAGAAAACATAAATTTTGGGATCACACTTTATAAAACATAACCTAGAAATACTCCAAGATTTTGTAGAGTCAAAGATACAGAAGAAAAAAATGTCAACCCCACCTCCCCCATGATCTAGAAGAAATAAGTAAATTCATTTATACATTAGATATGGAGGAAGTTTTCCCACTAGGATTCAAAACTGAGTAATAATGAAATAAATGATTGATAAATGCAACTACAGAAGCATTATATTCTAATACATATTATGTGTATATATGCACACCATATTTTATGCATTTATGTATTTTTGCATATATGTAACATAATGTATATGCATTTATCTATCGATATCCATCAATAATCCTAGGTAAGTTTTAAATTAGCTGTAAACAGAATGACCTATCTATGCTACCATTACCTAATCACTTTTTCCTTATTTTAATATGTAAAATTTCAAATGAATTTTAGTACAAAATCGTACATAAATATCTTGAATAAAATTCATGGGATATGTTGAAAAGCTCATAAATCAACTTCTTTGAACCCTAGTAATTTGTTCTTCATTTATAAATTTGGAAAAATAGCAACCCCATGTATCTTGTGCTATTTGTAGAGAATACGCATCATTTTGTCCCTTGTTTCTTTGGGAAATGTATCTTCCTTCCTGTACCTGCCGTTAAAATCACTCATCTCCATGGTATTTGAAGGAGCTTCCTTTTGCCCTAGGCAATGCTTCAACAAACTTTTTGGATATGGAATTGAGTAAGAGAAATTTGTCTGTCTTTGATTATCTGTATCTACGTTGTAAAGCTTGGAAACTATCTGTGGACACATTTCCTGCTATTCAGACATGAGAAATGTGTAAAAGTAGAATTCAGAAAAGAAATAGAAATGGAGAAGAATAGAGTGAGAGACAGTTGTTGATTCACAAACTTCTCTCATAAACGCAGAGGGTAAGAAAAGACTGAAGAAAGAGACAGCCACTTCACACTGGTAGGTGGCAGGTTTAACAACAGGAAACTTACTTACCTACAAGGCTTGTCTTCAAGACCAATAGATCTCTGCACCTTCTGCCAGAATCTTAAAAGTTTATATGGAAGTCTTTACTGAGTTCAGCCACTTATGCTATCCACATGTCTCAACAGCTCATTGTTCTCTCAAAGTTTTCTCCTTGAAAAGGTTTCTGGTGTAGGAAGCCATGTGCAGAATAGATTCCAAGGACACAGAATGGGTGTGAAGCCCCCCCATTGCCCATGTCCCCGGAGCTCTTAAGTTAACCTGTGGGCACATCCTCTTGGTGACCTCCTCTGAGTACACACATAGATCGAATTGACCAGGAACTAGAGACAACACACTTTTAAGCTTGTGTGTGTATTTGTCCTGTAACAACACTTCTTTCCACCAAGTTCAAATGTCAGCTGAGGACTTGTATAATAATTCCTTTAAATACTTAGGCTAGTATAGGTTAATATGTCTGTCGTGTGCAATCAAAAATATCCTTACTTAAGCAGTGATTGTAGAGATCAAGTGATTCAAATAAATAAAAGGACCTCATACTGTAAATTTCTAAATAGATATATGGTATCATTATCGTAATGACATAACACCTGCCTCATATTGACTCAGTATTTATGAGCGTCTTTTTCACCTTTATTCAGATTTTTAAAGACTCATAAAATTCAACTAGTAGTGAAAAAAAAAAACACATTGATATTACCCACTGGATTTTTAGATCCAAGGAAAAAGTATAGCTATGAATGGATTTGAAATCTGAGAATTTCATTACATTATGTAATGAATAAAGGCGAGATTTAAAAATTTTGTGTTATCCCAGTGATTACAGAGCTATGAAAATGAACACTTTTGATGACTATGCTGAAAGCAAAACTGTTTTAAATAAATTATCACACATTAATTTTTAAATGTCATGCTAACAAAAAAAAAAGAACACTTTGAACCCAGTAATGGACAGTAAGAACATTTTGCAAGCATAGAGAATATAACAGCATTGTAGAGGATTTTGGAAAGCTATCTTATTTAAAAACAGTTTTGCAAGCCAGCAATACTCGATTTTTATGTTAATTTTTTCTGTAACTTTAGCAGAAATGAAAAACAAAATATTTATATTCAAAGTATGCACAGCAGTCTTGACTCCTTAGTTTGCATAATACAAATGGAATTTATCATAAGTCTTAAAAATTCTATCCCTCCTGAGTTTTTCAGTATTATATCCAATTCTTCTCTTTCAGGGATCAATAGTCTATTTTTCTTACAAATTCTAACTTCCCCAATCAAAAACAAATAAGTAAGCCAAAGTCACAAATATTCTATTTCTCTAAAAATAGAAATTTCAGACGATCAAAAAAAAAATAGACACATACATTTGTAAAATGTGATTTCCACAAAAAATGTGATTTCTATTTGAATCCCTCATATTTTATTCAGGGAATTCATCAATGGGATAATATGCACTTGTTTCTATCTTACTACACACATTTTATTTCTTCCAATATTATCCATTTAAGGTAAATAATAATTTTTACTTAAAGAGATTCCAAGCCTATGCTACTGTAATAGATTACTTTAGAAAAAGTAACTCTTTTTGTGAATGCTCTTAACCCATGCTCATGATGGTGTTTCATTTAATCAAATCCATCTAATTTCTTTTCTGCATATTAAATAACTGTAATATACTTTAGTGCATATGGAGGGATCCTGGTTGAAAGGTGGAAAAAGAATCAGATTGATCTCTGATGTATTCAAGAGTGATGGATCTAGCAAGACATGAAGAAATGGTATCCTGGGATTGCCCAATTAATGAGAAAATGAACCTCTTTTATTCTCAAAAAAAAAAAAAAAAAAGTTTGGAGTTTCACCTAACTGCTAATGATATGAATTGACAAAGACTATTGTTACTAACAGCTACTGAGTGCATAGTTTATAACTGATGTTCAGAGATTCTAAATACTGTTTTAAGGGGTGCCTGGGTGGCTCAATCAGTTAAGCAACTGCCTTTGGCTCAGGTCATGATCCTAGGGGCTTGGGTTAGAGCCTCACAACTGGCTTCCTGCTCAGCGGGGAGACGGCTTCTCCCTCTGCCCCTCCTGCTTGTGGTCCCCTCTCCCCTTACTCCAAAATAAATAAATAAAATCTTACAAAAAAAAAAAATATATATATATATACTGTTTTAAGGAATACCTTTCCAAACTTTGCCATTACCTTAATTTGATGAGTTTATTATAATTTGAGTTTTGAGATAATTCTTTTAATTCTGTAATATATCTTTTTGACTCAAGCTCCAAAATATAACAAAAAACAATAATGCATAATCACCAAAATATGGCTTAAAAGTAACAGTTTTTTTGTTTGTTTGTTTGTTTGTTTGTTTGTTTGTTTAAAGATTGTATCTATTCACTAATCAGAGGCAGAGAGAGAGAGAAGCAGAGACACAGGAAGAGGAGAAGCGGACTCCATGCAAGAAACCCGACGTGGGACTGGATCCTAGGACCCTAGGATCACGCCGTGGGCTGAAGGTGGAGCTAAACTGCTGAGCCCCCCAGGCGTCCCAAAAGTAACAGTTTTTTTTTTGTTGTTGTTGTTAGTTTTTTAATAGTTCTTTTCATTGTAAATAGTTCCAACCTTCCTAAATCCTCAAAAAAAAAAAAAAAAAAAAAAAAAAAGTCTCTTTTCAGGACGAGTAATTTTTTTTTCTTTTTTATTTCTCACTGCTCCTCTTTAGACCATTTTTAGGATGATTTTATTACAATATAAGTTTTTCTTTTATGTTTAATGTTTAATATTTCCTTTCACAAGCTTAATTAATGGTTTCCTATTTTAAGTTATGGTTCTAAAGTCTTTTAATTTCTCACTGTTTTTTCTTTAGTTCTTAAAGCCAACGTGTTTTCTTTTTCATCTTTATTCTTGATTTTTACAAAAATGTTATTCAAGCTACATTCCAACCTGCAAATATAATTTATCTCTTTAATGTCTCTTTTTTATATATGTTAGTAAAATCTACTATTAATCTATTATCTAATCTAGAGTTTGGATCATTGATTAATGCAATCATATTCAAGATTAATGAATAAATTAGATTTTTTTTTTTTTTTTTTTAGTAGGATCCACACCCAGTTTGGAGCCTAATGCAGGGTTTGAGTTCACTGACCCTGAGATCAAGATCTGAGCTGAAATCAAGGGTTGGACGTTTAACCAACTGAACCATCCTGGTGCCCCTAGAGCTATATATATATATATATATATATATATATATATATATATATATATATTTAATTTAAATTTGATTAATTAACATATAGTATATTATAATTTTCAGTGGTAGAGTTTAGTGATTTATCAGTTGTATAGAACACCCAGTGCTCATTACATCACATGCCCTCCTTAGTGTCCATCAGAGCTATTTTTAAAACAAATGGTGGAAGTAAATTTTGTACCTGTAGTTAAATCCCTCTGAAATGCTGGTTAGTTCAAATATACAAGTGAGATTTAAAAGAATTAATCCAGTGGTAACATTCTTCAATAATTATTTATGTTCCTGAATAATTATTCACTCCTTCTTGAATAATTATTCATTCTTGAATAATTTTGCATTCTCCAGAAATGTAAGGTTTGAGTAAAGGTAAAATTCAGCGGAGAATTATTAGACTTTGATAAATTTAAGTAATGTTTATGGGTGTAGAAACAGAAATAGTATCTTACATGTGGAAACAAATGGGAGTTTATGAAATGATGCATATGAGAGACAATTACAGAGCTATTGCCACATCATAATAGATCAAGTATGGCTTTGAGATACATATTGGAAGTTAATTCTTACATGGGAATACCCTTCTCTAGGAGGTAGAAATTGGAACATTTTCCTTAAATGTGGACTGTAGTTGCAGTAACAGACAAGATTAACTATATTATTTCTGGTGCCTAGTTCAAAATGAAAAGGGAGAAATCCTTATGTAATAATCTCTTATAAATTAAAATATCAACATCAGAGCATGAAAGGAAGTCACAAACACCTCTTGGCCAACACCCTGACTGCAGAGTTGCATTCCTCTGAATCTGGTTGGAAACAGGAATCATTGTCATGTAGATATGCCTATCAGGTCCTGACCTCCAGAAATCTGATTGACCCCTGGCTCTGAGTGCTGTTCCCTGAAAGCTGTCAGTGAACTCATACTTCCAATAGGGTCCTCTCAGCAATGACTAAGTGTGTCAGGGTTACTGAAGTTGGATCATTTTATTTAAAAATATTTTAATTATTTTTTCTATCTAATCTTTCTTACTTCTCTCTCTCTAGAGGAGTTAGACATGCATAACAGTCTGATGCTTTCTTTTTTTTTTAATTTTTAAAAAATCTTATTTATGATAGGCACACAGTGAGAGAGAGAGGAAGAGACACAGGCAGAGGGAGAAGCAGGCTCCATGCACCGGGAGCCCGACGTGGGATTCAATCCCGGGTCTCCAGGATCGCGCCCTGGGCCAAAGGCAGGCGCCAAACCGCTGCACCACCCAGGGATCCCCAGTCTGATGCTTTCTTGAACTTCTCTGGTTTTCTCTCATTCTCTCTTACCCAATAACTCTTTTGCTCATCTAATCCCATCTTGGTGTCTGCTTCTTGCAGGACCCAGACTAAACCTATGGTATCAGTAGTGGTCTGAAGCAAAGGGCCTGCATTCTGGGACCATTTATTCATCATCTGATAGGCAAACATGATGATATCTAAAGTAGTATGGATGGTATATACAGTGTGGTAGTGACAATGTAATTGCTGAAGATTTCACAGGAGGTGCCCTGGGACGTAGTTACAGTTGTGGGAAGTGCACTTGAAGGTGCAGTGATTTGAATATTGGAAAAATGTGAAAGTATAAATGGCTGGTCATTACTGACACTCTCTAGAGAGATAATGAGAAATTAAAGGTTACTAATGGCAGATACGGTCTAAATTTGAGAGTCAAAGGATACTCTATAGCTTACAAGTAGGGCCCTTCTTTCCTATAGCAGAAAGATGAACATAGTTGAGCAGAAAAACATCAAACAGTAAGAGATACACAATTAGCAGGTATTAAATACTCAGCCAAAACATATTCAGTCAATCTTGGGAATATCCCAGGTATTAGATATTGAGGATGCTGGATGAAGAGGGTGAGACTATAAAAACAAGTAAGTAAAAATTAATTGACTTGAAAATACTTTCTTAGGGGTAAGGGATTTAACAACCTGGCAAAGATCCCAGGGGACAGATCAAATTCTGTTAGGGTGCCCCTGAGAAACCTGGAGAAACTGATGGCTAATGCTGAACAGAGTAGAAATGATCAAATTATCCTGGCTGCCAGCAAAAGAAAGAGAAAAGCTGAGGAAAGTGGGGATGCTGAAATTAAAATCTGAGTCAAGAAAACTGCCAGAGTATTATATTTTATATTAAGGCAAAATGGATATAACATTCACCAAGGCTGTCAAGAATGTGTTGATAAACGAGGACTAACCTAGGAAATACAGAGATGGCTCTCCATTTCAGGCTCGGTATGACAGTTGGGGTGTTGATTTTAGTGCTCAATTTGCTAATACCCATGAGGCCCTAATAGAGGTAATACTAATAGAGTTCAGGTGATAGCACTTAACTATCAAAACCCAGAAGGCTGCAATTACCATAATATAGCAAGGTTGGAGGTACCAACAAGAAGGCTTCACTAGCAGGGAATTTTATGAACAGTTAATAAAATGTGGCATCCCCTGGGACAGTCAACAATGATGCAGGAGCAGATAGCTGAGATTAGTGCTTCAAAAAAAAATTCATGTCTTCCTGACCCAGGACGTACCTACAAGTAGCACCTATAGACTTGAAAGTTGGAATAACTTCCACATTGCTTTCCTGCCTGTGAGGTGAGTGCTAATATAGTAGGAAGGGGCCAATCAAAACCTCTGAAACTACTACTCCCCATCTCCCAGCTTCACAAAGCTGTATTTTTTATACTTTGTAGAGAAAATGAATGTATTGACCTGGAAGCAAAGAGAGAAGAAGATACTCTGATCCAGAAAAAGTGACAGGGTAAAATGAGGATAAATTGATAATTAAGTTTAAAATCTATCTTTAACAGCTGTGTCGGCTTCAAAGGATTAAGGAACCACAGAAGAAAATTAAACATTAAAGAAAAATTGAAAGTATAACTGCTGTAGTAAAGGCATTGGCAAATAAGGAATGTTTATATAGTCACTGATTAGTGCAAGTTGTTTAAGACCTTGGAAACTCAAGTACCAAAGGAAGACATTGCTTTGGGGAAGAATACCTGGCTAAGTACATGTAATTTCTCTCTCTCTTTTTTAAATATTTTATTTATTTATTCATGAGAGACACAGAGAGAAAGAGAGAAAGGCAGAGACACAGGCAGAGAGAGAAGCAGGCTCCATGCAGGGACCCCAATGTGGGACTCGATCCTGGGACTCTGGGATCATGCCTTGAGCCCAAGGCAGCCGCTCAATCACTGAGCCACCCAGTAACGCAGTACATGTAATTTCTTACTAGATGGGCTAGATTTATGGATGTACAGCATCCAGGAGGAGAAAGGAAGAAGAGGGAGATAGGTACCCAATAAAGCATATTCAAAAAATGCCATGAGTTTCTCCTGATATTGAAGCAGTGCAGACAAAATAGCATGAGATGGGATTTGAGTAAGAATAGTAATGTTAACTGTGGCCTGTCCTAGATTTGTAGTGTCTGCTCACAATAGAGAATAAGTTCTCTCTCTGGGTAGAGCTCTTTCATGCATTGCGATTCTGCCTGGAGTTGTTAGAGAAAAAATGGAAATGAAGTGGTTTCAAATATTCAAGAGATCCTTTATGGGGAGAAGTTGTCATCAAACTATTGTCATTATAGCAAATTTGACCTAGGGACAGGTCATAAGTAATTTCTTCAATGGATGATTTCTATCATCTGATTTTAAAATATCAATCCATAGGATCTGGTCAACTGGCATGGATTCATTAGATCTTGTATGAAACTAAGATCTATTTGTTTTCTAGTCTATATTCTAAAATACAATGTCTAATAAGTATTAGATAGGGATATCATTTAAAGCAGTATTTTTCCTAGAGTGTCTTGAAATATGAGTGTAGAGCTAGAACTTTGATAGCCTCCTGTCTTTTGAATTGTTACACAGTTTTGAGGTATACTTTTGAATTTAATCTGAGTTTGGGTATTCCAGTGGAGCCCCATCTTTTATAAAAAAAAGTCTAACCTGAAGCTACAGAATGACAATCTAAATAACCTCGAGATCAGACCATCCCTTGAGATCTTTAATGCTTCTTTGCTCAGCAGCTGCCCTTCAACCCTTCTAGAACATACTGGTTTTGTATCTGCAGTTATGGATTGTAAGGTAATTATCACTTTTTAAATTATCTTCTTGAATGATCTTTTGACTGATTCTTGGAACTTCATTTTATCAGAATTAGACTAAACTATTTTCCAAAGCTAAGAAAGAGATGAAGTGCTTCTCTGGGGACAAGCTTGCTTACTTTCTGTGAGCGGCCTTGTTTCCTGACATGTGTTGGAAATCTGCCTAGAAAATAAAGCCAATAAGCAATGAGAAACAGACAAGAGATGAAGTGAAAAAAATTTCATGGCCCTGGTTCCATTGCTACTGAGGCTCTGCTCTTCCATTGTTTTCTCTAGTTATATGAATTTTCTGATAAGAGCTTCTGGGCCAAAACTAGTTGGATTTGGGATTTCTTCTATTCTTTGTATTAAAGTAGAAAAGAGAAGATACATTTTAAAGACTTTGATTTTTCCAAAAAGGATTTGTAATACTACTTTTTCAGCTCTGTTATTATTTAAAATAGATATTACTGAAAATTGGAGAAGAAATGGTAAAATTAATACATCAGTGATTTTGCTGTTGCTGAAATAATTTTATTTGAGATGTATTGCCATTTATTTCATTAGATAAAAGCTCCATAAAGGGAGAGATCCTATCCATTCTGGTTTTTACTTATCGTTAATATCTAATCCAAGAACTCAATACATATTCTGTGACTTCTCAAATGTACTATACATCTGTAGAGGGCAAAACAGAGTCTGTCATGTCAAGCAGGAAGCCTGTGTCGAGCAATGATGCAAGTAGTTAAAGGTACTGCAGATAGGAGCTCTACCTGGGACCCGCATCAACTGACACCCAGAACTGATAACAAGCAGAGGCAAAGGAGGCAGGGGCCCAAGACTGATTAAAACCCATTAAAAAGGGGAGGATTTTTGTAGCAAACTGTCAGACTCTTCAGACCTGACCTCTCTATGTCTGATCACTTAAAAAAGGAAATTGTCACTGAAGACTCTGCCCCACTGAGCTCCGAACAAAACTGAGATCCTTCATTGCTTGAACATAACAAGCAGTAAGTGCAGAGAGCCCACCCAGACAGGAACCAAGTCTTAACTGTGCCCACAGACTGATTTTGTCTTCGGTTTGTTAATTTCCCACACCCTTCTGTTACCTTGTTTGCTGTGTGATTTGTCTTATGTCCTGCTCTGCATGCTGTGTAAGAAGTCAAGTTTAATCACATGGTGGAGTGTCTTTGAGTTTGGAATCCTGAACATACTTTATAATTGTGATTAACTTTGCTTTATGATTGAATAAAGCTGACATTGTGGAAAGACACAATTTTGTGTGTGCCTTCATGGCATACTCATAACAGCATCTTATAAAAATCACTAGGAATTAAGACATACGATACAATTGGAATAGTAACAGGAGGGAAATTCTGCCTAAAGAAAGATATAGTTTTGATATTGACTTCATTAAAGTCCTATCACAATTATTTTTAGAAGCTTCTGGAACAAATAGAAAAAAAAGATTTTAGAACTGTTTCAAGGTTCATCTACCCATATAATTGGTCATATAAAAAATAGTACAAGTTGAAAAAGTTGTTTTTCATGTTTTTAACATGGAGATATCAGGTTTTCCTTGATTTTCAGCAATTCTTCTCCCCTGACAACATGGTGAACAGTGGTTGTGCTGATAAACTAAGTAATTAACAAAATGAACTACAGTGAGTGAGGAGATACTCTTCCTTTCCTCACTCAATAAATAATTCATTCATATTATGTAGTGGGTTGGAGCACCCAATGTGTCTTAAAGGAACACATGAATAGGAGATGCTTTCTTTCTCTTTTCCAACAACAAAGACTATTTTTGAGTTTCATACCTTATTCCATTAGCCAATATTCTTTTTCCTATTCAGAAATTTCAAGTGAAGGGAAGCCCTATTTGCTAGGAAATCAATCTATTTTTATGAATTCTTATAATATCTGTCCTTAAAATAACATTATAATTTCATTATTATTTTTAAAAATATTGATAAGTTTAGGTAGAAAAATCAAACTACTACTTTTAACAACAAAAATATATACTTGTAGAAGAAAATATTCTGTTGTGAAAAAATAAACACCTTTTAGTACAGCTGTAAAGCGTATTTGTTTAACTACTCTATCTGGCTCAAAAACAATCCTTACTGGAGGAATTCAAAAGAATAATTACTGCAAATGTTAGCAAAATAATTTTAAAAATTGAGCAAGAAAAAATAGATTATTTGCTACTAAACTTATTACATTCAAAATTAGTATTAAAATATCAAAACCCAATGAAAACAAATTAAGGAGTTTTTGTTAGTCTCTTCAAGAACTCTTATATGATGACCTGTAGAAATTAAGCATTAGCTTAGAAAAAGAAAAGCTATGTAGGACCTATATAAAGAAAACCCAAGGATGCCTGAGTGGCTCAACAGTTGAGAATTTGCCTTCAGCTCAGGGTGTGATCCTGGAGTCCCAGGATCGAGTCCAACATCGGGGTCGCTGCATGGAGCCTGATTCTCCCTCTGCCTGTGTCTCTGCCTCTCTCTCTGTGTCTCTCATGAATAAATAAATAAAATCTTAAAAAAAACCCTAAAATTTTACTAAGCAATATCAAGACAAACTTAAAATTCTTAATTCATTTTACATGCAAAATAAAACAAAAATATATATCATTTTCAAAAATTATGTTCTGTAAGGGGTATTGTGCATTACTAGATATTAAGAAGATAAATTAGTAGGAAGAGAAGAAAATGACCAGAAGTGGTGTTATCAGGAACACCAGCACAACGAGGCGATGGACTGGCTCTGCTCTCAAGAAACTCATTCTCTACCAATGAGAAGGAGTGCTTGTAAAATGCACTAGAGGGAAAAATGAGTTTGAGGACCCGAAGAGTTAAGGTGTAGCTAGGTCACATCATTTTTTCTCTCTGTAAAAAGTGTTTCAAGCCAGGGAGAATACTTGAACTAGGGCTTCTTAGAAAAATGGAATTTTTCCAGGGAATCCAGGGATTTCCTGGTGAGGGCAGGGCAATTACAAGAACAACCTGGCCTATCTTGTCATGCCAGAAGCAAAAGAAGTGTTTAAAAAATGAAGGGGAAATGTCAAGTGGATGCAGTAGCCATCATTAAGTAGCTCCTACTGGTCAAATCTGAGACAATTTAAACTTCAAAATAAATAATGACTGTAATATATTATAAACTATTGACCAAATGTGGAAACCAAGACTCTATACTGATACATGGATTATATATGTGATATATAATATTATTAATATAATAATCAATACATTAATAAATATATAATTGCTTCAAATGTTTCATCTACAAAATACCTATTTATTACAAAGGGTAAAAGAGTAATTTTATAGTGAAGAAGACTGAATGATAACACACTAATTAGATGATCAAAGTGGATATCACCAGCAATGGAGAAAATTGTGTGCCATTTGATAAGGCACAATGAGAAGAACACAGTATCACTTCTGTATTCTTGCCAAAGTGGCATAACCAGTAGCTAATCAAAAGAACCAAACTGAAGTCTATTCTACAAAATACATGACTCGCTTTCTTCAAAAGCAAGAGTCCTGAAGATTAAAGAACTATTCCAGGTTGAAGGAAACTAAAGAGATAAGAGTATAAAATGCAAAGCACAATTCTGAACTGTTTAAGCCAGCTGGGGCTCAGCTGCTCTAAGCCAGGCTCCACTAGCTTTGACTGGAGGCTGTGGTTCCAAATCTGTACCACATGTTTTTCAATCTTCTGGATCAGCAAATTGCCTGAGGCACTTGCGTGTGTGTGTGTGTGTGTGTGTGTGTGGCCAAAATTCAGGGCAAGCTCAACTGCACAAATGTAGTGCTAGTTCTCCTCTCACTTCATATCTAAATTGCTTACTTGGCTCATGCACCTCACAGGGCTAAGCCCAATGTCAAGGGTGGGAACACACATGGATATATAATCGCTACAACTGAGCAAAGAAGAATTGAGATCAGTACTTCAACCTGCCATACTTATTATGTGCCTCATGCTTCCTTAGGTTCACTCTATGGCCTGGCACACAATGATGAATTCCCATATCAAGTATGAATTTGTGCTGCTCACACTGCTGACCCCAAAGAACGTGCTTATTCTTATTGATCTATTACTGTTGCATATTGTTTCTACTCTCGTTAATGAACAGACTACCATGTCAATGTTCCGTAACTGTGTTTGTTCTAAGAAAATACTGTCTTCCTTCATTTTGAACTTTATTATAAAATCTGAAAACATTTTATATCATCAGTTTAATGTTTGGTCTGGAGAAATACTCACACATGACTTAAAAAAAAAAGGCATGAGAAAGGATGCTTATGATAGCATGGTTCATGGGAGTGATAAGGTAGGAAATCCCAAAAGTCCTTCAACAAGATAGGAGTTAAATAATATGGCATTTCCATGGCAGTTAACAATGGAAAAAGGGAATAAAATAGGGTTTAAGAAAAGACAAAATAATGGTGACATGAGCTTGCTTTTGAGTCACAATACCTGAGTTTTTGTGCTGGCTCCAGTATATACAGAAGTTCTGTGACCTGATGAAAATCACTTAACCTATCCAAGTCTTAATATCCTCTTCTCTAAAAGCAGGTAATGAGGAACACATATTCCATGGGATTATTTGAGAATTAAAAGAGGTAATGTTCATAAAACAGTGGTGCCTTGCCTGGCCCATTTCAGAAGCTCCTGGAACTTCACACTACATTGAAATTACTATTTAGTAATTATGTATTATTAATTTTGAGTTCTCTAGGGAAATTACTCTATCACTGGTTTAAAAAAATAGATCAATGAACTGATATGAATTGTTCTAAAACTTAGTTACATATCAACATGTACATATATTACAAGCCACGTCCTCCAATTTGACACCTTGCCTTCCAGAAGGAGCAGACTAAACTGGGTGTCCACTTCTGATTTGAGTTTTTATTGCAGTCAATAGAAACTTCAGCCTGAGGCAACTGATGAAGTCCAACAATCAAGACAGTGCATGGAGAAGATACTGTTCCACAACTCTGAAGGCCTCCAGAACGTATCTATGAGCCTTATTCAGGAAACTTGTAAAGATCAGGTGAGATGTCAGGTCCTTGCTCTGTAGAGCCAACTCCAGCCGCAGTTGTCTCACCTGCATCAAGGGGTCATGCTCACCAGCTGGGGGCTCGGCCCCCCACCACTCGCTGCATGGTGAGGGTGCAGAGGGGGAAGCAGCCTCAAACTGACCAAGACCGTAACTGCTCATATCCCAGGAGAGCTGGGGAGTTTTCTGTAAAAAGCTGATTGCTTATTTCATTCTAACTACTTGTTTTATTAAATTCCCCCCTCTAATCCCCCCAAAGCCAGTGATTAGTCTAGTGTTTGCTGCAGGCATGTGCTAGATGCAGCGTTAAGCTCTCGCCCCAGGTCTCATGACATATATATCAGCCATGTACAGACAGATATATAAAATATATAAATAAATTAATAAATTTATGAAAATGTACACATAAAATGTCTTTATATGTCATTAAAATTAATGAAATAAAAATGGTGATCTACTTAAATGTTTGGAAGAAAACCAAAACTATATTATCCATCTCAAAAATATTTTGTTTTTAAATTTTTTTTAAAGATTTTATTTACTTATTCATGAGAGACAGAGACAGAGGCAGAGACATAGGCAGAGGGAGAAGCAGACTCCATGTAGGAAGCCCACATGGGACTCGATTCCTGGACTCCAGGATCATTCCCTGGGCCAAAGGCAGGTCCTCAACCGCTGAGCCACTCAGGCGTCCCTCAAAAATATTTTAAAACATTATTTTATAGATTTAATTGTATATTGGTAAATGTTCATATATTTTAATGTGTGAAATCAAAGATTTAAAGAGAATACAAATTAGTTAACACTTCTTTAGTAAAAGGATAAGGACAGATCCAATAATTTTCTACATGAAATCATTTCTTTCTGTAACAAAAAAAGTATTATGTATATTTGAAAGCATGAAAATAGAAATTATAAGTATTGTTAATGTAAATAAAATATATGCAATAAAAAAGGTAAAATCCTTATTATTGTTTAATAATAAAATGTTAGGAGCTCTGTTTAATCATTGAAAGAAAGAAAAGAGTTCTCTTTCTTAAAAACTACATATATTTTTCTCTATTTGTAGGACAAGATACTCTTAAAATATATAATCTGCATTATTTTGCTTTATTATGTAAATTAAGATATGAATAAAGTCAAAGCTTCCACTAGTTTATACTCAGTTTATTTAATTAGACCAAATAATATCAAATAAGCTTAATTTCACTATATTTAGAACTACTTATTTTGATCTCTTACATACTTGTAACAGAAGCCACTTTGTCCAACCCAAGTTAATATTATCAGATACATGAATTAATCTATTTTTTTTTAATTTTTTTTTTAAATTTTTATTTATTTATGATAGTCATAGAGAGAGAAAGAGAGGCAGAGACACAGGCAGAGAGAAGCAGGCTCCATGCACCGGGAGCCCGACGTGGGAATCGATCCTGGGTCTCCAGGATCGCGCCCTAGGCCAAAGGCAGGCGCCAAACCGCTGCACCACCCAGGGATCCCCATGAATTAATTTATAATTATTTCTCTCCCACATTCATTCATTCAAAATTATTTATTGGTATTTATTATAGGCAAAGGACTTTCTCATTGTTATTTAAGTTAACATTATCTATTGTCACAGTCATATTTTCCTTTGGGTACCAGAAGGACATATGTTGTATACCACATATACATACACATACACAGAAAAAGTTTCCAATTTAGTGTAATCTTCCTAAATGTATACATTTATTTAGTTCATTCATTCATTTATCCAACCCTATTTGTTAGTTTTCATATGCAAAGCACTGTTCTAGGTTGTCTCATGGACTTTACATTATATGGCAAGATAAAATAAATAAATAAATCTGATACCTAAGTAGATAATTAAATAAAATATATAATGGTTATAAGTAGCATGAAAATAATAAAAGCAGAATAAGGTGATAGAAAAAGAAGAAAAAATATTCTGTAATGTGTAAAACTATAACAACATTCTACTCACTATTATTTTATATCATATGCTTCCAAACTTCTTGAAAATTAATTTTTAAAAGTCACTACATTTGAGAGGAAATTTGATTTTTTTCTAATGTAAATATAATTAGACTTCTATTTATAAAAATACAAAATCATCTAGAACTTGCTAGTTGGCATTCTAAGACATAATTGGTCTCTGACACAATATGATATGATTTTTTAAAATATGCATATTTTAATGTATGTATTACAATGTTGATAGCTATCAATCTAATATTTTTCCTTTTAAGATATTATTTCCTTTTATTAAGGTTTATTCAAATTGTATAATGTATTACTTTTTTTTTAAGTACAAGTAACATATCCAGCATAGGACAAATTCTTAGACTCCAAATATTAAATCAAGGATTTAAAAATTTTCCATTAGAATATTTTTATTAATTTGTTTACATCTACTCTTTACTACAGATGAGCCCTATAATAATTCTTTCTTAGTTGAAACTTTGTTTCTCATAAGAGTCACCTCAGTTATTTGTTGCATTACCTACCTAAACTTCTAACATATATTTTTTTTTTTTAGAATTTTATTTTTTTTATTTATTTATGATAGTCACAGAGAGAGAGAGAGAGAGAGAGGGGCGCAGAGACATAGGCAGAGGGAGAAGCAGGCTCCATGCACCAAGAGCCTGATGTGGGATTCGATCCCGGGTCTCCAGGATCGCGCCCTGGGCCAAAGGCAGGCGCCAAACCGCTGCGCCACCCAGGGATCCCCTTCTAACATATTTCTTAAAGCATGTATGTATTCATGAATTTATTCTCCTATCATTCATTTAATGCTTAGTTACTGAGGATCTTCTGGATGAAGAACGATGTACTAAGAATGGGCATTAAAATCAATGATGTCTGTCTGTAAGACATTTATTTGCTATTCATAATTTAACTTCACTGAACCTCAGAAACATAGTGAATGATAAAGTACTAATGGCCTCTATAAAGTGTCAGGAAAATACTCTTCAGAATGATCTGACACATCACAATGGTGTGGTTTCCTCTGCAACATCACCACAGTGCCTCTTAAGACTCATTATGGAGACGGATTCTAAAATATTAAGGGAATTCAGATGTTCTGCAGTTAGGAAAACAGTAACATATATAAGGCCATTTTAGGAAACTTCATAATATTCCAGCCCTTACTTATCTCTCCCTACTGTCCTCAGTGCACTCCTCAGACAAACTCCATTCCTTGCTTATTCACAAACATAAGCCCATCATTCCTAGTCTCCATTTTAATTGCTTTTTTCTAATTCTAAAATTTGAAAAGTCACCTCCATTACTTGTTAATGATTTTCAGAAACTCTAACTCTTATAACTCTTCTCTCCCTGGTGTTCTCCAATGTGTATGCACACACACACACACACACACACACACACACCCCTCAAATCTCCAAATGATATAAATTAATGGTAAACTAGTGTGTACTTCCTACGGCAATATGGCTTCCAATCAATTTTTCTGGCCACTCTTAAATACTAGCAGCTATCATGTCTATCTTCAGTCTACCAGACATTGAAGACTGACTTGCCAGGGTAATGTGTTCTCACCATTACTGAGCACCTAAAGCTTGTTATTAGTTGAAAAAATATTAGCAGCAATGTCAAAAAGAACAGTAAATGATAATATAGCTATGTCTACAATAATGACTTTGCATGTATATTAATCTATGCAATGAACCTAAAGTTGGCTATTGTATTCACCTTTTACAAATGAGCTAAGTGATTAAGAGAGATTTTAAATAATTTGCCAAAGGTAATATTGTCAATCTATGCTCTTTGCTTTATCCAATTCTAGATTTTTAGTTCTAGATTTATTAACTTCCAAAGCTTAATTTGTATGATTTTTCCATACTATCTGATATTTTGAAACTTTTACCGTATTATTTTTATTATTAATTAATAATAATAACTATGATTATTATTATTGCAGTTGGATGCATTTATGTCTGTTATTTAGATTGTTACATTTTACAGAGAAAGGTTTATATGATTTTTATCTCTCTATCATTTGTCATCTGTCATCCATCTATTGTTATGCTTGGTATAGTGGCCTATTAAAATAATATTAAGTATTTATTGAATTTGGTAGTTAGTAGAAAATAAGTCATAAGTATTACAAGAGGACTTCATCAAACTGTTTTGTTTTTATTTTTTTTTCATCAAACTCTTTTAAAAAATTAATTTTGTTTCCCTTGACCTCATTCCCTCATTCATTTAATGCTAAAAAATAATAGTTAATTTCCCCACTTGGAGAGAATTGGATAAAAGTGGAAAAAACTCCAGATTTTGTAATAAAGCCCATTAATAGCTTCAGTTTTTTTTTTTTTTTTTTTTTTTTTTAGGTACAAGTGTGTGGGCTTTGATCTTGACAAGCTTCTGAAAAACTCTTATCAGACTCTGGTTGCTCTGGTGATCGACCATCTGTTTATACAACTGCAATTTTATTTCCTTCAGAAAATTAGAATAAAAAAGGAATTGAGAACTATGCTTGTTTTTTTCATCATCCTATTTTGTTATAGGCTGTTAATATTGGAAACTAGAAATAATGATCATCCAAATCATTTTCAGAAGAAAGCTTTTGATAATACCTGAAATTTAAAGGTTATGAATTTTAATAGCTTATGGTAATTTTCTGATAAAATCCTTTTGCTTAATATGTAAAATTTAATATAAATATAAACTCTGTTTTTAAATTGAAGTACAGTGGACACAGAATGTTACTTTAGTTTCAAGTGTACAGCATAGTGATTCACAACTCTGTATGTTATGCTATGCTCACAATAATGCAGCTACCATCTGTCACCATAAAATGGTATTGCTTTACCATTGACTCTATTTCATGTGCTTTGTGTAGCTCTCATCTCTGACTTATTCATTCCATCACTGGAAGCTGGTACTTTCCACTCCTCTCCACTTATTTTGCCCTTCCCTCTAACCTCCTTTCCTCTATTTTCATTGTTGTTGTTCATTTGTTTTGTTCTTTAGAGTCCACGTAAAAGTGAAACCATATGGTATTTGTCTTTTTCTGTCATATTTCACTTAGCATGTTAACTTCTAGGTTTGTCCATGGTGTCCCAAATGGCAAGATCTCATTCTTTTTTATCGCTGGGTAAAATTCCATTGTATTTACATACCACATCTTTATCCACTCATCTATCTGTGGATACTTACATTGCTTCCATATCCTGATTATTGTAAATAATGGTACAATTAACATAGAAGTGCATATTTTTTTTTCTAACTAGTGTTTTTTTTTTTCTTCAGATAAATATTCAGTAGTGGAATTACTGGATCATATAGTATTTCATTTCTGATTTTTTGAGGAATCTTCATACGGTTTTCCACAGTGGGTTACATCGATATTCATGCCCACCACCAGTGAATGAGGGTTCCCTTTTCTCTACATCTTACCAACACTTTTTATTTCTTATCTTTTTATACTTATTATTTCTCATCTTTTTATACTAGATACTATACTTATTTTTTTATACTACTATCTTTGTTATGCTTATATTTTTTTATTCTGACAAGTGTGAGGTAATATCTCATTGTGGTTTTGATTTGCATTTTCCTGATGATTAGTGATGTTGAACATATTTTTATGTGTCTATTGGCCATTGTATGTCTTCATTGGAAAAACACTATTCAGGTTCTCTGCTCATTTTTTAATCAATTTATTTGGATTATTTTGTTTGTTTGGTGTTGAGCTATATAAGTTTTCCATATTTTTATTTATCCTTGGAGTATAACTGGCATATAATGTTTTATTAGCACCAGTTGTACAACATATTTAACAATTCCATGTATATTTATATATTCTTTACATATTTTTACATTAAACCCTGATTAGCTATATCATGTAAATATAGATTCTCCCATTTAATAGGTTGCCTTTTGTTTTGTTGAAGGTTTTCTTCACAGTGCAAAATCTTTTGATGTAGTCTCAATAGTGTATATTTGCTTTTGCTTTCCTTGCCTGAGGAGACATATCTAGAAAAACATTATTAAGAATGATATCCAAGAGATTACTGCCTCTGTGTTCTTTAAGGAGTTTTATGGCTTCAAGGCTCATATATAGGTAATTTAATCCCATTGTAAATTTATTTTTGTGTAGGGTGTAAAAAAGTCGTCCAATTTTGTTCTTTTGTAAGTAGCTATCCAGTTTTCCCAACACCATTTTTAGGAGAAACTACCTTTTCTCCCCACTGTATATTCTTGGCTCCTTTATCATAGATTAGTTGACCATATAAGCATGGGTTTATTTCTGTGCTATCTATAATATTCCATTGAAATTAATATAGACATATACATAAGAAGAATGACAGTTTTTATCTATAATTTTAAGGGAATCATTCAAAATTGTTGTGATAGGTAGTATACTAAGTTCAGATTAATATAAAGATGACGATAATTATAATTGAATCACTTATATAAGAAGGACATGAAAGGGAGAGATTAAAATGGAAAAAAGAAAACAAACTTATTGTGAAAAAGTTAATTTTTCACATTTTGTAAATTTTATGAAATTATTGTGACTATACTTAAGCATTTCTAAGACTCCTCTCTGTGCCAGGAAGAGGCCCATATAAGTGGAATCTACAGATTATGAGTTTTGTGAGTTTCTTAGTAATTCTGACTCTGATCATTACATATTTCTTAGCTTTATGGAGGTAACACTGATAAAAAAAAAAAACACTACCCATTTAATATACACATCTTAATGAATTTGGAATATGCATACATCTATGAATATACCACAACCAAGGTACTAAACATGTCAATAACCTCTAAAAATTTTCTTGTACAATTTTAAATTACATTACATATATATTTTAATCTGAAATCTCTTTTCAAGAAGGTACCTAGGGTATGACATGACTCTATGTGTGTGTGTGTGTGTGTGTGTGTGTGTGTGTGTGTTATCCTCAGATGGTTTTCAGACACTAGTATAAGATAGTTTAAGGAGTTATTCAAGAATAAATCCACCCATAAGATATATATTTAAAGAACTGTAAGTAATAAGGCAATAGTGAGGGAAGAGGTAGTATAGTATAAATAATAATTAGGAAAATGCACATAATACACTAATAATTAGTGGAGCACAAGAATTAGCAAATATTTCTGAAGACCAAAAGCAAAATAATGCCTTTAAATTTTGAGGTGCTATTTCCAAGCATTATTCTGAAAAAAAAAAAAAAGAAAATATGGGAAAGAGATAGGGAAAGGAGAAGAGAAAAAATTGATGTGAAAGTGACAAATTGTCTAAAATTTGATTTCTAAATCCTTTTTTAAAAAAGATTATTTATTATTTTAGAGGGAGAGAGAGAGCATGAGGGGTAGGGACAGAGGGAGAGAGCAAGAGAGAATCTCAAGCATGCTCCCCATTGAGTAGGAAGCCTGCTACATGGGTACTTTTGTTTTTCTAAATTCTAAAAAAAAAAAAAAAAATTTCAATATTTTATTTCCTTAACTCTTCATTGGATGGCACAAAGGAAATTTTCTTGATATCTTGTTAATATGTAAAACCAAGAAACCTGTTGAAACCTGTTGTAAGTTTTCCAACTACACAATGTAGATTGTTCAAGATTCCCCCTATTTCATTTAGTTGATTAATTAATTATTTTTTTGAGAGGCAGAGAGAGTGTACATGGGGGGAGGGACAAGGGGCGAGAGAGAGAGAATCTTAAGCAGACTCCATGCTCACCACAGAACCTGATGTGAGCTCAATATCATGACTCTGAATCATGACCTGAGTCAAAATCAGAAGTCAGACACTTAACTAAGTCACCTAAATGCCCCAAGATTCTCTTTAATTTAGATTATTACATGTCATTTCCCACTTGCTAGCTTAGCATTCTATTTCTCCCAGGAAAATTACCACAAATTAAGTGTCTTAAAACAAAACAAATTGATTACATTACAATTCTCTAAGTTTGACACAGGTTTCCCTTGGATAATATCAAGGAATCAACAAGTCTTCATGCCCTTCTAAAGGGTATCAGGAGAACAGACTTCTCTGTTCATTCAAGTTATGGGCAGAATTCAATTTCTTGCATTTGTAGGTCCAAGTTTTGTGGATTCTACATTTCTCTCACACTTCCTGACTCATAGACTTCTTCCTCTATCTTCAGAGCCAGAGATGGTAATTTGATGTTTTCACTTTGTATTTCTGTGATGTACACTTCTGCCTTTTTTTCTCCATGACTAGGGATCATGTGATTAAAAATGGGTTCACCTGAATAAATCAGGAGAACTGTATTAAAATCTTTAACGTTTATCATATCTATATAATCTCTTTTGTCATAAAGATACTTATTTACTCTTTCTGGAGTTAAGGTATGGAGATCTTTAGAATGCCATTTTCTTCCTCCTATATAATTTTATTGCCATTATCCTCTGGAAAATCTTGAAATATAAGGGAAAATAATCTTTTAAGTCTGAATGCTAATATATGCTGAGCCCAGAGTAAGAAAGCTGCTAATATAAATCTTACTAATAAGTGGAAGTCAACTATCACCCTATTTTGTTCTAGGTATGTGTACCATAATTATAGCTGCCATGTAATATTATGTGAAACAAGGAGAACTCTTCTTCAGATGTGGAAATGAAATATTTACATTGTTTTTTTTTCATGCATAACAAAAAAAGCAAAGAAAATAAGCACCAAAAAATAAAATGATAATTTTGCAAAATTGCTTTGGTTGTACTCAAAGAAGCAGCATTTTTAAGATACTAGTGTTATGTCAGAGATTTTGTTATAATGCACAAAAATAATCTCCTCTAACATGCCAGATTATAGTGATACAATCATAACTCTGAGACAGTTTTAGCAAGTTGTTTCTGAAAAGTGGTTTATAATATAATAAAATACACAAACAGTTTCTCAGGATTACTGGGATATAGGCAGGTAAAAATCTAGCAATAATCAGAACAAAATTAACACATTCATTGTACTAGTTTAACTGTGTTTGATCAGCCTAAAAGAAAGAAAATCTTGCTGGTGTACTAGAATCAAAATGGCCTCTGAACCACAGGCTCAGTCCTGTAAAATTGATGATTACTGCAGAAAAAAATTAAATGCCTACATAGCAGTATTTTATGCTATTTGTAGATTAGCCTTATACATGAAGTATATATTTTTCATAATATTCTTGACCTAACAATATATTCTTGGTTCTTCATTTATCAAATATCACTTCTGGTCCTTCCTCTTGTGGAGTGAAAAACATACTATGCTTAACATAGGGATATCGTTATAAAAGAGTGAACTCCAGGAACTTTAAACTCTTAATTGAAGACAAGAGTTTAAATAAGAGAATTGTTTTGATTCAATTTGGAAAATAAGGCTGGATCTAAACAGTATATAAGGCTATTAAGAAAAATTACATATAATGGACACTTTTCTTAGTGATCTAAATGTCCATTAGGTTGAATTCCTTTTTTTTTTTTTTTTTTAATTTAGTACTAGCAGAACTATGCTGGATGTACTTAGTGATAAGAGCTGTTTGAGTTGTCAATATAGGTCTTACCATGTTTCCTGTAATCAGAGTAAAAACCGTATGACACATGGTCAATTCGTTTTTGCATTGTATAAAAAAGGGGGGCAGACAGGGAAATGGTTATACCACATGGTTTTATAAGTTGATTCTTGCTTTACTGAATCAGCATGATCATGTTGATCTAGTGAGTGCCTGCCATTTTTCATAAGCAAACTTGCTAGTAATATTATAACATTATATCCTCAGATGTAGTCATCCATCTAACTATGCAAAGGAGTGGGAATTATCTTGTTACTTTTAAGATGATACAAACAGTGTTTCGTTGAAATGTTAAATGATGTATGATGTTAGTTTTACAGGATAATCATAGTTCATGTTGATTTAATATTGGACAGTAAGAGAAATACAATATACCAGGTTTTTAACATCCATTAACAATAAAAGCATTTCATAAATTCTGTTAATGTCACCAGGAATGTCAAGAAAATATAGTTGAGTGATGTTGCCTAAAAGATAACTTAAATATTGAAAATTGTTGTCCTCCATGATGCAGATACCTACCTTATACTGCATTCCATTGTTTAAGTTTTCCCTTTTTCTCCTGTTATTCTATTATGTTAGATGACACACACACACACACACACTCACTGAATGAATATTTTGGACATCTCTACACTACAATCTCTGTTATTCATGTGATATCCATGTTAAAAAGTTAACATAATATTAAATGTCACGATGATATACTCAGTAATTTTAACAAGGCAATCCCTGACCTTTATAGAGAATATTTAACTTCTATAGGCACAGTAGATTTATCATGTCAAAAAGTGAAATAATTTTCCTCCTCAAAATATCCTTCTCCAATCTTCATTATGGTTAAGGATCCCTTATGATTATTTTACACATGTTAGACAAAGTTCTACAGTATAATTCTTGTAGATAGTTTCAGATCTATAGCTAAATTTACTGGAGAACAATTATGATGAATTCAAAGATCCTCAACTTCTCAATAATCAGTCTTGCATTTTATCTAATTGAATCTGCATAAGTTACAAGGAATATTGTCAATATAATCAGTACTGAGTAAGTTACTCTTCTTCAAACTTCTCAGGCCTTCTACCCTTTTGAATTTCAAATACAGACAGCACTAGATATTGTTAAAAGGCATATTACCTTGTGATAATGACAGTTATGGGTCTTTTACTTTTTTAATACAAGATCACATTTGTAATTCCATTTTTAGGGCATTGCTTTTAAAATATATATATGAGTGACACTGAGATAATACAAGTAGTTGGGTTGACAAATTAAATTTGCAGGAATTGGAGGTAACTTCACTAATAATTCACATAATAAAAGTGATCCAAAACCACAGGTTAAATGTGAAGTGCAAGACAACCAACATAACTCTTAGTTTCTACCTTGCTCTATTTATGGGCAGTCTGAGTGAGCTGAGCATATGAGATATTTAAGTGATAAACAAGTAGCATCACCTTCAGAAAAGGGAGGTATTTCAGTTAGAAAATGTCTTCAGATTTTTTTTTTTAACCCCGGAATTGTGTATCTATCATTGCCTTTATTCAGCAGTCACTTACTTCTCCTTGATCATAAATTTCAGATTATGGGTTTTACCAGCCTAGACTGTTTGGGCACATCCTTTAAATATATCATAAAAATATTCTGTGGGCACATTTACAGAATAATTTTATTGAGTCTTTTTTGGTGTTTTCCCATGGTTATAGACTAGCTGCTAATTCTTTGCCTATTAAGCATAAAATTCAGGGAAGTATCATGGAAACTAATATGGTATATTGTTAGACAGATATTCCTGAGGGAGATAGGCCTGTGTAACTTGACTGTTTTTAAAAATATCTGAAGCAATTTCATATCAGTCTCCTAAATCACATTTTAATTTTTAAACTTATGCACATTTTTTGGCACTGAAAAGTTAAAGGAATCATTATGCTGATTTTCTAGCCTTTTGATAATTTATTTTATTCTGATATCCAACAAAAAGGAAAATAAAAAATGATATAGGATCTGATGGAGAGGAGTTAGAATCAAGTAAAATATCATCAAGGCATCACAAAGCACTTGGAAGATAAAGCATCCAGAAGGAAATGATATGACTTGATCTTTCCTTAAAAATTGATTCTGTACTTCTTAAAAATAAATAAGAAAAAAGAAATTTACACTGTTTATCAACTACACAGCTAATAATGGAGGATAATTTATCAAGATGAGAAATTAATATGAGTAAATGATTATTACAGTATTGGAAAATAAACTTAGAGCAACAACTGTCAATTAAGCATGATGTACTTCATAAAAAAACAATGGCAGGAAGCAAAGGACCCAGAACTCATATGCAACAGAGGTGAATTGCAGTATGCTCAAAATGAATTGTACGTTTTTAAAATTATAATTAATAGTTTTGCAGCATGACAGAATGCAACTAAACCAATGATACCATATGTTTAATTCACTTTTTTTCCTGAATTTATAGTTTACAAACAAGTCATTAGGAATTGCCTCTTGTACAAAAGATTGTGAAACCTATGAATTGACCTCATCAAATTCATTAGTCATATCCTATATCGCTAGCCCGTGGGAAAAAATAGGTCTTAATGTTGCTGTTAAATTAGCTAATCTCCTTTTGTTATCATTGTCAGTTTGAGTTTAGTAAGTACACTGAGAAAAAGATTAGACGATTTTAGATTGGAGATCTCAGATTAAACGTTAAAAATTATTGTATTTCAAATAGAACTGAAAATAATGAAGTTTTTAAAAAAAGTACAGATGCTGGCAAATCTTGTTAAAAATATTTTTTTCTAAAAGGCGGGAAACCTGAGTCTATTTACCAACATCGCTGTGGAGTTTTTCCAGTGTCAGTACTTAGTGCATATTTGCTTATTTGATTCACCAGCATATGGCTAAATAGGCATGTGTATTTCGTTCCATCCACTCTCAAGAGATCTTTATTAAATTGAAAATAAAGTGATGCGAAAGAGAATAAACCCACAAAAGCTGAGATTACTGAGAAAGAGATATCAGAGGATGAAAGATATATTAACTTTTTTTTAAATACATAAAGCCACTGGAAGTGACTTTACAAATGAAACAGAAAAGAAAGCATCCTTCCAAAATAGATTTGGTATCAGACTGCTGTGAAAGTGGGAGTCAGTTCTCCATCAGAATACTGGAGATTTTCCAAATATGGTATAAGCTTGGAAAGGGTCAACGCTGGGGCTTCAAACAGGCTCCAGAATTAAAGCTCTAGCCACGAAGTCATGTACTAGTCAGTTCTTGAACTCTTCTTTCTGATACAGACAGTATCAGAAAGGTTAAGCCAGGTTAAAACCTGAGAACTAATTGGAACCCCAAAACAGAAATGATTCAATTGCTGCCTTGAGTCAGAGGAATGGATGTGGGAGAATCAGGGCAGGAAATTGTTGCTTTTCAACTTTACTCATCTATACCATATGACTTTTAAAAATTCTTTCTAGTTGGCGGTCATTAACAAATATTAATAGCATTGTGGACTTTTAATTGTCACCTACCAGTTGTTTCTTTGGATAATTGTGTGGATTCCAATCCAACATATTATCAAAAATTGTAATAAACAGATGGTGTTTTTTTTTCTTCAACATGCTGAAGAAAGTTTAGCATTAAGAAAGTAAAGTAAGTTGGCAAATATGAAACATTGGCTATTATTATAAATATGGATTTTGTAAATTAGCATTGGGATAAAAAGAAAAGCAGAGTTGGTGTTATTTTCAAATAAATGCTATGGAAGTAACTTGTTCCAATCAGATGATAACAATGTGGATCCAGGAATTTTTGCCCAGGACAAAGAAAATTAAACACAAGAATATAACAAAAACAACTATTTTCTGGTTTGGGAAGATGTTCATACCTACTCAAAAGATTATCATTGTGTTGATTATTTATTGTATAAGCTATATGAAAGTAAAAATCATGTTTGAGTTTTTAGCAACTCAACGTGTTAGCAAGTTAGCCATCCTTATTGGTGCTTCCAGAAAATGTTTGCACTTCTGGCAAATTATTTCCTAGAAACTTACATCAACAGTCCAGATTTGAAAAATATCTATATGTATAAAATTTGCAATGTAAAACAAATCACCTCAAAATATAGTGGGCCAGGGATCCCTGGGTGGCTCAGCGGTTTGGTGCCTGCCCTTAGCCTGGGGCATGATCCTGGAGTCCCGAAATCTAGTCCTGCATCAGGCTCCCTGCATGGAGCCTACTTCTCCCTCTGCCTGTGTCTCTGCCTCTGCCCCTCTCTCTCTGTGTCTCTCATGAATACATGAATAAAATCTTTTTAAAAAATGTAGTGGCCCCAAACAAAAGAAAATATTTATTATTTCCCATAGTGCATTAATTTGGCTGGGGGATTCTTTTTGTCTGCCCCAGCATGGATAGAGCTGGATGGTCTGGAATGGCCTTAGTCACATATCCAGGAATCAGCTGAGATGACTGAGATCATGGTTACTCTTGGGAGATGGTGGGGATGGCCAGTTCCTTTCTCTAAATGCATTCCCATCTTCCAGGAGGCTAACTCAAATTTATTTACATGTTGGCAGAAAGAAGGGAGCAAATTTTAATATATAGACATTTCAAGTCTCTGCTTGGGTCACAAGTGCTATTGATTGAAAGCAAGTCACATAGGTCTGAGACTAGACTCATTGTAGAAGAGGATTACCGAAGGCGATAAATACAGGAAGTAGGGCATCATAGCCATTTGTCAATCTACTGCAACAATAAAAGAAGAAAAGAAATCTGTCTTGCTTTCAGATCCTCCAGAATGCCAGCTTATCCAGATTTAAATATTACACGAAAGCAATTTCAAGAGGTTTCCCAAAATAAAGGTGCTCTATATCATATAACATATCCCTTGCCTGTATCCTATAAATTGAACCCATCTAATCCAAAACTCACATACCAGCCTCTATTTTTTAATAAAAAACTATTAAGAAAGAGATACCTGGGGAAACCAACACTAGGAATTTATCTGTCTTTTTAAGTCAGCAGATGTTTGCAAAATAGTATAAAAAATTATAGAAAGTAAGACACCAATAAACGGACAAAGATTATAGCAATTCATGTGTTTTGAAAATAACTTTAAAACAACAATGCAACTGCCAAAAGCTTATTGATATATTAAAATTTAAGGTAGTTTAAAGTTACAAAAGGAACAAGATATGGTGAAATGAATGATAATTGTATACTTTAAAATGTTCAAATACAAGGGCACCTCGGTGGTTAAGTTGGTTAATTCGCAGACTCTTGATTTTGGCTCAGGTCATGATCTCAGGGTCCTGAGATCAAGCCTCCTGTCCAGTTTCCTGCTCAGCAGGAAGTCTGCTTAGGGGTTCTTTCCCTCCCCTCTCATGTACTCATGCTGTCTCTCTCCTTCTCTCTCTTTCCCTCTCTTTCTCCCTTCCTCAAATAATCTTTAAAAAAATAAAATAAAATGTTCAAATACAAATTTAAAATTTTAATGATTTCAACTGCCAAAGCAAACCAAGACTTACTCCTGGAATCAGCTTGAAAGCCTCTTTTTTGAGCTCTGTTCTATTAATTTTCATTGTCTGATCGTATAAATATATATATATATATATATATATATATATATATATATATATACACACACACACACACACACACACACACATATACACTGTAACTTGCATACACACACATATGCAACTATTTTGGAGGTCTGAAAATTCAAAGAATTCACAGTACTCCACAAATTTTGCTCACCTAAGGTTTTAGTTTTAATGCAGAGAAAGGATATAGTACAAGGGGAAAAAGAAAACATAGGCAAAAACAGGGGTTTTGAGCCATGTCCTTAGTTATACAGGATGTACTTCATATCTGTATTGTAAACTACCAAGATATATGCAAGAAATCTTGGTTTTTGGAGACCCTAAGCAAACGTTTCTGGAAAATGTTTATACCCTACTGGGGCATATAAGCAAACCAAGATGTGTATCTGGTTAAACCAGGGATAACCCACAATGTGAAGCTCTCTAAACAGTATAAAAAAGCTGGCATTGTGTGCTTTTGGAGAGGAGTTTTAAACATTAAATAGCTTATTATAAATCACTACTATCCCATATCACCCTCAAAATAGTCAAGAGAGTCTAAAGATCAGCGTGGAGCTATGCCTATCCAGGTATATAACCTTATTTTATATAATATATATTGGTAATTGTATGTTAGTTACAGCTTTGTTATTTTTAAATAATCTTCCAAGTTTGGATTTTACTTTTGCAAATGTACAAAAATACTTAACCTGATTTGATTGATCATTATTTTATGCATATTTACAAACAAGAAAGACCTCGGGCATTAGTTGACATTGTAAACAATAAAAAAATTTTCTTTAAAGATTTTATTTATTTGACAGAGGGAGAAAGAAAGAGAGTACAAGCAGGGGCAGTGGCAGGCAGAGGGAGCATGAGAAGTAGGCTCCACACTGAGCAGGGAACCTGATGAAGGACTTGATCCCAGGACCCTGGGATCATGACCTGAACTGCCCAGGTGCCCGGCAATCAATAAAATTTCTTATAAATATTGTTATGTTTATTGAAAGGAGCATCAAACAAACCATTATAAATAATTCATCCTAATATGATGTAGTCATGACAAATAACAAAAATGCTAATAGGTATAGGTAAGAGATCAATAGAGAGACCAAATAACTAAAGTGAATCAGACATAGCAAGTGTGTAAGTGTGTATATACTGTGTATACATCATTTTTTAAATGTTTTGTAAAGGTAACACAAGAAATTATATTCTGTGGTTATATTTAAGGAAAGTTTGAGGTGAGTAGGTGAATAGAAAGTTACAATGCATATTCTGTATACTTTTTATCCTGTATAAATCTGTATGATTTGTATAAAATGCATTTTTATATTGTGTATTTTTTAATTATTTGGATATGTTATATGTGAACTTAATTATAGCTGGTTAATTCATTGCTAAAGAGGTTGGATATAGTCAAGTGTTATTTTATAGTTTAGGTCCAAATGCATGAACAAGAAATGAATGAACTTTTCAGGTGTAGTAAAAAGTAAAAGAAAATCAAAGGTTGGACTGAATCTCAATTTTGTACTATTTGGGTCTTTAAATGACAGAGTGAAGCTTTCTTGCACATTTAAAGTGATTCTGACTGAACTACAGGATTGATTTTCCAAGTAGGACAAGACAACTCTTTTGGAGGAGTCATCTGAAAGAGAACACACTGAAATTAAACAGAGAAAATTGCCTGGTGATGTGTTTGGTTTGGCAGATAATCCATTTTTACACAAAACGTAAACTAGTTTAACAAATTGGCCAGTCATCTTCTGCTTTTTAAAAAATATTTTAACTGAGGATTTTCTGATTTAAATTTTTCAATGGCTACATTTTCAAGGTAAAATTTTAAATGATATGTTTATGCAAATAAATAAGTGATCAATTTTCAAATTACTTTGAGTTTCTATATAAGTGATTAATATGGTTTCTCTAGTCAAATATTAACAAGGTACACAATTTATAGGAGATTTAAGATATTCCAGATATACCTTTCAGGACTTTATGCTGTTTTTCATTCAATACTTTTGCAATCCTATAAGGTCACTGCTTTTATAGTCCATTTTGTCTATGAAGACATAAATCTTAAGGAAGTTAAATAACTTGCTTTAAAACACTCAGCTCTTAAGTTATATAATGCATATTTGGAAACAGTTCTATCTACTTTACCTGGGCCTGAACTCTTAATATTGAAAAAATATAGAAATATTTATGTTTCAAAATACTGAAAAAAATTCCTAAATGTGGAAATATCTTTTAAAGACAGTGGCTAATCATTCAAAAGTTCATACAGTATTACTCAGCCCATGAAACTGATTAAGAGAGTAAGCTGTCACCAAATATTGGGACCATTTCTGATATACCCCAATTTAATTTACACATTTAAATAGAGGCACTATGAGTAACTTTATCTTCAAATAAAGAAAACATTTCATTATTATTATAACCAAATTACTTTTATTATCTGGACATTTATCCAGATTATTGCGTGTATCATAGTTTGCTCTGCTTTACTGCTGAGTAGTATTTCCTGGCATAAGTGTATCACAGTTTATTGGTTTAATGGTTAAATTCACCCATGGAAAGATAGTTTGGTTGTTTCCATTAAAACAAAAATAGCTTTTAAATACTTTAGCTATTACAAATAAAGCTTTTATGAATGCTAGGTATAGAGTTTTGTATGAACATAAGTTTCAATTTCTCTGGGATAAATCTCTAAGAGTGCAATTGCTGGGTCTTTTGGTTGTAACATGACTAGTTTTATAAGTAATTGCCTAACTATCTTACATGGTGACTGTGATGTTTTATACTCCCACCAACAATTTATTAGTGTTCTGGTTTCCCCACATCCTTGCCAGCATTTGGTGTTGACATTGTTTTTTATTATTTTTTATTTTAGCCATTTTAATAGGTGTGTAATGATATCTTATTGTAGTTTTAATTTATATTTCCTTTGTGATAAAAATCTTGAATATTTTTTCATGTTTTTTATCTATATAATTTTTATGTGAAACGTGTCTTCATGCCTTTTGCCCATATTCCAAATGAACTATTTACTTTTATATTATTAGGTTTTGAGGGTTTCTTGCAAATATTTCTCCCCCTGTGTAATTTTTCTTTCATACTCTTAATACAATCCTTCAAAAAGATTTTTCATTTTGATGAAGTTCAGTTTATATTTTTTTCCTTTTATAGATCTTTTTTTAAAAAGTTTTATTTTTATTTTTTTTACCATCCAGTCTAAGAATTTTTCTGACCTAGATCCTGAAGATTTTCTTCCCCTATTTTTCTTTCCTAAGTCTCAAGAGGTTTTGTTTCACTTTCCAATCCATGATTCATTTTGAGCTAATTTTTGTATAATAGGAGAAACTTAATTCAAATGATTATTTTTTAACCAATGAATATCTAATTTTTTCACCACTTTGGTTGAAAAATCTAGTTTTCCTGCATTAAATTGCTTTTGCATCTTTGCCAAAAATCAATGTGGCATATATCTTTGAACTCTCTTTTTCACTTCATTGTTTTAATATGTCTGTCCTTCAACCAATAACACCTTATTTACTGTAGCTATGTGAAAAATCTTGAAATTGTATATAGTGATTTCTTGGTCTCATTTTTCTTTTTCAAAAATTTTTGTGTTATTCTAGTTCTTTTCTCTTTCTATTTAAATTTTAAAATAACCTTGTCTATGTCCACAAAAATGTGTGCTGGGATTTGGTTAGGAATTGCATTGAACCTGTATATCCATTTGGGGACCATTGCATCTATATTACATTGAACCTTCCAGTCTGTGAATGCAGAATACCTTTCTATTTTTATAGATCCTCTTCAATTTATTTTGTCAGCACTGTGGTATTTTTGTTGTGTGGGTCCACACATTTTTTTTTGTTAGATTTCAATTATTTCATATTTTTGAGCTATTAGAAATGGTATAAAATTGTAAAAGTTAGGCTCCACATGTTCACTACTAGTAGAGAAATACAATTTATATCTGCATGTTTATCTTGCATTATATAACTTTCTAAACTCACAGATTACTTCTCAAAGTTTTCACCTGTTTCCTTGATTTAGTTTGTTTGTTTTGAGAGTCCTTGGACATTTCTCTGTAGACATGATATCTTCTGTGAACACAGTTTTATTTCTTTTCCAGTCTGAGTGTTTTATCAATTTTTCTTCATTTATTGCACTGGTTAAATTTCCAGCACTATGTTTGAATAAGAGTGGTGAGGGTGAACATCCTTGCCTTGTTCCTGATCTTGTTTGAGAAGCATTTAGTCTTTCACCACCTACTTAAATGCTATCTGTATATATTTTGTAGATGATGTTTTCATAATTGAGGTATTTCTCCTCTATTCTTTTTTTTTAAATTTTTATTTATTTATTCACGAGAGACACACACACACACACAGAGGCAGAGACACAGGCAGAGGGAGAAACAGGCTCCCATGCAGGAAGCCGGATGAGGGACTCGATCCCGGCTCTCCAGGATCACACCCTGGGCTGAAGGTGGCGCTAAACCACTGAGCTACCAGGGCTGCTCTTTTTTTTTTTTTTAAGATTTTATTTATTCTCCTCTATTCTTATTTCTCTGAGCATTTGACATGAGTGAGTGTTAAGTTTTGTTAAGTGCTACATCAGTGGGTATGATGAGAAGACTGTGTTCTTTACCTCATTAATATAGTAGATTCCATTTATCATTTGCACATGTGTTTTCACTCACGGTATTATATACATCACGGTGTTGTGAACATATTAATTCACTGAAATCACTATCTGATATAGCAAAACTCTAGCACTCTTAGAAACATTTTTTTTTTTATGTATGACCTTTACTAAATACATTACTGTATCACAGAGTGATGAACACATTCCTTCACTGAAATAACACTGTGCTAATTCACATATTCAATATGATTCATTTTTAATAGCTTTATTGAGGTATAATTGATATGAAAACTGCAATATTTAAAGTATGCAATTTCATAAGTTTTGACACATATACAGCAACTCCACAATTGAAGTAATAAATATATCCATCACATCCAAAAGATTTTCCTGCCTCTTTGGTATTTCCTTCTCTTTAAATTGTGGTCAAAACTCTTAACATGAACTACAATAACTTTTTCTTGATGCATAATACAGTGCTATTTACCATAGGCACAATGTTGAACAGCAGATTTTTAGATTATTATTTATCTCACACAGCTGAAACTTTCCATATTGAACAGTAACTCCCATTTACCCTATTCCCAACTCCTGACAACCACTATTTGCTTCTGTGCTTCTATGATCTTGACTATTTGATATGTCACATAAATGAAATCATATAGTGTTTGTTCTTCTGTGACTAGTTTATTTAACTTAGCATAATATCCTCCAGGTTCATCTGTGTTGTCACATGTAGCAGGATATTCTTTTTTGTTAAAGACCGAATGATATCCACTGTTTGTAGATATCACATTTTCTTTATCTATTCATCCGTAAGTAGGCATTATTAAAAATAAAAAAAAAAGGGATCCCTGGGTGGCGCAGCGGTTTAGCGCCTGCCTTTGGCCCAGGGCGCGATCCTGGAGACCCGGGATCGAATCCCACGTCGGGCTCCCGGTGCATGGAGCCTGCTTCTCCCTCCTGTGTCTCTGCCTCTCTCTCTCTCTCTCTCTCTCTCTCTCTCTCTCTATCATAAATAAATAAAAATTAAAAAAACTATAAAAAATAAATAAAATAAAATAAAAATAAAAAAATACGCAAGTAGGATCAAAACAAACTAAACACTTTCTGCACAGCAAAGGAACTAATCAACAGAATAGAAAAGCGCTCTATGGAATGAGAAAAAAATATGTACAAACCATGTATCTAACAAAGGATTAATATCCAAAATATATAAATAACTACAACTCAATAGTAAAAAGAACCAAATAGGGATGGTTGGGTAGCTCAGGGATTGAGCATCTGCCTTCAGCTCAGGGTGTGGTCCTGGGGTCCTGAGATTGAGTCCTGCATTGGTTTCCCTACAGGGAGTCTGCTATTCCCTCTGCCTATGTCTCTTCCTCTATCTCTGTGTCTCTCATGAATAAATAAATAAAATCTTAAACAAAAATCATCAGGAAAATGCAAATCAAAACTGCAATGAGGTATTACCTCACACCAGCTAGAATGGTTCTTATCAAAGAAAAAAAGAGAAATTTTAGCTAGCATGTGAAGAAACTGAAATACTGTTGATGGGAATGTAAAATAGTGTAACCAGTATAAAAACAGTATAGAGGTCCTCAAAAAATTAAGAATAGAACTACTTCATGATCCAACAATTCTACCTCTGGATATTTATCCAAAGAAAACAAAAACCCTAACTTGAAAGGATATAGACACTCCCAAGTTCATTGCAGCATTATCCATTATAGCCAAGATATGGAAATAGCCTATGTGTTCATTGACGGATGAATGTATAAAGAAAATATTATATGTATACATATATATACACATATATACACACATATATATGTGTGTGTGAGTTTGTATAAATACACACATATACATAAAATAAATATATATATACAATGCAATATTATTTAGCCATTAAAAATAATGAAATCTTCCCATTTGTGATAACATAAATGAATCTTGAGAGCATTATGCTAAGTGAAGTAAATCATATAGAAAAAGATAAATACCTCACTTGGATGTGGCATCAGAAAACAAAAACAAAAATAAGCTTATAGAGATAGAAAACTGATTCATGGTTGCCAGAGACCGTGGTGGGTGAGGGTAGAGAGTGGGCCAAATGGGTGAATAGGCCAAAATGGTACAAACTTCCAGTTATAAAATAAGTCATGGGGATGTAATGTGCAGCATGGTGACTATAGTTAATAATTCTGTATTGTATATTTAAAAATTGCTAAGAAAGTAAATCTTAAAAGTTCTTATTATAAGAAAAAAATTGTAACTATGATGATGAATGTTAACTAGACTTACTGTGGTGAGAGCTTCACAATATATATAAATATTGAATCAATGTTGTATACCTGAAACTAATATAAGGTTATATGTCAATTATATCTAAATAAAAAAATATTGTTTCCAATCCTGTGTTTTATCTCCCTTGAATATATATATTATCCATTTAGGTATTATTTGGAATACAAAATGGGTACTTTTTACAAGAATTTTCTATTTTTGATTAGGGTGACTCTGTTGTAGTCATGACATTTATATTAATTATTTATAATTATCTTTATCATTTATTTTAATAAACCAGAAATAATCTTCTATATTTTTATGTTTAAAAAGATTTTTATTTATTTATTTACTTGAGAGACAGAGAGAATGAGACAGAGTATGAGTAGGGGGAGGAGCAGAGGTAGAGCGAGAAGTCTCTGACTCCAGGCTGATCCCAAGATCCAGAGATCATGACCTGATCTAAAACCAAGAGTCTTATGCTCAACCAATTTAGAGCCCCAGGCGTGTCCCTTTAATATTTTTATTAGTATAAAGAGATTCTGTGGTTTTCTAGGAATCGATTTCATAATAGAATATTTACAGAAACCAGGTTTTCCAAGTCATCTTGTACCTGCCAATCAGGAGATAAAAAATGTGTATATTTGTTTCTAATTTTTTAATCATTTTATCATCTTTTAATGTACAGTAGAAATAGAAGTAACAGGAAATCAAGGTAGTTTGGGTATTCTGTATGGTTTCTTTCTAGCATTCTTTTGTGGGAGCACCAACAAATGTGCTGTCTTATTGTTGTTCTGGCTGTCCTTGTTCCAAGCCCTTCATCTGAGGGGTTGGTTTTTCAAAAGTGAATTTCAGTGTGGGAAATAATCAGTGAATTACTAGAAGTACTTAGCTGGTTTATCATATTGCATGAGAACCGAATTATTTTGTTTTCATTTAACTTTATTTCCATGTTGATTCTGAGAGCTTTCACTCAGTGTAGGATGGAAATCTGTCTTCTCTCTACAACTGCCTTTTTAAGAAACACATTGAAGCCAACTCTCATCATTTGGGCACCTCAGTCTGCAGTAAGTAAAGCCTTGATGTGAACGCTACAGTCAGTGTCTCTGAGTGGCAATCAAGTGGAAGCCCCTATTTGTTTGTTTGTTTTCATAAGCTACCTCTTTTAATCTAGACACATTTTTTCTCATGCTAAAAAAATATATTGAGATATCATTATCACAAAAATGTCTCCATTTAGTGCCTTCCTTCTCTTGTCTGGACAAAGTACGTAGCTATTCTTTCTCATCATAACAATTGATCTCAGGCATTCTGCAAAGGCTCTGGATTAAACACAGTCACTTGATTTTTACACTGTTGCTTCCTTATTAGACATTTTTGCTCCTTCAATTATTTTTGAAAGTATAAAATCACTTTAAATATTATTTTATATTTAATTTTAAAATACATAATTCATATTTTTATTACACATAAATAATACACAAATGAAGAAGCTTTCATTCCACCTACATTAAAAGAAGTATTGCTTGCTTAGAGTATTCTTTTTCTTAAGGAATCCCCAATTATTATTTTCAAAATTTTTTGTATTTATTTTATCAAAAATAGGGCAAATCAAAATAAATGTAAAGATAAGACAACCTTTGGCAATGCCTGGGGGAAAGTTATTAACAGCTTAATTTTAAGTGGTCAAATCTCAACTCTTTAAAATATTCAATTAAAGAGAAATTTTAGCCAACTTTAGACAAAATGCTTAATATTCTGGCTATTTTAATCCTAATTTTGAGTTGACCTGTCTATCCTTTTTGAGCATGTGCTCATGTGTCCATACATGTGTGATCTCCCAGCAAGTTTCAGAGTGATATGGAAACTTGCATCTCCTTGACTCGCTTTGCTGCAAAGTGTAAATGAATCTAACCAGTTATTTCCTCAGGCTTTTCTCCGTGTCTTGCTTCAATGAGGTACACAGAAAAACATCCATCTGAGAAGAAAATGAATTGCTCTGCAAACCGTGTCGTATAGTTGCAATAGTACTATCAAATTCTCAGCTCCATGCTTAAAGACTATCAGCAGATGGCTTATAATTTTGAAAAAAAAATTATAAATTTACTCGAATGTGTACATGGTTTATGGTGTATCTTTTAGTATGATGTTTTATAAATAAAATAGTGACCCAAATCTAAGAAGCAATGTAATATTTTATTAATTGTGAAGCCAAGTTAGGTGATTGGTTCATATGTTCTACTTTTTGAGACAAATACCCAGTCTATTTTGTAATGCCTCAGAAAATAATTTGAAATATATAATTAATGAGAAAGATTTTTATTATTACTAATATGTCTCAATTTTCTTCTACTTAGTAGTAGTAATGGAATATTGGTATATCTTTATTAAGAGTATACATGCCAAAATCCTTAATGTTAAGCATCTCTATGACATATAAACAGAAATAAAATATCAGTTTGGGTATCAGATAATGCGTATTCCATGCAGAAATAGCGTTTTCTTAATTTACAACAATAATATTTATTCATATTAAGTATGACATAAACATAGTTACACATTTACATATGGTTATAACTCTTTAGTCTTCTTGAGTTATATATATATTTCTAATTTAATGCATTTCATTCTGTTGTGGTGCTATAAATTTCATGCCAAGCTTGCCACAGGAATAACAAAACAGTATTCTTTTTTTTTAAATTTTTATTTATTTATTATAGTCACACACAGAGAGAGAGAGAGAGAGAGAGAGAGGCAGAGACATAGGCAGAGGGAGAAGCAGGCTCCATGCACCGGGAGCCCAATGTGGGATTCCATCCCGGGTCTCCAGGATCGCACCCTGGGCCAAAGGCAGGCGCTAAACCGCTGCACCACCCAAGGATCCCAACAGTATTCTATTATTAATAACAACTCCTATTTTTGGACCTGGGATTAAATGATTATATTAAAAATATGAATTTGATAAGTTTTAGTTTTCACAAGCAATCTTTTTTGTTATTATGTTTAATCACTAATTCAACAAGCTCTCCCCTATCTAATGGCATCTATGTGATCATTGAGAGTTTGGGCAAAGGCAATGCTAAAATTAAAAGGAAAGTTCTTGTAAATAGAGAGATATTTTATTGATACACTTTACTCTAATTTTTAAGAACATGATATTCCTGGTAATTGTCAGTGCTGATTATCAATTTATTGAACCACAATCCCCTATACATATACTTCATTGATCGTGCTGCAATCATATAAACTGGCCTCCTCAACATTTTTCCTAGAAGTTTGAAGAAAAACTCTTAGAAAGTGGAATCTGAAAAACATCAGATTAGCATCTGTAATAGTTGGTTATTACAGCTTAGCATCTGTAATAGTCCCTAATTTCAATTTTCAGGCAGCAATAAGTAGAAAGGTATGAATGAGAAAAGTGTGTAGGCTGGATCTCTTTTAGGATTTAAGCGTAATATAACACTTTATTTGTGTCTTATGAGCCTGGACTTGCTATTATGATGACTCCTCTTAGAACAAGAGATTTAAAATATGTATTTGTTTTGGCTAGCCACTAGTCAGCTGAAAATTAAAGGGGAAGTGGTTATTTTTTTTTTATTATTTATTTATTTTTTTTGGAAGTGGTTATTAAATGAATGAAAAACTAGTACATAAAGTAAAACAGCTAGCTCTATTTGCCACATTTTACAAAAAGGATGTTAAATCAGTGTTGAAATAACTTGCCTATAGGTAACATGTTCATGTATTAAACCATTATTTAAATATCAACCTCATTTATTTATTTTCTTTCCACTACACACAATTACCTTTTCATAATGGGTAAGAATGGATACATGAACAAGCCAAAGATTCTCATCAATTATACTGTCACACTTTATCCAAAGGAAAGCATCTGAGAATACCAAGTAATAATTAAATTCTATAATTATATCACATTTTCCCAATTTTATTTACTGCACACATTAATATAGTGGTATAAGTAGGGGATGACTCTCCCCTGCCATTTCATACTTGAGATATCATAACTGAAAAAGTCAAAATTATTTACCCTGTGTGAAAAATGGAAGTTTCTAACCCCTTTCTCATAATTACATATTTTGTTTTACACTTGCTTAAATTATGAAATATCAAAAAAATAAATATCTGGATTCTTCTAAACCAGAAATTCAGAATCCTCTTTATTAGAATTTAAATACTACATGGTGCAAGACCCAGATTTTGTTAAGATGATTATTTATGTAAAGGAGTTTGTTGCAAAGCCAAATTTCTTGATGGAATACAATGATTATTTAAGTCAGGGACATTTGCTGAAAGGAATATAACTCTGTGTCCATTAGAGTAACTGAAGTTGTGGTTAAATATAAATATTTAGAAGAAATTTATCATTAATCCAAGAGAAAAAAAGACTCTAATAAGCTTGGTCTGGGATCCCTGGGTGGCGCAGCGGTTTAGCGCCTGCCTTTGGCCCAGGGCGCGATCCTGGAGACCTGGGATTGAATCCCACGTCAGGCTCCCGGTGCATGGAGCCTGCTTCTCCCTCTGCCTGTGTCTCTGCCTCTCTCTCTCTCTCTCTCTCTCTGTGACTATCATAAATAAATGAAAAAAAAAATAAAAAAAAATTAAAAAAAATAAGCTTGGTCATACCTGGTATGTCTCTAAACTTAGGTAGATTGTAGAGGCATGAGCAAATTCAAACAATTAATTTTATGCTTCATAATCCATGTGATTTAGTTGAATTCTAAGTATCGATTCCTTCTGGTCTTTCTTGAATCAGATGCCCTCTCTTCCTAGAATCAGGTTTGGCCATAATGAGGAGATTTACAAAGCTGAAAAGGAGCCAGGTCTTGGTAAACAGGATAATGAGTAGGCTTGCAGCAGAGATAGTCATAAGACAGTCTTTAAAACAATTGTATTATATTTGCAGTATTGTTTTGCTGTATTTTTTACTCTAATTTGTATCAGTGAAATCATATGTTGTTAATTGGGTAATGTATTCAAATAAATACTAAATTTATTTAGAGCATAGAATATAAAGTACTAAGGTAGATGACGACAAAGCATTTTAATGTGAATAAAATCCCTTGAATTATACTGAATGTCACTAAACTTTTGACTTTATATACCCACACACACTCATGTGTGAGCCATGTGTATGTGTGTGCAGAGTTGGTTCTCATTATTCATGGTAGTCATACCCTATAAAGATTCTGCAAACACTGAATTAGTGGATTCTGAACCATTGCTTCTGGGTGAAATACAAGGTTAACTTCCTGGGAACCTCTAGTCACAAGAACTTTGACAACCAATCGATGAGTAAGCTTGTTTCATGTGTATTTCTGTTTAGATACACACACATGTACAAAACATACACGCACACATGCACACTTTAGGCTCATTAGCATTGAACTCATGGTCAATACCACTATAATTCATGCCTAAATGAAGTTTATCTAACACAAATATTTTCTCCATAATGCACACCACAGTTTTCTTGAGCTTCGAGAAAGAAGCAAGACACTTCAACACTATGCTTGGGTGCCATTTTAAGCAGCAAAATCACTAACAAAAAACACAAAAATGTGAAAAATGTGGTACTAAATACCCCATGGAAAGGACACTTGTGTATGGCATGAAAGCTGGAACAAGATGGCATAGCATTACCTTGTGCCTCCTCAGCTAATTGGATATATATAAAATTTACACACACATAGACACACATATGCAAACACACTAATTACTTTGTAAAATTAGAAATATGTTATTAGTGAATGTTTATGCCATATTCACATGATGGACTAGTAATACTTTTCAATAAATCAGTTTATATGGACAAAAGAAGCAATCTGTCATTTTATGTATATTTTTATTCTTTAAGAATGCCTCATTGAATCAATTAGCAAAATGTATTATTTTTCCTGATTTGTCAGGGTATTTGTTAAAAACTAGCTGAGTAGCTCTGCCAATCCACTCAAAATGTTGCACATTTTTTCATAGATTTGGAAAAGCCTTAACAAAATGAGTACCTAACTCACAAAAATTCTTCCCTAATTCAAGTGCTGTCAAATGTTGAGGCTGTAATTGAAAAGTGCAATCCTGACTCTTTCGCATATGCTTTGCCCTGACTGCTTTCATCAAGTTGGAGGTGAAGCAAGACCTGAATTTGAAGTTTCATACTCTCCAGACAGGCCAGATGAAAGAAGACACAGGAAAGAGTGGACTGAGAGAAAGTCGGGAGTGTAAAGCAGGCATTATCTGATTTCCTTTTTCTTTGCAGGTTTGTGATTGGTGTCTTCACAGAAGGTTTTCAGTCACATACTGAGATCTCTAATTAAGAGAGTTATCTCCATTTGTGCTGGCTTGAGGGGGCACTTCAATCAAGTAGAACCTGTTGAAGTGTGAATAGGAAGAGCAGGGGAAGTCAGAGTGTCATCGGGAGAAGTAAGTTGGCTGTCGACCAAGAGACATCACAGGATGGCTTTACTCTGGCAAAATGTCCTCAACCCAGGATGAAAACTTGAGGCAGAAATCAGCCTTTGCCAGCACACTGGACCTGAATCTGTTGATAAGAGGACTGACTTAACCAGAGCTCTCAGAGTCTGATATAGAAGTTCAAATGTCAATGTATTATTTTGCAATGAGAACTACTCCTTATTCCCGGTCTGATTAATATACTTGCGATTTTGAGACAGATTTGCATTAGAAGTTGACATATTTTTCAAGAATTGCTTGGTAGTCAAGAAATCTGAATAAATGTTTTTTTTTTTTTAATGACAATAGCTTCTGATAGTCTGACACATCTATCTCTTCAGTAAAATATACCTATCTCTAGGACCAAAGAGATTATATATCTCATTACACTACATGAATAATACTTGCATTATTTTCTTCTCTGACTCTCTATCATTGTTTTTCTGTTTCTGTCACTGATCAGTCCTTCCAACTGATACATTTCAGAGATATTACGATTACACTATCTTCCCAGGATCTTGGAGAAACACTAGGTTATCCTGTAAAAAAAAATTAAATTAGGCAAATCTGACAAGATAGAAATTATTAGCAATCTATGACATAACCAAGAGCTTATGTGTCACTGTATGCTAAGTAATTCAGGAAGGATCAAATTCCAGCTATGATGTGCTGGCAATAGTCTTGTGGAAACACATTCAGCTAAAATTTAATTATTTTTTTCCTTTTTTTCAATTTTATTTTTGATGGATTTTAAGTTCACAGAATTGAATTAATCCTACTTACATTCATCCTCATTTCATGCAAGCTTTTATCTGTCTATCTACTTATTTATCATCTATTTATCATTTATAGTCAAAATGGTAACAGGTGTCTGAATATTAGAAAAATGACAATAATTTACAACTTAACCACTTTTGTGTTTTTTACCTATGTCCTTCTCTTTCATTTCTCAGACACCACTTTGTCTATTCTTAATCCTGTGCCCACTATACCCTTGCTTTTATTTTTATACAATTTTATATAATTTGTATACTGTCTATATGTATGGTGAAAGAACATAAGAGATATTTCAACCATAGCTATAGGATACTCTCCCCCCGCCGCCCCTCAAAGAATCAACCTTCCTCAAATGGTCAGAGAAAAAGAGGATGAGCAAGCAACTGGGTGTTTTGCCCAGTTTAGCTTAGAAATGCTTCATAAATATCTTTGTTCTGATTTCAAGCTCACATCACAATCTCATAAATTCTTAGTAGGTTCCAAGTAAATTGCCTGGAGATAAAAATGCTCTAAGAACTTTACAAAATGTTTTGTCTAACTAAGTTTGTATTTCTCATTATAAGTCTGACAGACATTGTGATTATAATCTAGCATCCCTGGAGGGACAGAATACACAGATAGCTTGATTCTTTGAACATTCATGCTGGAGATGTGACTGTTGTGTTGAAAGCTTGATGTGAAATTAAAATATCCTTCAGAATATTTTGAGATAAAAATGAACAATCAAAAGTTATTTTCCAAACTTGATGAAAAAATGAGAATTAACATTCAAAATATTTAAAAAGCCTGCACTTTCGGCTTGTACTCAAACCCAAACTATGCCACTTAAAAGTTATGTATGCTTTCTGATTCACATATCAAATCTTAATTATAAGATCTCCCAGATTCTTCTTGAAATTAATAACTGTGTTAGAAGTATCTACCACAGTTCCTGATGCATACATAACAAGTCCTCACTATATGACAGCTTTTCTCTTTCTCTTCTTCTTCATTGCAAGGTAAATTCTTTCAATGATTGTCCAACATACCAGCTTACATGTTACTTCTCTTAGAGAAAATTCAATTGCCTGCCAATAGAAAATAATTATTTTGGTCAAACACTCATATAATGCTTTCTTCTATATAGGACGCATTATGTTCAAGACAAAGTAAGGCCTATCCTTTCTTTCTTTCTTTTTCTTTTCTTTCTTTCTTTCTTTCTTTCTTTCTTTCTTTCTTTCTTTCTTTCTTTCTTTCTTTCTTTCTTTCTTCCTTCCTTCCTTCCTTCCTTTCTTTCTTTCTTTCTTTCTTTCTTTCTTTCTTTCTTTCTTTCTCTTTTTTTTTTGATTTTATTTATTTATTTATGAGACATCCCCTCAGAGAGAGAGAGAGAGAGAGAGAGAGAGGCAGAGACACAAGCCCGAGGGAGAAGCACGCTCCATGCAGGGAGTCCTGACGTGGGACTCAATCCCGGGTCTCTAGGATCACACCCTGGGCTCAAGGCAGCGCTAAACCGCTGAGCCACCAGGGCTGCCAGGGCTATTGTTTCTAAGTACACTTGTTATATTAAGACCACATCACTCAACTGACCTCTCATGACAGACTCAAATTAGTCAGACAACTTTTTTCTGTGGAATACCAGCTCTGCACATAGATTACACCATGCAATCTGTAATCTCAATTGTGTAACTCTTTAGTAATATAATCCTGAAATCTATCATCATCAGAAGTAACCAGAAAGACCATACACCACAATCTGGAACCTGCTGTGACAAAATGAATTAAGACTCCAGCATGTCATATTGATCTCTTAGGCTAAGCATCTAATCATTAGTATTAATCAGACTTGAAGACATAATTAAGAATGTAGATTGATTCTTAGTAGACAATTATTAAAAAGAAAATAAAAGGAAAAAGCTGTTATGAATACTAAGTGTAAAACATCAACAATAAAGGTAGCTGTGGGATGATTTGGCCCTTGCAACACTGACGCGAGTTCTGCTTACTTAATTTTTTAGGGACAAATTTTCTGAGAACAATTCAATTTGTGCCACACTGTGATATGGAATTTTGTGTACACGGAACTAGCCCCCAAACCTTTAGTGTAAGAATCATTAAAAATAAATACTGTTCTGCAATGTTAAAGAATGAACAGCTAATGTAATGATTGCTCCAAAAGTAGAGTTTCTTAAGCTAAAAAACTACAAATAAATCATCTGCACTGCTTGTAGAAAATTTAGATTCTACTCTTCCACTGGATGAATTGGTATGTACCCCTTAGGAATCTAGACATGTTAAAATACACAAATGATTTTTATGCATACTTAAATTTCAGACCAATGTCCTAAGGAATTTTTCTTGAGTAGGTGATCAAAGCAAGGAAAGAGCTTTTAAAGAAGAGGCCATAAGAAAAAGATCCTTTGAGACTATCCCTAGCACAGACAGTCAAAAATGGTGAAGATGGATATTCCTGCAGCTTATTCCTGGCGATTATCAATATAAATATAAATGCTCAAAAAGTTAGCTGTTACTGTCTTGTATAAGAGAAATATATTTATAATAAGAAATGAATATTGTGATAAATATCAGAATAGCAATTATAGAGTCTGCTGACCAAGCTTTAAGGAAATAGTTATTCAGATATTTTACTGTTTTGAGTGCTAATGAAACAACCATATGGAAACAAATCAGAAACAGCTACCAATATTACACCTGCATTTACACATTAAATCAGAAATTCTCTTCTGGAAATACAGTTTTAAAGTACAACTGCACACATGCATAATTATCTATGCACATATCTCTTTTATTGCAACATCATTTATAATAGAAAAAGACTAGAAATAATCCATGATGAAGTAAGAGGAGATTGTCAAATAAAACATATTGTATTTACAAAATGGAAACTCTGCATCTTAAAAAAAAAAAAATCAGGGATCTCTTGTGTGCTGACATGAAAATAACCCAATAGATAGATAGTGATAAAAAAAAAAATCTTGTAGAAGAGTGTATTTCACATACTAACAAATACAAGAAAACAGAGAGAACAATAAAAAACTACCCAGGTTTACACTAAATTAGGTTATTTTCTAAATTACTTAAAATTCATTTTTAAAAAGGATGTTGAGGTAACAGTAGGTGTCTATATAAGGTTGGGGACAAGACCTCTAAACATACATATTTTTTGTCATTTTGCTTTTTGACTTATGTTAATGTATTTTATATTAAAGTAAAATATAATTTATCTCCAAGTAAATAAAAAATTCTTATGATACACAACTAGACACATTCCATATATTGCCTTTTTCTTTACTAGCATTTTACATACAATAAAGATTCTGTCAGCGAATAAAATATTTGGAAAAGTGATAATGTGTTCCACATAATTACTGATGGAATTATCACTTAATATTCCAATTGTTATTGCTTTCTTATTTTACTTTATTTTTTTAGAGAAAGAAGGAGGAGAGACAGAGAGAGAGAGAAAGGAAGAGAGAGAATCTTAAGCAGACACCAGTCCAGCATGGAGCTCAGTACTGGGCTCAATCTTGCCACCCTGAGATCATGACCTGAGCTGAAATCAAAAGTCAGACACTCAGTTGACTCAGCCACCTGGGACCTCCTCTTATTATCTTTCTTTTTTTTTTTTTTTTTTTAATTTGTTTCTTGACATTTTGAAGAAAACTTTAGATGATGGCCTTTTGTTTCCCTCTACTCTTGTGAATTTAAATTTTATCTATTCAAGCTTCCTTAGAGGCAAGAAAGTATTCAGACTCAAAGATTTTTTACCTGGACCAATGTTGATAATACAAGGTTTAGCTGAAGCTGTTTGTTGCAAAAACAGAAATATCTGTAACAATGCCAGTTCCCACTGGAATGAACTAGATTGAACTATAACTTTCAGTTTAGACTCAACCCTTGAGTTTAATATAGTCAGTCAGAATCCAAATCTAAATCTGTCCCAATCAGGTTTATAGGCAGCAATCTGGCAACTGAAGAATTATAATTCAGAACCTCAGTCGGCCATGCCTGTAGCATCTATTTTAAGAATGAAGACAGGGAAATTTACAGTAAGTGTGTTCAAAATATTTTATTTGTAGACAAGAATGACCAAAGTGGTTTTTAGACTAGGAATTTGCAAGTGAATTCAAAGAAAATATTTATCAAATTTACTGAGGATACATATCTTCTTTTTGAAATGTAAAGAAAAAAAACGTTTTTTATTAGTTTTCAATTTTGAAAGACCTATATTTCCCTGGAGAACTTAGATTTTTAAAACATTATGTAACAATTGAACTAAATACATTATTTGGCTGATACATAGTTGGATTAATCTACTTTTTCTGAAATTAATCAATGAGCCATGATAGTATACAAAATGGTTTTTAGAGGTAAGTGGCTTTTTGGGAGGTTCATTTTATCTTATTTGTAGCACTTATTAGTATTGTGAGTTTGAAAAAAGTAAATGAAGCTACCACTGCTTCATTTTCCCATTTGTAAATTGAAAAGTTTAATGCAAACATTTTTCATTTACTTTTAACTTTTATGATGTTATGTGCTTCTTAAAGTCCTTTATGATACTTTAAATCATGTAGTCTTCATCCTATCCCTGTAGGATACAGAGAAATTATTGCTATTTTCATTCACCAGTGATACAACTGAAGCATTTAGGCATTAAATAAATTTTCCTCACCCTATCAATGATATAATTTTTACTTTACAGCCTTGGCATTTGGAATATAAAATATTTCCTTGAGCAGATAATTCTAAACTATTATTTACATAACTAAAAATATATTAATATTGAACTTTTATATATTTTCTGCCTCTAGAAGTAATATCTGTATGCCTGGGTATTACTTAAATGGTTCTTACAGCTTTTAGCCTATGGCTCTAAACTGTGGCTTATTATACATTCACAATTTATTTGTTTCTCTTTATTTACTTTCGTATGCATGGCAACTTCTGAATAGACATATCTATAAATTATTCATTGGATATCACATTCAAAATTTGTGGTTCAGGTCAGATTCCAAGATGTTCATGCTTAAAATTCAGACATTCCTGGCAGCAAAGGGGATTTTAAAGGAGGAGTTAACATTTGGATTATGAATGTGTATAAAATTCTTTTTAAAAATCATCATCCTTTATAAATATCAATCACATTATTGTACAAGATTTGTCAAATTAAAAGGATATTTTGCTCCCTCAGAGCTTACATAAATGACATATCTGCTAAACATTCTTTGATGAAATCAGAAAGCAACAAGTTTTTTTTTTTTTTTTTTTTTTTTTGATAAGCAAGACTTTTTGGTTTAATTAATTGGTTGCACCTGGAAGTGTAGACTATGGATGGGAATTCAAGAACTTCTGTTCTGACAAGGACTGAAGAAATGATAAGCTAATCATAATCATTCTAAATCTGACAAATTGTTCCTGGAGCTGATTTTAGAAGCCTGGAAGAACAGATTTTATCTCCTGCAGGTTTTCTTTTTGGGGTAAGTATATTCCGAAGATGTTCCCATATTGGGAACTCTTTGCAGATTCAGATTGCTTTCCACTGTGTTTCCTTCTCTCTCTGTGGTCCTATTGTGAGAGATTGTTAAAATTCCTGTTTAATGCTTCTAGGGAGACAAATGAGCTGCTCTTTTCAGATAACCCTTTGGGAAAGTATGTGATTAAACTTTATCAGTAGAGGAAAATTCTGTAACTTAAGGGATTTCTCTTCATTATCCTTCTATCCCTACCCCCACTTGGGAAGGTATGGTTGGGGGGATACCCAGGGTGCTATTGAAGGCTGTAACTGGAATAAAACTACCCCCCACCTCAATACTCTCTGGGGAAAAACTATTTAAAGCTACATGGAAGAATTTGGCTTCTGCCTAGGAGAGAGACATTGCATAACAGAAAAGAAGTGGAGTAGGAGTTTGTGGTAGTGTAGTGGCAGCAGAGTTCTCCCAACAATATGATGACGAAAATTTCAGGCTGCCAATGACATGGCTTCTGAAGTCCTCAGGCACCAGAACTCTTGTTGCTAACAAGGAGGATTGCAGAGCTTTATGCTGGATTTAATGAGTTCACTGGTTGAAGCCAAATTATAGTGAATGAATGTAGGAGAGTGATAGCAGGGATAAAAGTAAAAGTCACTATTGAGCGAAAAAAATTGTTGAATTGTTAGAAGCAGGGCTGAGCAATCTTTACCTTTTGCTTAAGGTGAAAAGTTTGGTGAACATACAATGATTCTTAGAAGTCCTTTGATAAGGAATTGAATTTGTTCCTGTGACATCAGAAGTGCTTTTGAGGAGCAATTAGGAAGAATCAAGGGATAAAGAGTTTCTCTTAGTCTGCTAGTGCTTTTATCTAGACTGGGTGGCACATAAACAAAAAATTCTGTTTCTCCCAGTTCTGAGGCTGGGAAGTCCAGGTTCAAGGGGCTAACAGATCTAGTGTCTGATGAGAGCCCATTTACTGTTCATAGATGGTGTTTTCTTGCTGGGATTCCTTTAATAAGGGCATTTATCCCATTCATGAAGGCTCACCCTCATTACCACTACCACTTCCCAAAGGCCCCATCCCCAAATACACTGAGGAAAAAGTTTCAAAAAATAAATAGGGGAAAAGGGCATAAACACTCAGTCTATAGAATTGGTTGAATATAATGTTTATTGAAAACCATTTGTGGGATGCCAGGGTGACTCAGTGGTTGAGCATTTGCCTTTGGCTCAGGCGGTGATCCCAGGGTCCTGGGATTGGGTCTCACATCAGGATCTCCACAGGGAGCCTGTTTCTCCCTCTGCCTATGTCTCTGCCTCTCTTTCTGTATCTCTCATGTATAAGCAAATAAAACATTTATAAAAATACTGTGTATTGAACGTTTACCATGTATCAGGCAAAATTTTAAGCACTTCACTTAAATGACCTCATTTCATTTTCACAGCAAACATGTTGCAGGTTTATCAGCTACTATTATTATTCCCAATATATACGTGAGGAACCTGCACTCAGAAAAAAGTTACAGACTGTAATAAAACTATCTACCAGCAAACCAGGCTTCAAATCCTATTCAATTAATCTTTAGTAACAGGATTTGGTGTTTATATTTACCTGTTGTCTCTCTCATATACAAAAATACTAGCTATACTTAAAAAAATTAGAAACTAAGTTACTATACTGAAATAGCACTTTAAATAGCATATTATTATCTATTGGAAATTATTCTACTCAGCCAAAAACATTATTATCATGTTGCAAGTGGAGATATTTTCTAATAGGGCAGTTGATGGGCAAGTCATTATAAACCACAAAATGAAATTAAAAAAATATTGTTTCAGGAAAAGGGAAAACACTTTAAGTAATTCATTTTTATATGAAAATTATCAAACTGGTGACTTCGTCGATATGCTTCACTTTGCAAATAAGGAATCTGAGGTAGAATGAGGCTCATTGATTTATACTGGTTAACTCAAGCTGTTGTTGTTTTTCACGATTTCATTTATCTGAAAGAGAGAAAGCACAAACAGAGGCAGCAGGAAAGGGGGAAGCAGACTCCCTGTTGAGCAGGGAGCTAGATGTGGGGCTCCATCCCAGAACCCTGAGATCATGACCTGAGCCAAAAGATACAAATGCAATGAAACGCTGGGACACCTGCACCCCGATGTTTCTAGCAGCAATGGCCACGATAGCCAAACTGTGGAAGGAGCCTCGGTGTCCAACGAAAGATGAATGGATAAAGAAGATGTGGTTTATGTATACAATGGAATATTACTCAGCTATTAGAAATGACAAATACCCACCATTTGCTTCAACGTGGATGGAACTGGAGGGTATTATGCTGAGTGAAGTAAGTCAGTCGGAGAAGGACAAACATTATATGTTCTCATTCATTTGGGGAATATAAATAATAGTGAAAGGGAAAATAAGGGAAGGGAGAAGAAATGTGTGGGAAATATCAGAAAGGGAGACAGAACGTAAAGACTGCTAACTCTGGGAAACGAACTAGGGGTGGTAGAAGGGGAGGAGGGCGGGGGGTGGGAGTGAATGGGCGACGGGCACTGGGTGTTATTCTGTATGTTAGTAAATTGAACACCAATAAAAAAAAAAAATAAAAAAAAAAAAAAAAAAAAAAAAAAAACAAAGGCAAACACTTGAGCCACCCAGGTGCTCCTTACCTCAGGTTTTTAAGGGAGAGTATAGGGTAATTTCAAACTATTTCCTGTTGTGCAAGGATATAAGGGCTGTTTCTAGTCTTTAACCATAACAAATATACAAAGAATGACCTCACACACATGCCTCATCATGTTATTGTAGGTATGTATCTTGAACATTTTTCTACAAGTAGTTTATCTGAGTAAAAGTATAAATGCATATGTTCTTTTGCAAGATGTTGTGAAATCTCTGGACATAGTGCTTCTGTTATTTTGCATTCACACTAGGCACTTATGGCTTTATCCACTTTGCCAACAGAATATGTTGTCAAGCTATTGTATTTTTTCCTCTGATAGATGATTAATTATTAGAATATTTACATATAGACATGTTATTTAGAATAGGATTCATCATTTCATATATGACAGACATTTACATTTCTATATGAATGGGTGTGTGTGTGTTTCCTTTATCCATATTTTGAGACTATTGTCCTATTAGATCATTGGTCTTTTTCTTCTGTTTTTATAAATTCTTTATAAGTTATTCATCTATTATATAATTTGCAAATATTCAGAGTTTTTCACACTTTTGCTTTAATGTACTAATTTTTATCAAACTTTTAAGTAGTAAGATAATTTTTGAATCAAATAATTTCCCAAACCTTATTAAAAATTAGATTTTGGGGGTGTGCCTAGGTGGCTCGGTTGAGCATCCAACTATTGCTTTTAGCTTAGTTTATGATCTAGCATTGTAGGACTGAGCCCCAGATAAGGCTCATAGCTCAGCAGAGATTCTGAAATTCTTTCTCTTCCTCTCCTTCTGCTCATCACCCCCCCATCACATGTGCTCTCTTTCTCTCTCTCTCTAAAATAAATAAATAAATCCAAAAGAAAACTTTAAAAATTTGATTTTTTTCTCAAGGATTTTAAGGTGCACATTCATCATATACAACTTTCCTGTTTATTTCAAAGTAGATCTTAACTCCATTTCCCAGTTTTTCCTAAAAGATGTTAGTATGGATGCTATATGTTCTAAGTGCAGGTAAATGTCAAAGTGCCAATATAAAGTAGTAGTCCTGTTACTATAATATCTATGTGCTTTATAAAATTGTAAAAAAAAAAAAAAAAGACTTCCACAGTTCTTATATATACATTGAGAATTGTCTAAATACTTGGCATGTATTGGCTCACTTAATACTATCTGAAATCTGTAAGAAAGATACTATTCATCCCCCTCATTTTGCAAATTAGAAAATTGAACCACAGAGAACAGGCTCAGAGTGCAGGCAGTCTAAGTTTCTAAACCACTACAAGTTGATTCTTGTATCCTGCTGAGGCTGTGACCATGTTACCCACTTATATTTCTTCAGCTTTTGAAGTATTTATCATTTAAAACCAAACAGACATTAAAATATTGCCCCCACCTAATTTGAGGGACACCAAGCAATGTTGCACAGATATGAAATTCATTCAGTGTAAATTTCATATCATTTTATCACCTCATATTTCTCACAAATTGTGCTACTTGGAAAACTTAATATAATTATCTAGCATTAACTGAAGCATGCTGTTATCAGAAATAACCAAAATAGCCTACTTGTAAATGTCTTCTACTTGAGTAATCACTAAATCATATTTGTCATGTTGAGAGGTCATGAGCACTGTGGTTAAAATTTCCAGCTTGAACTTAGTCAGCCTGGATCAGATATTTACTTATTGCTTTAAATCAAAGTTTCCTTCTGACATAAGTGGGATGAAAATATATACTTTATTCATTAAATTTTTCTAAATGCTTCACTTATAAGTGCCATATACATTTTACCTACTCTTACATCAAAAGAAGTTGTAGTTAATTGTTATACAGAGAAAAGATGACAACAACAACTGCCGTTTGTAAACAAGGATAAAATAACTGGTGGATTTGATTCACTATCTTTAATGAGCTAAAATGAAAAGAAAAAAAAAAAACCTTTACATGTTTTAGATGTGGGAAATAAAGTGTGCTACTCTACTAATTTGGTTAGGAGACAATATCAAGCTATGGTATATTTTTAGCATCAGTAAAACTGACACTGAGAGAATCTAAGTAATTATTAGGGAAAAAAAAAAAAAAAACAAACACAATGAGCTAAAGAAGACAGTGTATGGGGAGAGATTCTCATTATTTTTACCAGTCAGTCCAACTGGCAATCACCAGTGAGGTAGATGCATGTGAAGGAAAAAAGTTTTTCATAAATAAAATCTAAATCAGTGATAGCAGAAAATACTATGAAAAAACACAAAAGAATACATAAGAAATTCTTTTTTACTCTTCATAAGTCACAATGAAAAATAATAGCATAATGGACAAAGTGTCGAGAGTTATGTTCTTTAGTCATCCTTGGACTTTTTGTCTTAACTTCCTAAAAATAAAAAAAAAAAAATGACGGTTGACTTTGCACAATTCAAATTAGGTACTAGGGATACCCGGTGGCTCAGCGGTTGAGCGTCTGCCTTCAGCTCAGGGTGTGATCCCGGGATCTGGAATCAAGTCCCACATCAGGTTCCTTGCACGGAGTCTGCTTTTCCCTCTGCCTGTCTCTCTGTGTCTCTCATGAATAAATAAATAAAACCTTAAAAAAAAATTAGGTACTCATTATAACATTTTAGGATGTTCTAGAAATCTTATTCTGACCCTATCTTTACCTTTAGATTTATCATCCTAAAATTCAAATATCTTGCATTATTTTGGGTTGAGAGGTTCAGTGTGAGGGTTTAAATGGTAAATGTGGAGGGACATTATGCCACAGCAAACTTTTGGATGGTTAATAATTATGGTGGGACAATGAATCTATTGTCTGTGTCTGCTTCCTATCCTCAATCCTCATCTCAAATGCTCACATTTAGAATTTTTTGGCTTTTAGAAAAGCAAGTGAATTCATAGCCAATCAAAATTTGCAACCTGCATAGGATCTCTGGCATTATCCCTATAGCAACACATTAACATTTCTGCAGCTAAAAATGATCACACTAAGTGAGATGTATAAAGAATATAAATAGCCTGACATCGATTCTCTTTAGATTTGCCACTAAATGACTGTCTTGTGATTTTCAAAAATTCTTGGATTTTAGAATTCTGAAAAAGGCAATGTCTAAAAGTCATTTACTTACATTAGATAGCTAGTTATATGAAAGTTAAAGTGAAGGCATTAGTGAGCAAGAGAGTGAATACCACGCGCTATATGCTATTTGGAGAAAAAGCTCAGAAAGTGGTTTTAGAAGCATCAGAGCCTGTGGGCATCATGAACATTTTCTCTTATTCTTTGCAAGATTGATGCACAAGGAAACATTTGGCAAGTCTAGGTATATAAACAGTTCTTATGAAACATAAAGAATTCAAAGTAGTAACCCAACACAGAAGTAGTTAGACAAGAATATTATATTATAATCATCAAACTTCTAAGAGACTAGATCGTGCTTATTACAATCACAAGAAAAGAAGTGGTAATTATGTGATGTGATAGAGGTGCTAACTATTGCTACAAAGGCATTCATATTGCAGGATATAAATACATCAAATGAATATATCATGCAACTTAAATTTAAAAATGTTATGTCAAATATGTTTCAATAATATTAATAATAATAAAGGAATTATATGGATTACTTGGATTAGAGAATTTAGACCCTTACCTAAAATTGCCACAGAAATTACCTGATGGAATATATCATTATCAGTTTAAATAACTGCATATAAGGGTAGCAGAAAATTCAAATTTCGTGAGACAGTTGATAATTTTACATATTTTTGTTAGATAAACACACAAGAACCATACATACACTTCAAATTGTAAACATTACTTTCTGTTACTGTTTTACTGAGTAACTCCAGGCAAGCAACAACACATTCAATTAACTTTATGTTGCTTAACTAAAATAGGCATGAGATCTGTCTCTTTGTATCTTACATCTAGTGAGTTAATGTGACCTTAAAAAATATTTATTGCTTAGCAATTTCTTTTTGTCTGCTTTCTAGCTAATGAGACAATAATACAAGACAATACTGAGAAAATAATATTTTCCTATTTTCTAGCCTACTGGTTTCCTTTTTTATTTTTCTATTGGTTTTTATTTTATTGAAACTTCTAAAGACAATTTTTTTTTAAAAAAAGCAAGTTCTGTTTTAATGAGCTTCATTTGGTTATTCTTGAAATCTTTAAGATGGTTTTCATATTCATCTGAAAGAATAAGTATGCAAGTGTGCCAGCAAAATGTTGAAGAGAAACTGATGGCTTAATGAGCTAGAAATTACCTGACAATATATTAAAATGAGGTACTGGAGTGCCTGGTTGGCACAATTTGTTAAGCAACTGACTGTTTTGGTTCTGGTTGTGACCTCAGGGTGGTGAGATCCAGGCCCAAATCGGGCTCCCTGCTCAGCAGGAATCTGCTTAAGACTCTGTCTCTCTGTCTCCCTCTGTCCCTCCCCCTTCCACACTTTCTCTCTCTCTCTCAAATAAATAAATAAATCTTTTAAAAAATGAACTATAAAAGAAAATAAGAAATATCAGTGTAAAACTAACAAAAATTATAGACAAAAGAACATTGAAACAAAATAATCTAAAAGTAACTTGCATAAAAGGGAGACTTCATAGGAAAAAAAAAAGACTTAAAAACATTGACAAAATAATAGATTACTAAATGAACTGTTGTTAGACAATTAGAAAATTAATTACTGGCGCAGCCCTGGTGGCTTAGTAGTTTAGTACGGCCTTCAGCCCAGGGTGTAATTCTGGAGACCCGCGATCGAGTCCCACCTCAGGCTCCCTGCATGGAGCCTGCTTCTCCCTCTGCCTGTGTCTCTGCCTCTATCTCTCTCTGTGTCTCTCATAAATAAATAAATAAAATCTTAAAAAAGAGAAAACTCATTATTAAAAGTTATAATATTATCTTATTTCATTAAAATATGCAATTGATTTAGGTTCTAAATAGAAAAACAAGTAAATATAGAAAAGATCATATATGCTGGTATAAGAAAGGAATGATAAACAAGAATTAGAAATGATTCTTAATTGTTGGTTTACAGGTTATTAAATATATCTAAAATATTGATTTTCAAAATATCTCCAAATCCTAAATTTTATGATTTTGTTTGGTATATTAAATAAAAATATCTACATTTTGGTGTTCATTTTTTAGTTTGCAGTGTATATTAGAATAGGGACCTTTTCTATTTAGCGAAAACCACACTTAATACCCACATTCAAATCGCATGGATATGTAGAACTTCCTACATACAGCTGTTGAGCTCTTTCTTTGTTGGTGGAGGCTGCCAAGGGTAGCAATTTTCGTTTGACTCAATCAGGGATACTCCTCCAACTACTGGCCCAGTGGCTTCCCGGAACTGAAATGGTTGAGCAAGTCTTTGAGTCTTATCAAAGTCGAGTGTCCAGCATGTGTGTGCCACAGAGTCTGTGATCTTGTGTCAGGCCTGGTCAGTTTGCTTTTTAGTGAGGCCAGTAATGAGGATGTCACTAATACAGTGGATGACAAGCACACTGGGGTTGGATTTAGCTGGTTATGGAATCTAACCCTACTACTGATACCATATTGCAGGGGAATTTAAATTTCCCTGTGCCCTGGAGGGTATTATGCTGAGTGAAGTAAGTCAGTCGGAGAAGGACAAACATTATATGTTCTCATTCATTTGGGGAATATAAATAATAGTGAAAGGGAAAAGAAGGGAAGAGGGAAGAAATGTGTGGGAAATATCAGAAAGGGAGACAGAACGTAAAGACTGCTAACTCTGGGAAACGAACTAGGGGTGGTAGAAGGGGAGGAGGGTGGGGGGTGGGAGTGAATGGGTGACGGGCACTGGGTGTTATTCTGTATGTTAGTAAATTGAACACCAATAAAAAAAAAAAAAAAAAAGAAAAAAAAAATAAATTTCCCTGTGCAAATACAGTGAGAATAGGCCACAGGCTGTTCCATGTGAATGTAAATTGGTCCTGATCTTCATCCTGCAAATGTTTGAGCAGAAGGCATCAAGGTTTAATCTGAGGTAGCCCACTGTCAGGTTCCCGGCTCCCAAGGACTTTTCTACAGGCCAGTGTGGGCCACTGAACTATGACAGGGTGGTGTGTAACACACCTACCCACAGCAAGTCCTGCCATCTTGCTGAGTCATGTCCTTTTTTTCTGTCTGACATGCAGTATGGCATTCGTTAAAACAACTGGTCAGGGCTTAAGTAACTTAAGTAGTAGGATGGAGTGCATGCACCCCCTTGTTGAGGCACAAATTCTGTATCATGAGAGAGCATATTTCCCAAGGCAGTGGTAGTGTTCCACATTGCAAGCAGCTAAAATACCAGCATCTCTAGTGTACTCAGTGGTGAGAGCCATGATCACTGGCAACTGAAATGACTCACGGGGCCAATCTATAAATATATGCAAACCTGTCTAACGTGAGTCACCAGGTTCTGCCTCCAAGCCCCCAATGCCACCTGTCTACTTCTACTCCTGCAAGAGCCTAGGGTTATTGTGATTTGAGCACCAGGGTCCAAGAGTCTCATGGAAGTTTGACTTGTCTCTTTGTTTTTATTGGCCTTGACGGGGTTATAGGACCACTGGTCCTGGTGGGGACCTGGGTACCTTGACCCTTTCTTTTCTTTTCTTTTTAATTTTAATTCCAGTGTAATTAACATATAGTGTTAAGTTCAGGTGTACAATAAAATGATTCAACAATTACATATATTACTCAGTGATCCTCAAGACAGGTGTACTCTTAATCCCCTTCACCTATTTCACTCATTCCCCCAAAATCCTTTCCTCTGGTAACCATCTCTTTGTTCTCTATAGTTAAGAGGCTGATTTTTAGGGATTTATGTCTCCTTGTTTCCTCTTTGGTCATTTAAATTCCACATATAAGTGAGATCATATGGTATTTGTCTTTCTCTGACTGGCTTATTTCACTTAGCATTATACTCTCTACATTGCAAATGGTAAGATTTCAGTCTTTTTTTATAGTCAAATATTCCATTGTATACATCTACATCACATCTTCTTTATTCACTCATCTGTCAATGGACACTTGGGCTGCTTTTACCATTTGGCTAAATAATGCTGCAATAATTATAGGAGTGCATATATCCTTTTAAATGAGTATTCTCATATTTTTTAGGTAAATATCCAGTAGTGCAATTACTGGATCATATCATAGTCCTATTTTTAATTTTTTGAGGAGCCTCCAAACTGTCTTCCAGTTTGCATTCTCACAAACAGTGCACAAGTGTTCCTTTTTCTCCACTTCCTCACCTCCATTTGTTTCTTGTATTTTTTCTTTTACCCATGCTGACAAGGGTGAAGTAAATCTCACTGTGGTTTGATTCAAAGCAATCTTGAAAAAGAAAAGCAAAGCTGAAAATATCACAATTTCAAGTCATATTACAAAGCTGTAGTAATCAAAGAATATATAATGAGAGGCAGCCTGGGTGGCTCAGCGGTTTAGTACCGCCTTTGGCCCAGGGCCTAATCCTGGGGACCCGGGATCTAGTTCCACGTCGGGCTCCCTGCATGGAGCCTACTTCTCCCTCTGCCTCTCTCTCTCTGTGTCTCTCATAAGTGAATAAAATCTTAAAAAAAAAAAAAAAGAATATACAATCAGAATAAATTGTCAGCAGATGAGTTTGAAAAAAATGAGCGATATGCAAAATAATGAAAATGGACCACTTTCTTACACCATATACAAAACTAAACTCAAAATGGATTAAGAACCTAAATGTGAGACCTGAAACCATAAAAACTCCAAGAGAGAGCATAGGCAATAATTTCTCTGATACCTTGATCCATTCTTAATTGTGCTTTTTGAGGGGTGTGAGTTTGGAGGACATGTGAAGAGGATCCTCCTCTTTGTCTGATTCATTACTCTCACAATTGGAAATATCTTCATTGTCTCGGCAACAACAGGGTGATCATTTTCCTGTTTCCCCAATGCTCACTAACACCTGGTGTTATCCAACAATCTAAATTCTGCCAAGCTGGTGGATATAATTGGTGTCTCATTGATGTCTCGATATTATAGTGACTTTGACTTCTTCTTACTCTTGTTAGGTATCTAAACTTTTGCTTAGTGTCTTGACTATTCTTAACTTTATTTTTTTTTTAATTTTTCCATTTAAAAATTTGTTTACATACAATTTCTTTTCAGTTTTAGACATCATAAATATGTTCTTCCATATTGCTATCTGATAATTTTACCCAATGCATCCTTTACTGAAAATAAATCATTAAATTTCCTGTAATCAATTATATCAATTTATTTTACAAGTTGTGCTTCAAGGTATTGTTTAAGATGTTCCTCCACAGTTCATGACCACAAAGATAGTCATGCATGTTTTCCAGTGGATTTGTTTTTCTTTTTACATTCCAGTCTTTTAATGAATCTAGCTTTCATATTTCAAACTAACATAAAATAGGAATTCGACTTAATTTATATCCACAGATTAATTGCATCCTTCCAATTTTGTCTACTGAAGTATTCTGGCTTGATTCATTTGCAATGCCAACTTTTCCTTTATATATTTTTTTATCTGTAAATGGGTCTGTTTCTGAGTTCTGTTTTTTTTTATCACATTTGATTTTCGGTTGTTTCTGCACCTGTATCATACTTAAAAATACTTTCTTTTTTAGTATGCTTTATGTGGTTGGCTATAGCTCCTTTCTCAACTTGGTTTCCCTTGTACATGGTGCGGTTTCTTCCATATACATGTTAAAATCTATTTGTTGATTTTCTCAAATATTTCCTCAATTTTTATTGAAGTATATTCTCAGTTTGGGTGTAAAAACATCATACATCTTTTACATCATTGCTCAGCTTTTGACAGCTTGCTTTTGTTGTTTTCTAAGAGAAGTATATTAAAATCTCCACTGATAATGGCTGATTTATTTCTCTCTATACTTTTGTCAGGTGAGAATCATTGTGAGCCACAAATATTGATTATTGCTTTATATTCTTGATGTGCTGTTTCTTTTTTTAATAGGTGACTTCCTTATTTGTCTTTTATACTATCTTTTAAAATATATTTTCTTTGATATTGAATTTGCTATCATTTATATATTTTATTTGAAATTTTACCTTTATTTATATTATGATAAAATTTATTATCCAAATCAGGTCATTTGATTTGAATAAAATTTATCTCATCTTAAGTAAGATTTACAAGTATGTGTTGATTTAATGACCCATTAACTTACTCTACACTAAGAAAATTTTATCTTTTTGAATTTATACATTTATTATTGTTTAGATACATTGTACTTTTACCATAAAAAAAGATAGGCAACTTTCTCATTCACTGTTTCATTAATATTCATATCAGTTTTCCTGTATATTATATGATTTGCTTTATAAATGTTTGTTTCATAAAGTCAGGAATGTATTTGTTTAACATTTTGAAGATATAAATTTAGTTATATTCACCAAACCAGCCAGTGAAAAATAATTCACTTTAATGTTGATTTATGATTCATTCATTTTTTAGATAACAGTTGTTTATAGAAAATAGTTTATTTTCTCATTGGTTTCTTTTTCTCTTCTTTTGTTAATAAAACACTTATAAGCATTATAGAGCTCTCCAATGATTTAATATATTATTACTCTTCCTTTTCAGACTTTTATCTGAGAATCTTATCTACTTATTCTTCTAGATACATTGATACATTGTAAGAGAGACATAGACATCTTTAACTTAGAGAAATAATTTCCATACTCTATTGTATTATTAGAATTTTCATGTTCAGCTGTTCTATTACTGTTCTTAGTAAAAAGTGCTTATAGAATTTCTTAATTTTTTAAATATGCTTTATTTTTTCACAAAAAAGTGTCTTGTACATTTTTGACAAAAATAATAAAATTTAATAATTACCAAATTGCCATCATTTTAATGATTCCAGCTTGCATATTTTTATCCTACACACATTTCCATTTTCTTTACATCCATTTATTTATAAAATTTACTTTTTTGAGAAAGTTCAGAGCAATCAATAGTTTTGTTCAACTTTACCCTCATTGGTGATATCATCATTGAATTTCAATAGGTTATACTTTGAAGTATTAAAATAACCTCTGCAAACCTGAAATTATGTAAAATTTCAGGTAATAACTATAATTTTTCTTGATGGAGCACAATGAAAGTTAGTAAACAATGCCCATAAACTATTGTTGTGGTATTTGAATAATGGTAAAAAATGCATTGCCATTTTCAGACATATTGAAGATATAATTATGATAAATATATAATGTTTTTAATCCAGATAAAATTTATTTTCAATGTATGCATGTAAGTTATTTAGCTTTTTGAGAACGTATTTAACAATTTTACTATACTCAAATTGCAACTACAAGAGCAATTCAAATTGTTGGTATACCATGATAATATAGGAAAAAAAATAGCTAATTGAATTTGGATCAGTCAGTTTCAGCATTCAAGTTTTTATTCTATGACTTATTTGCTATACACTTCAAACCCATTTTAATTTATACTTATGTGGGACACCTGGGTGGCTCAGTGGTGAGCATCTGCCTTTGGCTCAGGGCAGGATCCTGGAGTCCTGGGATTGAGTCCCACATGGGGCTCCCTGCAGGGAGCCTGCTTCTCCCTCTGCCTGTGTCTCTGCCTTTCTTTCTCTCTGTGTCTTTCATGAATAATTAAATACAATCTTTTTAAAAAGTATACTTATTATGCATTACTGAATGATCATCAAATATATGTGTAGTCAGTTAAATTCCCCCAAATAATCCTATGCAATTAACTCCAGGTAGTAATTTTTATTATTCTTATATAAATTTAAAAATCTCTAAGAAATTTAAATAAAAAATTAAAACTTTCTAAGATCATATGGTGACAAATTATGTATCAAGTCTCTAGGAATCAGGACTCGATAAAAGTGATGTTGAAAGCTCAATTTACAAGGTTTTTTTTTTTTTTAGATTTTATTTATTTATTCATGAAAGACACACACAGAGAAAGAGAGAGAGGCAGAGACACAGGCAGAAGGAGAAGCAGGCCCCATGCAAGTAGACCGATGCAGGACTCGATCCTGGGTCTCTAGGATCAGGCCCTGGGCCAAAAGTGGCACTAAACCGCTGAGCCACCCAGGCTGCCCAGTTTGTTTTGTTTGTTTGTTTGTTTTTTAGTAAATTTTGTACTTTTTGTCAAATCAATTAAATAAGGCTAAATCCCTCTCACTTTTGGCTTTAACATAATATAATTGTGTTTCATCCTGGCCTATTATTTTCATAGTAAGAAAAAAATCACCTGGAGATTATTCTTTATTTATTAGTTGGACTATGATATATACCTTATTCTGCTGTGCATTTTGGCCTTCCTCTTCATCTAAGAATACAGATAAAGAGGTAATATGTCTAAAAGTATAATTTCTTAGAAAATAGCAACCTGTAGGATAATTATTGGCCATACTCATTAGTGTTTCATAGTTATTGTGCTTGAGATGGAACTTAAGATGTCTGTACTATAATTCTAGAATTCTTTCTCTTTGACTGAATGGAAAGTCCATTTTATATTTCTATTTTGAATCTAATATTACCTGAGTATCTTTCTAAATATAATCCGTCTAGATGAATTGTGTAATTAGGTGATATGTGTAATTATTAATTTTAAGAAGAAAGCAATATAATAGCTTGAATAAAAATAAATTTTGTGACAGTCATATTTTAGATGCTGATAGGCGTGAAATCTGCCTTTCAGTGCCAAGCACACAGTAGTCCAAACATCATGTTATGTTTTAGGAGTTAAGAGCCAATTTGTTTTCTTTGAAAATTTATGGGCTGTTTTGTGTAGTTATAAGAGGTACTATGACAAACCTTGTTCTGAGCTGGAACTTTGACATTGTCTCTTCTTTCATGGCCATAGCACTAATTCATAAAATTTCCTATCTCCTGAGTATGCAACCTTTAGGCACTGGGTAAAGGAGGGTCATGCCATATTGTAACTGTGTAGTTGACATTCATATCATAGATTTTGTCTCCAATTCTGTCTACTGGAATAAGGCCTAGACATAGATTGAGAACAAAATTGAAATTGAAGAAAATTTGGATATTTATTTATTTATTTATTTATTTATTTATTTATTTATTTACTTGTTCCAATGATAAAGAGGATTTTAAAATAGTATTTGAGTTGTAAGTATAATGTACTACCTAAAAACTACCAAAATTATTTTTTTTTAAGATTTTATTATTTTATTCATGAGACACACACACACAGAGAAGCAAAGACATAGGCAGAGAGAGAAGCGGGCTCCATGCAAGAAGCCCAATGTGGGACTTGATCCTGGATCCTGGGATCACTCCCTGAGCCAAAGGCAGATGCTCAACCACTGAGCCACCCAGGTGTCCCAGAACTACCAAAATTCTTAAATAAAGTCATGTTTTCCAAAAATAGTTTGAATAAACATGAAGTCTCTCCAAAGAATTTCAGTAAGAGATAGAAGTGGACATGTAGATATATTGCCCTTACTGACACCTAAGAACTTCCTAGAACCTGAATTGCCATTGAGATTTAATTTGTAATCTAGAAATATTGTGTGATTCACAGTTCTCTCACTATGGCTTTCACAGGGCAGTGACATACATGTTTGCCACCACTCATCTACTGCACAATGTGAGAAGGAAACAGGCTCTGACTCTCACACTAAGAGTCTCTCATTCCAGATACTTCATTTTTCAAGGTGACATTTGAGTAATTAGTTCTGTTGATTTGTTTTATTCAAATACAAGTCTATTTAAATCAAGAGAGATGTATATTCACAGAGAGATCATTATTATCTGTTAGTTATCTTTTAAAACTGTAGCAAAGAGCTAAGTAAGCTCTACAAAGCTTGTCAATTTCATTCCTCCTCCATGAACCTATTGCCTTTTGACTTATTATACTTTTATTTATACATATTTTTATTGTCTATTATTTTTATGTTTCCAAATTTGACAGTTTTTAGTACTAAATTAATCATCCGATTGTCATTGAAGAGAGCATGAATTTTATCATTTCTTTTCCAAAATTTATTGTTTCCTCATTTCCCAAGTAGTGAAAAAATTATATATATCTTTATTATAATGGAAGAATCTTTTTTTGAACCTCTACATTTAAAAAAAAATTGACAGGTGACCAATTATAAAAAAGGAAATAAAAAAAACTATGAAATTACCATATTACATTTTGTCACAGCAAAACTATTGTATTACAAATGACAAGACTCAAAATTTAATATAATAGTTTCTTAGACTTCTAAGCTCACTAATCTTCTCTTGACAGGCAGCTTTATTTACATATAATTAACATACCATGAAATTCACCCTTTTCATTTCAATTCACTTGTTTCTAATACATTCACAAAGTTATACAACCATCCTTACTAATTTCAGAATATTTTCATTGCTTTTTTTTTTTTTTTCATTGGTCTTAAACAAAACCATGTAATCATTAGCGATCATTCCCCATTTACCCTTCTCCCCAGCCTCTGGCAAAAGCTAATCTGCTTTACGTCTTTATAGATTTGCCTATTCTACATATTTCATACAAATGGAATCATATAATATGTGATTTGGAGGGCTGTATTTTTTTAACTTATAATTATTGTTATTGTAGCATGTCTTCATTTCTTTCATTAAGTAATATTCTATGATATGGATATATCACATAGAGTTGATCTATTGAAAATGAAGAAATTATTAAAATTGTAAACAAAAGATATATTCTGAATCAAACACAATTAAAGAAATAAATGTAGAAATATTTCTATTATTAAAACAATTTTTAATTACAAAACAACTACTCATTCAGTAGATCACGTGACTCTTGATCTTGGGGTTGTGAGTTCAAGCCCCATGTTGAGCATGGAGCCTACTTAAAAAAAGAAAAAATACAAAACAACTATTAATTTCAAGAAAAAAGATTCAAACTTCAGCCAGCACCTCTTAGCACCTAGGTATATATTTCCATAATAGCTATTCAGACCTCTATTTTTGAACAATATAAGTCAAAACTGTCTTCAAATGTCTTTGAATTCACTGGAAAATGTCATCAAAGTTTCCTTTGAAGATTGGGTCCTGATTTTGAGCATGCATTATCTTCAATGAAATACGTCAACTCAGTTTCCATACAAAAATGAATGACAAACAAAATCTAGGAAATAACTTATTGAAAATTAAGCACATTTATGAGGAATTATTTATGTTAAAGCCAAGTTATCTTCTTCAAGTATATTATAAGAATTTACTCCATCCTTTGTCATATTCTTACTTCTCACATCTACTCTAGTCAGGACCAACTCCAAAATTGCTGTCTTCTTTATTAAGGCACATTACTGTAGATCCTTCTGGCTCTATGTTCTTATAACTTCATTTTCTACTTCAGGAAGTTTTTAAAAGTATTTTCTCAAAATGTAAAAAAAAAATTCTCATGCTAGTTCCCAACATATCAATGTTTTCCTCATTATATATTGGATGAATAAAATATATATACCTGTTACATTTACTTATTGTCAAGATTCTACCCATTTTATGTCCTGAGGCAGTTTTTACCTTCTTTATGAAGATCCTGAGAATCTCAGTTAGAAATACTGTTTTCTAATATTTTAACTCTAACAAAACTTTGTACCATCACACTTCCCTATATTTTATTAAGATCATTTCTATTTATTACCCTTCTGTGTCACAAATCCCACAAAGATTAAAGCAATAATTACCACCTACCTTTTAGCCTTCTATCCCCTGTACTTTAATTATTCTAATCACAAAAATGTGTCCTGAGAAAATTACATATAAATTATATTATTATTAGTGTTTAAAATATATGAAAAGAGATGATTTTATGTTGAGAGAATAAAGGAGTCAGAGGTCATAAAAACAATGTTTTGTTTTTTTTTTTTAAAGTGATGGTAGTTTTGAGTGTAACCTTTGACAAATTAAAGAATATGTGAAAGGCGCTAAACTTTGGAACATCCACTTTTCCTATAAAAGACAAGACAGATAATAAATTTCTGTTAAATTTTTAAGCTTTCTGAATTAAAATTATCAGAAACTGACCAAAAATATTTATGTCAACAAAGTGCCTGTTGGGACCCAAGAGTATCTTGAATTTTTTTCCCTCTTTCTTTCTTTCTTTTCTTTCTTTCTTTCTTTCTTTCTTTCTTTCTTTCTTTCTTTCTTTCTTTCTTTTCTTTCTTTCTTTTCTTTCTTTTCTCTTTCTTTCTTTCTTCTTTCTTTCTCTTTCTTTCCTTCCTTTCTTTCTTTCTTTCTTTCTTTCTTTCTTTCTTTCTTTCTTTCTTTTTCTTTCTTTTCTTTCTTTCTCTTTCTTTCTTTCTTTTTCTTCTTTCTTTCTTTCTTTCTTTTTCTTCTTTCTTTCTTTCTTTCTTTCTTTCTTTCTTTCTCTTTCTTTTTCTTCTTTCTTTCTTTTTCTTCTTTCTTTCTTTTTCTTCTTTCTTTCTTTCTTTCTTTCTTTCTTTTTTCTTCTTTCTTTTCTTCTTTCTTTCAGATTTATTTATTTAATTGAGAGAGAGAGTGTGTGTGTGTGTGTGTGTGTGCCAACAGGGGGAGGGGCTGAGGGCAGCACACTTCTTGCTGAGCTTGGAGGCTGACTCAGGATTTGAACCCATGATGCAGAGATCATGACATCATGACCTGAGCAGAAACCAAGAGTCGGTCACTCAGTGGATTGAGCCACCCAAGTGCCTCTTGGATTCTTTATTCTGCTGAATTAAGTAAACGAAAAATAACATGCTTTTAGAATATTTTCTATATGAATTATCTAACAGTTTTCATGTCAGAAGTAGACTAAAAGGAGGTTTAACAGTCATACATTATTTTATACAAACATGTATTGTAATACTCTTTGCATGAGTTTTCCTAATTAAAAGTGGTTCCAGAAAGCATATTGGTGGGCACTACTGTTAGATGATTTTCAAAAGATCCAAAAGATCCAATTCAATAAATCTGGCAACTAGCATCCAAAACCAAATAGAAAAGCAAGGTAAAAGTAAAAGAAAGATCATTGAAAAGTACTTAAGAGTGTAAATGACACTGAGTATGTTGTCATACAGCTCGCATTATGAAATGAGGGTTTCTTTAAGCATTCAACTTTTCCCATCATCATATTTGTCAAATACATACCCGTCTAATTTTGTTTATAAAAACTAGCAGTGATGTGCTTGTTCCACACTGATAACAGATATTCTTTGTGCTACATTGATATTTGATTGAAAAGAAGAGTGCCAATGCTGTTCATTTGTATAAATGTGCTTCACAGACCACTGCTTCCTTTTACACACTTTATAAATGTCAACCCTTCCTTTGCTATGAGAGGTGATGTTTTTATGTGGTGTCAATTCCTTTCTCTCCATTGAGTAACTGATTCTTTTACTCCACATGAGACACCTATGACAATTACTGTTGCCTAAGACGGTTGGTCCACGGCTGTTTCTCCACATTCTACTGCTGTGTCCTGTTGTGTGGCTGTGTCTCAGCGAGTGCTTGCAACGTTTCTCCTGCATGCTGTGCACTGGTGGTTTTCCCTCCTCACCTCACCACATCGCAGCTGTCATCCTGCTGTCATCTGTTTTCGTGGGATGTCTTCCCCAGTAGTGCTGTGTTACAACGGGCATCGCCTCATTGCTTAGGATTTGGCTGGGGTCCAGTAACTTGCATTTGGCAGTCCTTATGAATGAAAGCTTTTGCCAGTGCACTTGCTCATTGTAAGTATATTGAGATTTTACAGGCAGGTCAGAGATAAATTTTATGCATGCCTGAATAAATGACTGCAAAGAAATTTAGTAAATTTACAGAGAATTTCAATGTTAATTTAGGCTGAGTAGAAAAATAAAGGAGTCTGGATTTGTCAGTGTTCTCCAGAGAGAAGCAGAATCAATTAGATCTATAAATAGAACCAATAGGAGGTCATATATATTATTAATTTTAAGAAATTGGCTCACATGATTAGGGAGGCTAGGAAGTATGAATCCGTTGTGTGAGGCAGCAGGTTTGGGATCCAGGAGAGTGGATGATACAGATAAAGTCTGAAGCTCATTTTCTGGAAAATTCCTTCTTGCTCATGAGGCTTTTTATTTTATTCAGGCCTTCAACTAGATGAGGTTCACTCACATTATGGAAAAACAATCTTCTCTGCTTGAGGTTCACTTAGTTAAATGTTAACTCCAACCAAAAATACCTTCCAAGTTGATGCATAACTGGCCATCACAGGGTCTATATCATGTTATATTAACTTGGTTTTCAATAAATCCTCTCACTTTAGATGAACCACTTTACTAATTAAAGTAATTAGTTTTTCCAGCTTGGTTATCTATATTTATTTCTTTCAACTTCAAAATTGCTGTAAAAAACTGGCCTGGGGCTTTGATTTAAACAATACCATATTGTCAACCTTTATAAGTGATATAATTAATACTGCAGTTAGCAAATATAGTATTAAGATGTCCTTCAACACAAATATTTTTTTCTGTTTTGATTTTAACTGAAGAATGCAGAAATCAATGATTTACATTAGGATTAATATACATTTAAGCAAAACTTTGCGATTTAATAAGTACTAGATTTGTGATCAAAGGAAAAAAATAAACATATTATCAGGCTTCCATCTAGTTTAGGTTTACATTAAAATACATGTAAAATTAAGTGACACGTGGGTGGCTCAGTTGGTCAGGTGTCTGCCTTTGGCTCAGGTCATGATCCCCTGGTCCTGGTATCCAGCCCTGGTCAGGCTTCCTTCTCAGCAGGGAGCCTGATTCTCCCTCTCCTCCTTATTCGTGTTCTCTCTCTCTCTCTCTCTCTCTCAAATAAATAAATAATCCTTTAAAAAGGATATAAAATACATGTAAAATTAAGAAAGTTGTTCTCAGAAATCAAAAATACAAATTTGCAAAATGACATGGAGCTCAGCTGAAACTGAAGGTATAAATTATATTGTGGTTTGAAGTAAGTCCTACTGCATTCTTGGAAAGTCTGTGTGCTAGGAATGCCACAGATTTGGATGAACAATGGAACACAAAAGGAAAGTTCTAAGAAATGAGTACAATAAAGAAAAATTGAAAATAGAGGGACATAATTGTGTAAATCTACAAATCAAGAAATATTTTTTGAGCACTTAGAATGTGAAATATATCTTTAGGTTTAAACAAACAAACAAACAAACAAACAAAAAACCCATTTCCAATCCAGTTAGATAGTCTCCCTAAATCTTAATAACTGTATCCAATCAGAGATTCCATGTGATCACTCACATATATGCACAAGCTTCATGTTAGATTTCAAGTAGTAATCCCTGCTTTTAAGACAGGATATTTTATTACACTTCATTTGACTCGTGGGGACAAGAAACTGAGTTAAGGAAAACACCGTTATTTGTCATATGCGTTTTCAGGGGACATATGAGGCATCAAGAGCTGCTTATTTCTTCCTTCTTGGGAAAAAGATATAGAAATATGCATGGCAGACTGAAGAGTCATGTATGCAAGAGGGAGCAAGTGTCTTACATCCTGCATGATTTTCTCTGATCTTCTAGTTTTGACATTAATTTGGTACCAAGTTTATAAGTTGCTCTTCCTCACCTAGATAGCAAGTTGTGTGGATTTTGTGCCTCCCAACCATGAAGGCCGCATAAGGAAATTTATAAGTAGAAATGATCATTCATTCACTTGATATGTTATTTATAGATACTTCAGATGTTCTGCTCAAAGAAGAGGAGGCCAAGATAGTAACTCTTCACAGATCCTGCATGACTTGTCAAAGAGGCTTATGGGAACCATCTTTAAAAAAGGAAAATAAAAGGATTTATTTATTTTATAGAGAGCGAGTGAGCAGACCAGAAGAGAGTCAGAGAGACAGGAAGAGAGGAAACTCAGACTCTGCTCTGAGCGGGAGCCCCACACAGTTGCTCAATCTTACAACCCTGAGATGAAGGCCTGAGCCACTGAAAACAAGATGCATAATGACTGGGGACCCTAGGAATCACTTTTTTAATTAGCAGACAGAGCTTGCTCCTTCTTGGGACATAGTTACCCTAACATTCTGAAATCAGCCAGCAGGGAAATCCTGGCAACCATACATTTTGCTTCTTTCCACTGAAACATTTCCCAAAGGATAACAATTTTTTCATTAAAACACAAGGGGGAAATGACTTTGAGATGCCATTATATAGCATTTTGTAAATTGGAAATTCAAAATCTTTGTGTCACTTTTCTGTTTAGATGTTTAGATCAGGGATCCCTGGGTGGCACAGTGGTTTAGCGCCTGCCTTTGGCCCAGGGCGCGATCCTGGAGGCCCGGGATCGAATCCCACATCCGGCTCCTGGTGCATGGAGCCTGCTTCTCCCTCTGCCTATGTCTCTGCCCCTCTCTCTCTCTCTCTGTGACTATCATTAAAAAAAAAAAAATTATAGAAGTTTAGATCATTGCACTACTACACAACATATATTCTATTGTTTTTGAATGTAGAATATACGTGTTAAAAATGTATGATTTGGCGTTTTAAAAAGCACAAGATAATTAAATCACTGTTTATCTTCCATGTATCATTTAACTTGAAAGAGTTAACAAGAAATTGCACAGGCATTGCACAGATAAATTTTGTTAACTCTTTATATTTTATTTATTTTTTTGTTTTAATTTTTGGGGAGAGGGGGAGTGACAAAGGGAAGGGGAGAGAGTGAATTTTAAGCAGACTCCATGCCCAGCACAGAGTCCTACACAGGGCTCGATCTGACAACCCTGAGATCATGACCTGAGCTGAAATCAAGAGTCAGAGGCTTAACTGAGCCACCCAAATGTCTCACTCTATATATTCTATTAAAGAAATATATAGATTTTCTCCATATTAGTTTAACAGAATTTGAATCAAACTGAAAAAAAAAGCTGTCTTATTTCAATTAAATACACATCTAATTTACACAATGCACTCTTGTAGATTTTTCTCTACTAAAGGGTTTTGACGATATTTTGTTTATCTATTGCTGAATATGTAAACCTTACAAATAAGGCCAGTGGAAAAAAAATTAAAGTCTCTTGTTTAACAAGTCATGCACTCTTCATTGTGTAACATAATCCCATAGTTTTGTTTTATGATATTTTTATTTCATATTTTATACACAATTTGCTTTTAAAAAAGGTATTTTAGATCTTTTAATAGCATTCTATTTTATTTTGATTTTTTCATGTGGAATGTGGCTCCATTTTGTGTATTAAGGGTTAAACCATTTAATTTTGCCTGTCAAATGATGACTCTACTTTTATAACTTACTTAAAACCATGTACAATATATTTGATTACTATATTTTTTTTTCCTTTTCTTCTTTGGGATGATTAAGTTGAGATTACATTTAATTTTCATGACCTGTGAAAAAGTGTATGTAGCTATTATTGAAATAAATATATGATATTAAGATTTCAATTTAAGATTGCAGTTGTGAAAATATTTCTTAATGTATGAAATTCTGTTAAATAAGTATGATAGACCTTGCTAAATTACAGGATGTTAATTAAAAATAAATATTTGGTATTTTTAAATGTTAACCGTTTTGGAATATATACCTCCCTTTAAGGCTCGTTGTCCAACTGCTGATAGTTTAACTGCTTGCATTTATTTAATTACTATTAATAAGCAATATGTTCATTTTTTCTAATATGTGTTTTATTTAGGGAAGATTTAGAGGAGCAAAAATAACCATTCATTATCACAATTGAGAAAGATAAGAGCCAATGGATCTGAGAAAGTCCACACTATAAAATTTCTATAGAACCAATAAATGGATGAAAATAATCTTTAGATAACATGTTATCTTGGTAGCAAATTGACATCTGGATTCAGGTACAGAATGGAGGCCCCCTGCTTCTCTACATTAGTGCACTAAATTAGCAATCAACTATTTCATTGTGGAATCCACCGCTGTTTCCAAACAGAGAATGCCAGCATCCGATGTCAGGGTTGCTAAGTGCCTGATTACACTAAGACAATGATGGGCTGCCAAAGCTCTCCTTTAGTCTTGCTTTTAGACTAAAGCCAAGAGACATTTGGTATGCAGAGCAGAACGTAGTCAAACATGGGTAATTGAAAGATTTAAATTAGGTTGTTTCTATGTGATCCGTTTTTCTTACAATCACATCCTTCTACTTTCCCTGGCCATGCAAAGAGTCTGTTTGGATCTGCAATTTTATTTTTATTTTTATTTTTATTTTTATTTTTATTTTTATTTTTATTTTATTTTTATTTTTATTATTTTTTTTAGGAAAAGATGTAAAGACTCCACTAAAACAACCAATTGTCCTTTTTCTATTTTCCACTGTCCTAATGGGGTTTTAAGATTTATGCAGATTCGATTGTATTTAACGCAATTGTTATAACCTCTAGGTATTCCTTGTTGTAATTAAGGGCTTAACAGTCACTTTCTCAAAATTACAATGGATGTTGCAGTGAAAATACCCAGAGGCATTTTCTAAACCAGGACTTCACACATTATACCACAGTTCTTATCCAGCACAAGGCCTCGCTGTTAGTTCTGTCACCACTGGCTCCCTGAAAATAGACAAGTTGACTAATAATAAAATGAAGGATATTCACTTCCAAGATTATCTGACATGCCTATAATGTTTGATCACTGAACAGAAGAGATCCTCAGTTGTTTCCTGACTTACCTAGAGCTGTTTCCTTATTGTTCCTTATTATTCCACTGTGAACTTTACACCAAGCCAATATAATGCCCATACAAATGCTTTAGGAGCTCACATTTATACACGATTATATAATTGGTCAAGACTTAAGTCTTATATATCCAATTTCATGCTGTCATTTCTATCTGGAATATTGTGGTTATTGTTCCGATCAAAGTGGCTGCTATAGAGTTCCCTGTTCTGGTAATGACATTACCACATTAGAAATGTGTTAATTAATAGTGTTTGCCCCTTTCTTCTTCCTACAATATCTTGCATGCACCCAGACTCCCAGAGTATCACTCACTTTAACTGCTTTGTCATTCTCCAGTTTTGTCACATTGAAGATATATGGGACACTCCCTTCTTATTCCCTTAAACATGTTTCCACCAACTATAGGACAAAGATAAAACTCTTGTAAGAAGACATCAAGAATCCTGCTTATATTACAAAACTCATTTTTTATCCTCCCCTACCTGATACTTTATGAACCAGCACACTAGATTTCATTTAGTTTCTAGTCAAACCATGATCTTTTGTGCAACATTATTCATTGATTTATCGTGTCAGAAAATACTAATTAGTCCTGATACAGAGTTCACTGGGCCTTTGCTTCATCTCCCTTTATTTCCCATAAGATGCTACCCACAGTACAGCTGGCAATGTGGATCCTTATTTATTTCTTTTTAAGTGTTATGATGGTTACTTTTACATCATCTTGAATGGAGGAGTGCCTAGGTTAAACATTATTTCTGGATGTATCCTTGAGGGTGTTTCTGAATGATATTAGCACTTGAATCAGTGGAATCAGTAAAGTAAAAGTCTTCCCCAGTGTGAGAGGCTGTTATGCAATCCATTGAGTGCCTAAACAGAACCAAAGGAGGAGAAGGAGGAATTTGCTTCCTCTTACTTTCTGCTTACCTTCTTGAACTCCTATATTGGTCTTCTCTAATCCTTGGACTGGGATTTACAGTGCTGGCACCCCTGGTCCTCAGGCCCTCAGACTTCCACTGTACCAATGGCTTTCCTGAGTCTCCATGTTGAAGGCAGGGGATCATGGAAATTCTCAGGGACCTTATTATGTGAGTCAATTCCTCATAAAAATGTTGATCTGGAGCAGCCATGGTGGCTCAGTGGTTTAGCACCGCCTTCAGTCCAGGGCATGATCCTGGAGACCGGGAATCCAGTCCCATGTCAGGCTCCCGGCATGGTGCCTGCTTCTCCCTCTGCCTGTGTCTCTGCCTCTCTCTCTCTCTCTCTCTCTCTCTCTCTGTGTGTGTGTGTGTCTCATGAATAAATAAATAAAATATTTAAAAAGAAAAAAGTTTCTAGCTAAACATTGGGAAAAAACACTAGAAGTTGAAATTAAGAAAATTTAAGATGTTAGTATCAGGCAGAAGTTATGGCATAAACAAGAAGAAAACTGTATCACTGGGGCATGTTATCTTCCTTGCCAAGCTTAGTTGAAAAAGGCAGAAAACAGAGTTGAGTATTGTGACAAAAGAGAGTTGGGAATTATAATATTGAGTTTTAGGATTCCTGTTAGAACACTTACCCTGCTTTGTGAGTGTAGCAGACTGTTTGAATTCCAGCAACTCAGAGATATCCAGCTTTTACCTTCGTGTTGGGAAGAAATATTTTGTCATTATTTTTTTTAACACTTTGCTATTTCTACCTTATCTTAGGACCTATGTGAAATATGCATAGAAGACAGTTTCTACCTTTTGTCTGAAAATTTATAAGCTAAAGCTACTTATGCTAACATTTCCCATGATGGCAGTGACTACAAAGTTTGGAGCAATGCCAAACTGAGTTTCAGTCCTGGCTGTGTCACTTAGGAATTGTGTGATTACAAGAAAGATTTTAACTTCTCTACTCCTCAATTACCTCATTTGAAAAGCACGGGCAATAATAATACCTGCCTCAGCTATTATGAGGATTAAACAAGATGATAGACACCTGGAAGTAATTACAAGGCCAATACATCTGTTTGTTATCCATGTCAGATGTCTAACATCTGTACTGTTATGCATCTACTCTCACATCTGTAATATTGCCTCTAATATTCTCTTCTTAAAAGTGAAAGTCTGGCAACTTTTTGGTTGAGGTTGTAATTTTTAAATCATTTAAGTCAATTCTTCTGGAATACATATAAAATACATATAAATAAAGAAGGATATATAGCTCCTGCAGAATGTCTTATTTTGCGTATATGTAGGTTTTGACATATACAACTGTTATTCATCCTTATTTTGATATCTAAATATTGCAATAAAAACATGGATGAAGAAATATATCATAAAATCCTGCATAATCAGAGAACTAAAATAGTTTGATATGGTATCTGTATAAAAATAGTATGCTACTAACTTACAACAGTGACAGGAACAAGCCTATAGTAAAAGTGACAGGAGCAAAATGGTATACCAATTGTTTGAAAAGTCTGAAGAAAGTTTTCATTACACAGAAGTGAGAATATTGATCATGTAGAAGTCTAAGCTACAAACCATTTTTATATACAATCTTTCCAATGTTTACCTTCAAATTTTAATCTCCAAATATTGTCCCTTTCCAGGTAAGTTCATCTTTCTCCCTTCTTGCCTGATGAACATAGATGGCAAAATCAGCCTAAGTAGGGATAGAATTCAGTCACAATTCTATAAAACTGTTTATTCTTCTGCCCTATTCTTTAAACATTTAACCATGTTTTATCCCAAATAATACTTTGTAATTTTATACAAAATAGGATAAACCTTAATCCTTTTTTTTAAAGAATCAAACATTTGTTTTAATGCCCAATACTATAAAGAGTAAATATAATATGTTTTGTGAATTTCAATCTTACAATAAGCATTAATTGGACACACAGTGTTCCAGATCCCTGGAAATACACCTTTGAAAACACAAATGTGGTTTCTGTCCTCATAGATCTTATGTATTTATACACCTTCAGATATTAAATCAACAGCCCCAGGTAACACTTTTCTCCCCAGACTCAGCTCCTTTCAAACACTCTACATTTTAAAATCAACAGATTATAATTCTTAATTAATATAATCAGAAAAAAATAAATAAGAATGTGTACAGAGGATATATAAACTACACTGAATAAAGTATGATGCGACATATGTTCTTTGTTTAGTACTAGAAGTCAACTGCATCCTGCGTAGTAAGATATGGCTGAAAGTAGGTTGTACCATAATTTAGAAATGACTTGCAAATTTCTTAAAATTTGGAAATTTGAGGTATTTTGCCACATTAATGATGAAGCTTCTGCTTACATAAGAAAGAAAGGTTGAGAATGGGAGAGAGAACTGGAGAGATATTTAAAGTGAGGAATTGGCTTATCCAAGATGTTCAGTTGGCAAGCTGGAGACCTAGAAGAATGAACAGTGTAGTTCTAATCTGAGTCCAAAAGCCTGAGAACAGATGGTATAAGTTCCAGTCCTAGTCCAAGGGCCTGAGAACCGTGAGAGCTGATGGTGTGAGTCCCAGTATGAGTCCAAGTCTGAAGGTAGATGAAAACCGATGTTCCAGCTTGAAGACAGCCAAGGAAAGAAAGAAAATTCTTTCTTACTTAGCATTTTATTCATTGCATGTCATCAGGGGATTGGATGTGGCCTACCCATACTAGGAAGGGCAATCTACTTTACCCAGTCTACCATTTCTCATCTAGAATCACCATCACAGACATATCCAGAAATAATATTTAGCTAAATATCTAGGCATGTTGTGGCCAAGTTAAACTGATAAATAAAATTATTCATCACAGTATCATGGAAGAGAGAAGTAACACAATGATTGAGTGCATTCATGTGAATTTCACTGACTGGATTCAAATATGGATCTCAAACTATGTAGGTATATCGCTTCAGTCAAGTTCATAAACCTTGGGGCTTGGGATGCCTGGGTGGCTCAGCGGTTAGGTGGCTGCCTTCGGCTCAGGTCGTGATCCCGGGATCCGGGATTGAGTCCTGTATTGGGCTCCCTGCGAAGAGCCTGCTTCTCCCTCTCCCTCTACCTATGTCTCTGGCTCTCTCTCTCTCTCTCTCTCTCTGTCTCTCATGAATAAATAAATAAGACTTAAAAACAAACAAACAAACATTGGGCTTAAAACCAGGAAGAGGGTCACAATTATATATCTTACTTGGTGTTTAAAGAGAACATATATGTTGATTTTAATAACACAATAAAAATGATACATTTTAAATTTGGAAATAGTTATTTCATAATTTCATAATTAAAACTCTGTAACTGATTTACACTTCCAATCACAAGATAGTAATAACTACCAGAATAGACATTTCATCACAAATAGCTGAAGGAAAAAGCTCAAAATAAATGATTTTTGGTGTTAGCAGACATTTCAGGACCATGATCTGTGAGATAAGCATTCGAAATAAGATAAGCTTCATGATTATCCTGACTTTCTGCCTAGAGGCATTTTCTAAACCACAGCATGTGTGTGAGGACAGTTGCAGCATATAGAATATGCTGCCTTGTTAAGATGAGATCAGAGTGTAGAGTTACTAAGATGTCTAAACATTTCAGAATGAAGTACTGAGATGAGGCAGCTAAGCAGAGAAAAAAAAAAATCTGTATCTAAGTAAGAGCCTTCCCTTGAGTTTTGGGCTGGATCCCATGCATGCCTACTCTGCATGAGGCCGGAAAAAGAACAACTACTGGGGGTGGGGTGGGGTGGGAAACTACTGGTATAAGAACAAATATCCAGGAACTGTGAGATGAGTATCCTTGGAACTCATAAAAGGCTAGAAGATAATTGTGTTCAAAACAATCATAATGGAGCAGCATACTGAGCGCTCCATAATTAGCAGGGGACTCAATTCAATAGAGACCACAGAGAGCTCTCACCATAGTGTTAGGACTCAACTAGACCAGAAGGAAACACTACATACACATAAATACTACATGTCTAACAAGATTTAAAATAATCCTCAAAAAGGTCAGACTAATTGTCAACTGAATTGATTTCCTGCCATGAAAAAAACCTCTTACTCCAGCCCAGTGGTATACTATCCATAATGATTGGTGTACAATCCAAAATTCTATGCAAAAAAGTAATACTGTGTGACCCATAAAGATGAAAAATTTTCCTGATCGATATGGCTATCCAGAAATCACTGGGAAAAAAAATGAAACTGCAGGCAAGGACTTTAAAGCAGTGGTTATAAAAACGTTAAAATATTTTAAAGAAAAGATGGACATGATGAGAGGCAAATAAGGAATTTCAGTAGTAAAAGAAACCACTAAAAAGTAATCATATGGGGAAATTTCAAAACTAAAACCTGAAATCTAAAATGAAAAACAAATCGTTGGGTGGGATTAATAGCATATTGAAGAGTGTACAACAAAGAAAGAACATGATAGCAGAGAAATAGAAATGATACCAAATGAAGAACAGTGTGTAAAAATTGTGGAAATGAATGAACAGAACCTCACTGACTTATAGGAGAATATAAAGCCTTATGACTTGCTTGGAATATCAGGCACATAATGGTAGGGGAGCAGAACAAATATTCAAAAATTTACCGAAAATGTTCCAGTTTTTGACAACCATCAACTCACATAGTAAAGAAAGTCAACAAACCCCAAGTCAAGAAAACCACACAGTGGAAAATCATAATCAAAAGGCTGTCAATTGATGATAAGGATCTCATCTTAAAAGCAGAGAAATGAAAATGTAGATCATTGACAAGTTAAAGATGATGAAAAACAGACTTACAAGAAACTGTATAAGCCAGACGATGTTAATGGAATCGTATGTAGCTGACAGAAAACAAAACACAACAAAACAAAGCAAACACAATAGAACAAAACTTGCCAACTTAGAGTTCTATTTCAAGTAAAAAAAAAAAAAAAATCCTTAAATTTAAAGAAACTATGTAAATTGTCAAACAAATAAAAACTGGAAGTATATATTGTTAGCAGACCTGTATGTAAAATTATTAAAAGTAAGTTCTTTAGGTGGAAGTAAAAGGATTTAAGACAGAATGTGGACCTACACAAAGAAATGGAAACATCAGAAACTATAAATATGTGAAAAATGTATACTCTGTCCAGTTTCTTCTATCTGTCATTATCTCCTTTGAACATAAGTAAAAGTGTAAATTAAACAGTGTGACAGTGTATTACAGAGTTTAAAATATATATAAAACTAAAATGTGTGTTTTTAAGTATACAATACAAAAATAACAATAATAAAGAGGACAAAAGAAACTTTTGGAGGTGACGGATACGTTTATGGCATAGATTGTGGTGACATTTTCATTGGAGTATACTTCTCTCCAAGCCTCTGAGCTCATGATGCTATACACATTGAATATGTACAGCTTTTTGTATGTCAATCATAATTCAATATAATTTTTAATTAAAATATATGATGACATTACAATGAACGATGGGAGACAGAAAAATAAAATTTTAAGGATTCTTACAACAAACATGAGTGGATCACGGATGTGTGTGGCAACATGGATTAACTTCAAAAAAGAATATGTTGAGTAAAAGAAGGCAGACACAAAAGAGTACACTCAATGATTTATTTATGTGATATTCCAGAAAAGGCAAATCCAGTCAGGAGTGAAAAATATCAGAACAATGTTGAGAAAGAGAGTAGGGTCAGAGGGGATGAAGAATGACCAGAAAGGTGCACAAGGGATGTGTGTGAATGACAGAATTATTCTCTATCTTGATAGGTGCATGGGTTACATGGATGTATGCATTTGTAAACCCATACAGAAATTTCCATACCAAAGATCTGTGTGTGACACTACATACAAATAATACTTCAATAAAAATAAATGATTTTAATAAGAAATAACTTTTTTTGGAAAAATATAGCTTAGATACTCTCATTCTTGCTTTACCCTCCCCCTCCCACCAACCATAGCCCCACCAATATCTGAAAAATTAAGATTATTTAGAAAGCATATTGAAATACACAGAAACTTTGATAATTACCTAGTTTATTGCAAGAGCAATCAAATACTATTCTTTATCACATATACAAAAGGATTCCTGGAAGTGATAAAGGTATAATCTCATTGCCCATTATATTCACACAGTTATGTTCTCCTTGAATAAGCATTAGCTCCAAAGAATCATTATTGTAGGAATAAAACTTGACATTGAGTTTAGGACATTATTGTAATTTCCTGCACAAACACAGGGGCTTCTAGTATTGTTAATACAAGTTTGCATTTACTCTCCTGGCCAGGGTACTAGCAATTTCCCTTAATTATAAAAAGTCCTTATGTTTAGAGCATAATGCACATAAGGACAAGGCAAAATGTTAGCAATTAATTCTTAAGTAGGAAGCCATGTGGGTACGATGCAGCATGAGTTATTTCAAATTATTTCAAATCCCACAAAGGGACGCTATCATCAAGAGGTTCAAAATAACTGGATTCAAACATGTAGTTAAAATTAATACAAAATGTACTGCCTTTGGAACCCAGTGTGAGCTGCATGAACCATTTTAGACAAATGCTTAGCCTAATCTCACACCAACTGTAAACCATGGACTTTTCTGTTTTCAACTCTATAAACTATGGCTTGCTTTTCTAGTGAGAAATTCTAGCATTCTTATAATTAAAATTTTAAGGAAATGGCATGCTTGTCTAAAAGAGATAAAAACATGTTGAACTTGTCAATAATTTGTTTTCCTTAGGAATTTCTTTTCTTTTTAAAAGGTTTATTTATTTATTTGAGAGAGATAAATAGAGAATGTATGTGTATATGGGAGCAGGGGGAGGGGCAGAGGAAGAGGGAGAGAGAGAATCTCCCAGCACTCCAGCAGACTCCCCTGAGATCATGACCCTAGCTTAAATCAAGTCAGATGCTCAACCGACTGGGCCCCTCCATAGGAATTTCTTACTAGAGGTGGTTTGATATTCTCTATGAAACACAGACTTGATCAACTTTTCCCGTGTAAAGACAATAGCTGGTCCTACTTTATTACTGAAGCAACTTTTTTTTCCAGATTAAATGTGCCAAGAATAGAACTTAATATTCTATGCACACATTACAAATATTGTTTTCCATTATTAACAAAATATCTTACATATAAAGCTAAAATAAGATTTTGGTGAAGGTATAATTGTATAAACATGATATAATATGTGGGGATATTATATGGAACAAAGATTTTAAGAAGCAGAAGTAAATATTGGGAGAACGGTATTCAAAAGGAGATATATTTGAAATGTATATTTGTTTACTTAAAAACAAATAAAAAGGTAATTGAATTCAGAATGTAATTATTGCTTTATGTTTACTTTTCTGAGGTTGTTGATCTTTGTATTAGTTTCCTAGTTCTGCTGTACAAAGTACTGTGAACTGGATGGCTTATAACAACAGAAATGTATGCTATCACAGTTGTGGAGGCCAAGATCCAAAATCAAGGTATCAGCAAAGGTCACACTCTTCTATTTAACAATACTATTTTTCTTACTTCTCTACTAGATTCTGGTGTCTACTTGCAATTTTTGGAATTCCTTGGTTTGTATTTTTATTATTCCAATTTCTATCTCTATCTTGGCATGGCCATCTTTTATCTTGTGTGTGTGTGTGTGTATCTAAATCTCCCTCTTTTCATAAGGACACTAATCACAATGGATTTAGGCTCATCCTAATTTAGTATAACCTCATCCTAATTTAGTATAACCTCATCATTTTTATTTTGACACTGAGATTTTACATCCACATTGACGACTCTAATTTTCAAAATAATCTCATTCACAGGTTCTAGGGGACATGAATTTTCAGGTGACAATAATCAACCCAATGCAGTCATAAACAATAAAAAGTATTTTTAAAATCAACTCCCTTTAGAGAACCAATCTAACTCAATGAAATATTTTAAATTATGATATTATATTGTGCCGTTTACTCATTCAATTGTTCATTCACAAATATATACAGAATACTTACACAGTGATAGTTGCTGTGGTAACTACTAGTGATAAAAAATAGAGAAACAAACAAGAAAAATATACAACTTACTACTATTTTAAGTCTTAAATAGGTCATTATTAGCTCTGAAAAATGGATTTCATACCAAACTGCTAAACACAAAATGTTCCATGATGATTTTAGTGTTATTTCTACAATGAAGGTGTCCCATTCAACATTCTCTTTCATTCCATATGGTCCATTTAACTCCCCACTGTCAATATCTTGGGTTTAGCCAGTGAAAAAAGGAACAACCAGAACAGTATCAATCCCATCTTAGATATACTGATGATATGATGACTTTATGATGGCATTTGGCTAGGAAAACAAGATCAGTCAAATTCTTCCCTAAAACAACGCTCCTCATGGACACTGTGTGCTATATATATATATATATATATATATATATATATATATATATATAATTATAAGCAATATGAAACCCTATTACCTGCTCAAATTTTGCAAACTCAAATTTTAGTGATAAAATATCTAGAGCTAAGTAGGCTGACTTTCAGCCTATTTCTGTTTTATCATACCGTGATTCTCTAAATACTCTGTGGAAACCACTGTTCCAATTATCTGCAGTGACTATTAAACACAGACATACCTTGGCCTAAGAATACTAACTTATTGATTCAGAATCTTTGTTGATAAGTAAGAATTTGCATTTAAATTAGTTCTCAAAAAAAAAATAAATTAGTTCTCTAACAGATTCTTACATTAAAGTCTCAGAACCATTGTTATAGCTCATAAACAGCACCACTAAAAAGGAAAAGAAGTCCTTCCAATAAGAAATGTTATAGCATGGAAAAACTAAAATGGGGTGGAGAGGTTCAGAGAGAATGAATGGAAGGATGTTTTGAACAAATGTTAGGAAACATATATATTTATATGCTTATATGTTTATATATATAACCATATTTTTATATATATAAATATATATTTAAACAAAACAAAACACTGTAAAAGCAAAAATGCCCTCACTTCCTCAAACCATTTTGCTCTTTGGAGCAAAAAGAAAGGAGAAAAATAGTTGTAGTGTGGGTAAGTAGAACTGGCCAGAAAGCCTATCTTAAATCTTTGTTGGTGAGATAAAATGCCCAAAAGTTATAGTCAAAAATTGCTGAAATGTTATCTTACCTATGGGCCAAACCCAGAGGCACACACATTTTTATTTTGACACTGAGATTTTACTAGCACTCTAATTTAATTTCTTGAAACCTGACTAATTTTCCTCCTTAGAAGTGAAGTGACCTCACCTATCTATGAAGAATATAAAAGGACAAATTATCCACTTATTCTAGTGGCTATAACCTTATTCCACTATTTATGGAAATTTATTTGGAACACTTAAATATTCCTCTAGAAATCCAGGGTCAAGCGAAATCAAAGTAAAAATGCCATATTTTGCTAATGTTAAACAGACCTTCTGCAAATCTGTTTTGTCAAGTTACATTTCAGTATTATATACTGAATAGCAAAAATGCCCTCACTTCCTCAGACCATTTTGCTCTTTGGAGCAAAAAGAAAGGAGAAGCAACATTCCAGCTAAGTGCATATGTGACAAAGTGGCTCAGTTGAGGGAATTTTAGAAGAGTGGACACACTTTGTGACTCTTTTTAGCTTGTAGTAATAATTTGTCAAGATTTTCTGATCTGGCCTCTGCTTATTTCTCAACTATGTCTCTTAGTTATCCTGATATGATCTCAGCCTGCCAGTATTAGCCCTGTCCATCTCCTAAGCACATGCTATGTCCCTTCCCTAGAAGGTTCTATTTGCATTTCTCATGAGTTACACATTTTTTTTCCTGAAAAAAATTATCTTTATTATAAGGAAAACACATAGCAGAGACAGAGATGGACAGTGGTGGAGTGGAAAACCTGGAAAAACTATCACCAAACATGCTACCCAAACATGGCTTCCTGTTAGGAAGAGAGAGACATTTGGTCCTTAATCCCACTTGCCTCTTCTGATTCAAAGAACTCTGCTCCTAGCAAGGCTGGTCCCAGGGAGCTCCACTTTCCAACCTGTTGTCTTCCAGGGAGTTTAAGAAAGGTTGTTTGGTTCTCAGACTTTCAACATACAGAAGGCAGCATAGAGGAGGAAAGGATGTTACAGTGTTTTGTTTCAGCCTCTTCCACAGCCTCATCCCTCGGTATTTCTTGATGCCAAAGTGACAAACCCTATAGAGTTGGAATAGCTTAGATGTCAGGACACTAAGCAAGGAGGTATGTTGATAAGAAAGTGAGCAGCAGTTTCTTAGTGTAGAAGCTGGCCAGGAGATAGAATACAATAGGAGAGAGGCTGAAGAATGGTGGGGAGAGGTAAATTGGAACCCATATTCCATCTGTTCTCAGTGTATTGATGTCAGAGCCATTTCTTGATCAGAAGTCTCCAAGGGTGTCCCTTTCATCTTAGGTAAGAAGACATCCACAGACAGTTATGATGATGTTGGTCAGACTCACGACAACAGAAATGCTGAAGAAGGGGATGCCAAGTAGAGCCACATGCAGCACAACCATGGAGATGATGTAGGCCAGCCAGATGTCCTGGCGATTTGCCACTTGAGGGTTGGGGTTTACTTCGCTGTGTGCTACCACCACATTCATCCTGCCAGTTTCAGAAGCCCAACTGGCTCGAAGTGCAGCATTCACTTCTACACCTGTGTCTCCTGGAAGCCTGAGCTACAAGTTTTATTAGCTTCACTCTTTCATCAACTCTTAAAAAATCTTAACAGTGCAAATGAAAACTAAGTACAATCTTTTAAATATTCATATTTTACTTCTTCCGTATCTCTCATAACATTTACTTTTTTCGTACCTCTCATAACATTAATTTAACAATAACGTTTAAGAATTATTAACATAGGTCTCTTCTCTGGTAGACTAGTTTCCAAGAGTAGCTTTACTTTATTTTGACATTTGGATCTATATCATTGTTGCTACTAACATAATTGAATTATTTTATTTATTTTACTTTATTTTATATTATTTATTTGAGAGAGAGAGATCATGAGCAGGGGGAGTGCAGAGGGAGAAGCAGACTCCCCGCAGAGCAGGGAGCCAGGCTTGGTACTTAATCCTGGGACTCCAGGATCATGACCTGAGGCCAAACTGAGCCACCCAGACACCTTGCAATACTGATTTTTATCTAAATCTTGTGATTTTGGAGAAGAGCAAGAGTTAAAGAGAGCCCCTCACCTTTCTGTATTCTGGGAACAGCTTACTGGGAGCAACACTCCTTCACCATAAGATTTAGGTAAGACTCACTGATGTCCCTCCCTTTTGCTTGCCTGTGTCAGACTCTCCAAATTCCAATCTTTCTCTCATAAATGATTGTTGAGTCTCTCGTTCCCATTGATCAATCAGAACAAAATGCCCTTAACAAAACTTTGCTTAAATTTCTTTCTCCCCAAGGCCCCTGAATTTTGACCCTCAGTAGCACCAGCTCCTTGTTCACAGCCCCTAGGCTGCTGGAAAGGAAAAGACTTATCTACTGTCCACTCTGTTCTGCAACTTCACCACTTTGGCTTTTCCCTAACCTCTTATTCCTCCCTATAAAAGAAAAGCCTCTTTGCTCTTGGTTAAAGCATTCTCTCTATTGCAGTCATCCTTCTGAATAAAGTCTTTCCTTACATAGGTATGAATTCATTTTTTATTTGGTAATGCTTAATAAATATTTTGATACATTGATGAATTAAAAGTAAATGCGAAAAAAATAAAATAATAAAATAAAAGTAAATGCGTATTTTGCCACTGTCTCTCCAAATTTTCCACATTTTTAAACAAACATACTGTAATGAATATCAAAACTAATCAAGGTATAGTTATCTTTAATGGACCTCTTTATTTTGAACCTGCCACCTTTATTATATAATGGCTACAAGTGTATGCTGTCTCTGATACATTTCTATTGTACCAGTTCTTACTATGATTGTCTGCTCATTTAGATAGACCACAGTAGTTTTCAACTCACTCTCCCTTCTTGAATCTCTTCCTTTTTACATTAAATGTTGCCACTATAGTCATCTTTGCAAAAAAAAAATAAAAAAAATAAAAAAAAAAACTCCCTCTGTGTTATTCCTTGTGAAACAAACACAAATGTTCTCTGTAACCTATAGGAGAAAGTCCTAATGTATTTATTTATGTTATTAAAGATTTTATTTATTTACTCCTGAGAGACAGAGATAGAGAAAGAGAGAGAGGCAGAGACACAGGCAGAGGAAGAAGCAGGACCCATACAAGGAGCCTGACATGGGACTCGATCCCGGGACCCCAGGAATTTATTGTCTTATTGTAGAGAGAGATGAATTGTTAGGCTGGCAGTTCCCATTCTTCTCTTACTGCTATACATGCTTGAACAATAATTTTACGTACTTGCTGCACATTGTAACTCAGAGCGCTCTTGTATACCTTCATGTGTTATATCATTTGTGTTATTTAGTTGATGCAAGTTATTTACATAATAAGTTAATGTCTAGAAAACTCCTACTCTTCTGCAAATTCAGTTCAAATTTCATTTTCTAAATACATGTTACTCAAATTTCAATCAAGATTATGTGATCAATTGTCTTTTTACATTTGACTCAATGTAATACTTGCAACATATATTGAAGTGTGCTATGTAACTTTGTAGAGTAACACCCTGTCAGTCACTTTGGGGGGACACATAGGGAGAGGGAAAGAATCTTAAGCAGTCTCCATCCCCCAGCATTAAGTCTGACATGGGGCCCAATTTCACCACCCTGAGATCATGACCTGAGCTGGAATCAAGAGTCGGTTGCCTAACTGACTGAGCCACCCAAGTGCCCCTCAATGTCAATATTCAATATGGTTTTAGAAACACAATTATTGTTCCATAAATGCTTAGTGTGTTAATTATATTTACATGTTTCTTTCATTTAATGTATTTTCTGATTATAAAATAAATGTACATATGACAGAGCTATTAGAAAATAGCATGGCAATAATTAAAAATCAGTTTTCCCATAAATATGCATTGTAAAAATTTTTCTAATTTTGAGTAACCATTTTATTCATAACATTCTGTCTCAATCTCTTTAAATAAAATGTAGTTTCATATGGTTTTATTCATAACATTCTGTCTCAATCTCCATAAATAAAATGTAGTTCATGTGGTAAATATGGTATAAAATGCTGCATATTTCTTCATTATTATGTAATTCTAAAGATGAAGGTTTTATTAAATATTATTATTAGATTAGTGAATAATCTGATACCACAAAACATTGACTTAAATATTTCACTTCTGTTAGACATTAGCATTGTTTCTGAATTTTTACTAATATAAACACATTATGATATGTGCATAAATTATAAGTGACAAATGAAGAAATAAATAGCCTGATGTTATAAATTTAGAGCATATTAAGAAATATGCCAATATTTGTATGATACATAAGGATACATAGGAGGAAGTGTCATAAATTTAAACATATGTAAAAATACATATTGTTATATTTTCCTATAATAATTATGCCTCTATTAATAAACACTTGATTGACATGTGTCTATTTGTGTGTACTTGCAAATGTGTATTTTTCTACATATTATGTGTTCTATGTGGTGTATATTCTGTTACCTTGAGTCATTTCTTGGCTTGTAAGTAACAATTTAAATTAGATCCACCACCAGCTCTCCTTTTCTCTTATATAAATGAAATAAGAAAATTAATCCTAGATACAAAAAATATTAAATAACAAGGGGAGAAAGCATCAGCAGGTCTTATAGAGTAAGCACTAAGTTTTAAGGCTCGGAATATACATAACCTTACTTCAGATATTTCTTGCACTTGTAGAGATGAAGAGGTTTAGCAGTCATTATTATGTTATTGTTCATTTTTTTTTATTGTTCATTTATTTACTAGATCTCATGCTGCCTAGGTTCTTCCTTCCCAGTGGTATCTCTTTTTGCTCACTGTTCTATCCCCAGTCTCTAATACAACTTGTAGAACTTCAATACATATTTGTTGAATAAACTATTGAAGCTTACAGAATTGATTTTGGATAAAGTGAAAATCATGCTTGACAATTAGGTGTAAAATTTATTATTGAGTTACTCTCCATTAATCATAGTTAAGGATATGTCCTTAAAATGTGGAAACTGCTTAATATTGAGATATTGCAATATCATGTCAAGATATTTTGGGAAATAACTACATTTAAATAAAGATTCTTTGGAACAGGCAACCTTTCCATTTTTTTAAGCAAGAGCACAGCAGTTTTTTATTTATGAATTAGTTTGTGAAATTTTATATGATATAAAAAAGATATCATCTTTTGAATTAATATTTGTTGTATTTTTAAATTCTGTAATAGTCTTTTTTATGTACTGACCCTTTTTTTTTAAGATTTTATTTTTTTAATTTATTATTATTATTTTTTTTATTTATGATAGAGAGAGAGAGAGAGAGAGAGAGGCAGAGACACAGGCAGAGGGAGAAGCAGGCTCCATGCACCGGGAGCCTGATGTGGGATTCGATCCCGGGTCTCCAGGATCGCACCCTGGGCCAAAGGCAGGCGCCAAACCGCTGCGCCACCCAGGGATCCCTGTACTGACCCTTTTAAAAAAAAACTACTGCTAGTTCTCAACCATATCTTCCGTGATCCCTTCCACTGCATTTTTTTTTTCTACAAGTAAATTTTTTTAAATGAAAGAGTTTGGGACATTAACAAATAGTCAAGTTTGTATGCTATTAACTCTTCTCAAAGGTTAAGGTCTCTCAAGGAGATGAATATTTAGAGAATTGAAGGCATGAATAGATGAGTAGTTTTATTTTTTTAAGTGACAGATATAGTAATCTAGTAGATCAAAGACTGCTTTCTTTTCTTAACTAAAATGTCTTCATAAAATATTAAATGGATAATTATAATGTTTACAGTAAACAAGCCTAGAGTCTTCTACTTCAAATTAATGAGATATCAAGCTCTACACATACCTTCAACCTCAGCATTTTTTCTTCTTGGTAAATATGACAAACACTTTAATGAATCATTATGGAGTGTTACGATAAGAATAGCTTAAATACACAACATATCATTCAAGAAACATCTAGTTGGAATCTATCTTTTGCAATCACTTCCTGGATGTGGACCAAAGCACCACAACTGTATTAAATTATACCAAAGTTCTATTTAGAAAAATGCTATTTCAAAACGGTACTTAAGGGATGCCTGGTTAGCTCAGTGGTTGAGCGTCTGCCTTTGGCTCAGGTCATGATCCCGGAGTCCTGGAATCAAGGCCCACATGAGGCTCCCTGCATAGAGCTTGCTTCTCCCTCTGCCTATGTCTCTGCCTCTCTCTCTCTCTCTCTCTCTGTGTCTCTCATGAATAAATAAGTAAAATCTTTTTTAAAAAGTACTTGAAGTTTTTTGTGTTATAAAAATGTATAAAATGTATGTCTATAAGAAGTAGATAATAGTATAGTACCTTAAGTTCTATTAAAGTTAGCGGATTTGACCAGATTTATGACCATAACCACAAATTTTGTCCCACCAAAGCCTCCTTATGAGTTCAGTTATTCAAAATATATATACATTCACAGATTAAGAAACCAATATCTGTAATCCTGGTGTGTCCGACTGGGCTGAGTTGAAGGTTTCTTTTCCTTAAGTTCAAGGCCTGTCTTAGCAGTTTCTTCTCCCTTTGCTAGTAGCATCACGTGTACGTGACATTAACTGAAACATGAGTCGCAAAGGCACATATTTCCATCGACATCTGTAAAGGAAATCAAAAGAGGAATTGGAAATTCACTTTCAACTCAGAGAATGGCTGACTTAATCTCTCCATGGTAGGACTTTCTAAAATAAAGATAACTTCCAAGAAATATTAGTAATGGTCCTTTTTAACAGTGTATTCACTTGGGAACAAGAGAGTAAAAGAGTAACATTCAACAAGTATTCATAAAATGTCACACCTGAACTTTAAACCCCATTGCATATTAATCCTTTTAATAGCCTTAAATTGTATTCACTTAAGTAGTATTTCTTGGTGTTTGGGAATGTTGACTATGACAGTGAAAATTCATGGAATCTCCTAAAAGCCAATAATCAGTACACCAAGCACTTCCTCATAGATTATGTAATTTTACTATATATGCTAGTTAAGGATTATAAGTGATAATTTATAGCTAAGAAACTGAGGCATAGGCATAAGCAGTTTGCTTATTTTTAAAATAAAAGTGGCGTTAGAATAAGTTTTAATTACAGAGTAGAAAAATCAATAGTTTTAAGTAATTATTCTAGCTTCAAGTCTTCACTTCGTTTTATATCCTTTCATTATAATTACATTGAAGCACAAAATGCATGCTGGAAAAAGGTTGTATACATTAAAGCATACAGCTCAGTGAACTTTCAGGACACGAATCGCAGCAATATTAAGAAATAGAACCACTTAGACACAGTCATCCTCATGTCTTCTTTTATCAACCAAACACCTCTCTCTAGAGGTAACCACTGAATTTATAAAGCCATAAATTAGGTCAGCTTGCTGTTGAACATTACATAAATGAGATCGATACAGCTTTGATTTATATCTGTCCACTTTTTCTTAAGTTATAATTTTATTATTAATTAATAATTAATTAATTATTTTGGGGGGTGGGTGGCAGAGGGAGAAGGAGAGAGAGAGAATCTTAAGCAGGTTCCATACCCTTTGTGGAGCCCTGATGTTGCTTGCAGCAGTACTTTATTCATTTTCATTCCTGGAAAGTATTCCATTACAAAATATAATAGAATTATTTATTTGTCTACTGCTGATTGAAAAGTTTGGTACTTAAAGTCTGTACAACTATAAATAAAGGAAAATATTGTGTTTACGCTTCCTTAAATAAACGTATACATTTCTGTTGAGTATATGCCTAGGAATAGAACATCTATTTCATAGGCTACATGTACGTGCAGTGCTAATAGAGAATGCTGGACCAATTTACAAAGTGGTTGCAAAAATGTACACTCTCACTAGCTCTAGCCATAGCTTACATAGATTTGATCCAGTAAATTGGAACAGTTGTTCTAAAGTGTGTGTATGTATTAATTCATGGTAATACTTTTATTTATGTATTTTATTTTTTAAAGATTTATTTATGTATTTGAGAGAGAAAGAGAGAGAGAGAGGGAAACTGTGCATGAGTGGGGGCACGGCCAGATGGGGAGAATCTTCAAGCTGACTCCCCCTTGAGCATGGAGCCCTCTCAGAGATGAATCCCATCACCCATGAGAACATGACCTGAGCTTAAATCAAGAGTTTGACACTCAAACCAGCCAACTGAGCCACCCAGGTGCCCCATGGTAATACTTTTAAAATACTATGTCCCAGGAATCTACCAAGAAATTAACTTATTATTATTGGAAGTTACCAAATAATGTGTACTTTTAATACAAATTTCACAAGACTGTGATAAAGATGATTTGAGGAATGCATGTGTAAAAACTCTGAATTCAAACTTTTGACATCAGTGTCCTAAGAAACCTAGAACATGAAAAATAGATATTTAAATATCAGTGTAATCTTTCAACTTTTCTCCACTCTATAAAATTTAGGAGATTATAATGGAGCTACTTTCATAATTTAGTGAGTCTCCTTGATCAAGAAGAGTGGGTACAATGGAAAAAGTTAACCTATGGGTTCACCCAGAAATATAGGAATCTAGAACCTCACTGTTATTCTTCCAGAAATGACCATGAGACTTGTATGTCATTGGCTAAATCAAAGAATAAACACCTCAGTGGCTCATCTCTGATTATGACTTTATTAAAAGTCTTTATTTTATTCTGCTTTCACTAGTTTTGTCCCTTTTGTAAGTTGCTCAGTTGAGGGTTATGGCAGAGGCATTTAGTGGGTATGTGAGATTTATTTATTTTTTGTTTTAGACACTTTTAATTATATCAGAGCCTTAATGTGGCACTGTAGCTCCTCCCTTACTCTTTATTTTGTAATATTCTTGAGGGACACATGTTCTAGATGGTGCAATACAAGAGAGTAGAACCTTCAGAAGCCTAGGGTTCTGTATAGGGTCGAGGACACCACTGCTAATGAACATGTAGAGTGAGTGTAGAAGTCACTTCAAGTAGTAGTTGTGACAAAAGCAAAAATCTGATATACATGTTAGCAACTTCTCAGTCAGCTTGGAGATGGGTGAGAAACTGACATAAGAAGTTAAGCCAAATATTTGCACCTTGTTTCTTACATTATCTTTATATGCTAATCCAAATTCCAATGAACTCGTAACTATTAGAGTAAGATCTTGGGGAAAAAAATGAGGTTAAAAGTGTGTATTGGTTGTTATTAGATATATTTGGCAAGATATTATAAGACAGCAAAGGATTCATGAAAGAACTGACTCATCTGTAAGAAAACATGAAATATAACAATGAGATTTCCGGAGTGTGTATGCCTTGCAGAGTTGCAAATGCTCATTGCATTTAGTAAGAGATGAAATTGAGAAAGCCCTTAAGAGACAAACACTGATTTAATCTGAAAGGCCCTTGTTATACAATAATACTATATGCCACAAATGAGCACCTATTATTGAGATAAGTATCATTCATACTTTGATAGACTATCTGACATTGACTATGTTATTTTTTAAAGATTTTATTTATTTATTCATGAGAGACATACAAAGAGAGAGACACGGGCAGAGGGAGAAGCAGGCTCCATGCAGGGAGCCTGATGCAGGACTCAATCCCAGGACTCCATGATAATGCCCCAAGATGCAGGCAAACACCCAACCACTGAGCCATCCAGGCATCCCTGACCCATTAAAGCTGCCACAGAATCTGACATAAAAACGGAGGGCAGGTGTTAAGATCTTCACATTTCATATTCTTTTTAGCACCCACATTTTCGATTTTCAGTTGTACAGTTAGCCACATCCTTTTGAGCCTCTTCAAAAATGTTGCAAATTTAGAGATAAAACTTTTACAAGAACATTTCTACATTAACATTCTGTCATTAGTGTCTGGAAGCACACTGAGATGTCCCTCAAGATTTCCCTCCTCCTGATGCATATGTCCTGCATAATTCTCAGATCTGTAAAGATGATAAATTTTGCTTCATGATTAGGTTATGTTATAGGGCACAATTGGTCTTAAGATAGGAAGATTATCCAGGTGGGCCTCATCAAATCGTATAAGTCCTTTAAAAGCAGAGTGTTTTCTTTGGTTAAAGGAAAAAAAAAATGGAAATCACATGACAAACTCCAGCTGGCCTGGAAAAAATGCAAACATCCATGCTGTGAACTGCCTATTGAGAGGGATGCCCTTTAGAAGCTAAGAGTGATCTTAACAACACAATAAGTAAGAAAAGGGTGACTTCAGTTCCACAATGTCAAGGAAATTAATTTGCCCGCAATCTGAATGAAAAAGAAGAGTTATTTTTAAATAAAGTTTACAACACTAAAGTAAAATAGAATTGGCGTACTAAATTCATCCATGAACAGAATATCCATATACTGTATGTGACATTCAGTTTTGACTTAAGAAAAATAAATGTCAAATATGAAGAGCACATGAATGGGTGCTATCTGATTACTTCTAATTCAAATGAGATTCACCCAGCCTTCAAAGGCCCTAGATATTTTTGATGAGAAAATACACATACAAGCACAAATATGTGTGAAAGAGCTTTCTGTAGTGGTACAATAGAATAAAGAAATGAAATTGAATTGATGCTATTGTATCATTTCAGAAATCATGATCATATATAAATACATGAACATATTTATGAGATCGTATATGTTTTTATCTACACAAAGATACTAGAAAAGTATTAAATTAATAGCTTATTTTGAATAATAGCCTTGCCAATAATTAAGAACAAAGAAATTTACTCTTTAGTGATTTATGTATTGGTAAAACAGTCCTTTATTTTTATTTTACTTGAAATTAGAATAATAAAACAGTAGATGAGTTTAAGTACTGTTAATAAGATAGTTTCTAGGTGCACAGAGAACAAAGCAGTTGATAAATATTTTTAGAGACTATCTGCAAAATTTTATAAGACACAAGATAAAACAAATTACAATGCTTATTCTGTTTTTGTTTGTTTGTTTGTTTATATGCCTGATTTAAAAGATACTGTAGTGATGAATTTCTCTTAAATAAATGTGCATTGAGTTGTGTCAGCCTTGTTTGTGGCATGCTAATTCATTAGAAACAAGAGTCTAAAGTTGTATCTCAGGGACCTGGAGGCTTTCAGGAAACTTGAGTAATGTATAAACAGATTTGGTCATATCCACTTCTGATTTGAACGAAATCTGGAAAGAACAAAACATCTTTCCTATGAAAATGAATTCAACATTCACTTAATGTTTTCTTGTTCAACCAATGTAGTCCTGAGTAGTTGTTCTGTGTATATACCCAAGTGTGCATATGTATATATACAAATATATCTGGTATTAATTAACTATAATATTTTGCAAATTTATCCAGAATTCATTATCAGAATAAAAAGTCATTTCGGCAGGACAGTATCTAAGTTCCCAGGAAGACTCTATGCTCACATTTTGTTACTGGCACCAGGATATGCTGACATTGACTTATCTGCACATTGTTCTGCCAAAGATAGATATGCCTCCAGGTGGCACCTGCTGAGGTGTCTGGATACTGGATGTTCTCTGTTCTTTGATCCATGCATATTGTACCCTTCATATCTAAATCCCTAGGATATATGATCATCTGACTCTCAGACATGCTGACACTTCCCTCTAGGTAGCAAAAGTAATGAATGCATTCATGAATAAATAAATAAAATTGATGCATACATTTATTAACTTCTCCATCCCTTCAGTATAGTCTTGGACATGAGACTCCCTTTTTGCCAATGAGGCATTTGTAAATGTGGCCCAAGCAGATGCTTGAGAAATACATTTGCACAAGAGCTTGTCTCTTTTGTTGTTCTTTGGAAAGTTGCAAACATACCACGTGAAATAGTACAAACTAGCCAGTTATGAGAGGCACATGACCATAGTCCTAACATTGAGCACATTAGCCAGCTTGTGAATGAGATCCCAAAGACTAACCAACCAGGCAACCACTAGATATGAAAGGCATCATACACCGTGCAGCTCTGAGACTTTTCAGACCAGAATAACTCTCTGTCAACCTAGAAAAACATAGAAATAAAAAAAAGATTTGTGGTTTTCAACTAGGAGATTTGGAGTGACTTGTTACAAAGTAAAAACTAATAATTGCATATAGTGCAATTCAAAGCACCATCATATGATTCTTTCAGAACACTTCTTTTCATGTGAACAGCAATAGCTTTAAAACTTAAAGGCCTGTAATTTAACAATTTGTTTTCTAGTATACAAAATAAGCACTGCTTTTTGTACCTATGCCCAAATAGAAAAATATCCAGGTTTGGAAACAAGTATGAGTATAACAAGGGCATGTAGATAAGTATTTCACAGTGCTGTCTAAGACTGTTTCTAATTAACAACAAGAAAAACAAAAATCCTCTCCCTAATACAGAAAGTACATGTTCAAATGAGAACAAAATGAAGTAAAAAACGTGAGATGTCAAAAGTAAAGATAAATAACTATTCAAAATTAAAGAGAAATTATTTCTTTATTGATGGACTTCAAAACATCATCATATATATGGAATATTTCGAGCTAGATTTTTTCCAACACAGTTTGCTAAATATTAGTTGTTTCTCCTTAAATTCATTTATCTAAGCGTCAATTTTGTCACTTTAACTATATATATACTGGTATTTGATCCACTTCTTTTAATTTTTATGAGGATTAAAGGAAGTGATATGTGTGAAACAACTTGCAATAGATATAGTACAAAGTACATTTTTGACTAATGTAATAATTAATATTCTTAAAACCTATTAATCTACACTATATATTTTTCTGATATATCTCAAATTCTATTTTATTTTTTTGCAAATTTTATTTATTTATAAGAGAGAGAGAGAGAGCACAGGGAGGGGAATCGGCAGGCAGAGAGAGAGGGAGAAGCAGGTTCCCTGCTAAGCAGAAAGCCCGACGTGGTGCTCAATCCCAGGACCTTAGGATCATAACCTAAGCTAAAGGCAGATTCTTAACCAACTGAGCTATCCTGGTGCCCCTATATCTCAAATTTTAAGCTTTTTAAATCTTTAAAAATCAAATTAATATAATAAAATTTTAATTATCTTTACAGTACTCAGTATAAAATTTAAAAGAGTAGCCTATAGATGTGTATTAAGGTGTATTCTACTTCTTGATCATCGAATAAGAAAGATGATACCTATAACTTTTACATCTTACAGAATCAAATTGACTCATTGATCTATCTTCTAATTGTATGTTTAGGAAAAAGTACAAAATTTGAAGGAATCAAGAAGGCCATGATAGATGATTTACAGTGTAATAGGATAATTAATAATTTCAAATGCTGTTATTTTTCAAAATGTCCAATCAGAGGCACATGGAGCATAGGGATTGATGCTCCAATAAGACAGAGGGAGAAGCAGGTTCCATGCAGGGAGCCCAATATGGGACTCAATCCCAAAATATAAATATGTTCATTTAAAAATCTGGACCTAAATCTAGGTGATTCCTATCATAAGTTATTTTAAATCTATGGAAACACAAACTGAAAGTGATATAAGAAGAAAGCAAATTGAGGTAATAAGGACACAAAAAAATTAGCAACAAAAACAAATTTGGCAACAAAGATATAAAATTAAATATGCAAATAAAATTTGCAAAAATAAAAATCAATAATGCATTAAATTTACTCAATAAAGCTATTCTTCCAGGAAATCTATCCCAGAATTAATAGAGATGAATAAAATAAAAGAATGAATGGTTGATATGAAAGGCAGGGAATGGAAATGCTACATATGCAAAATCGTCATTCATGGAAAAGAGACTAGAACAGATAAAATAAAGCATAAGCAATAAGTAAAGATTTAATTTAGCTCTATCTTAAATTGAGAGGTTCATGAATATGTCAGAAACACACAGGTACTCTTTACAATTTGACTCTCACTACTAAATATTCAATAAAACTCCTTTCAAAATAATCTCAAATTTAATTTTAGATTTAGAAACCCACACATTAATCTGCATTCAGATACCAGCAAAAATGTTAAGTTGCTTCTAAGCTGAGAGAGAAAAAAATGTAGATTGCATTGCAGTAGAGTTCTAGCAGGAATGCATCTTATGCTTGCACTTTTTAAGTTGGCTTTTCATTTTTGCCATCATCATCCCCACATTATTAAGCCATAATATCTGTCTGTGAAGAAAGTAGGAGAATCTAAAAGACTTTTAAGCAGCCCATCCTTAGGAGGAAAGCTGGAAGCAATAAATATATCTAGAGAACTGAATTCATAAAAGCCGTAAGTTCAGCCATGCATATCTACACAATTGTGCACATGATTGTTTCTCTGGTTGAAGTGTACAAGGAAATTATAGAAGTCTTGTTGGTTTCTGGCGACTTTACTGTTTTACTTGAGCATAATGTTTAAAAGAGACAGAGAAGGAGGAATCATTGTCACGGTGGATTGATTATCTCAATCACTACAATATGTCATTGACCACTAATCGGTGCTACAAAAGGATTGAAAAATTTTAAAGTTCTGGAGAAGGTGATGAAAAAGAGATATGATGTATGTTGTTTTATGAGAGTGTTCATCAAAGTAAGTTTGGAATTGTTCAAGAAATGTAAGAATCATGAGTATATTAAAGATGGAAGGTAAAGTAAGTAGCTTCTGATGGCCGTTAAGCTATAACACTCTCATTAATTTGAAAAGATAAAAGAAATGTATACATAAATATAAATAAATAATAAAAATTATCTTGAAAAAAGGAGTCTGTCTATTGCAATATGTCAGAACACGAGAGAAAAGAAATTGTAGGTCATCAAGGACCCCCAAATTGGCAAAAATGGTAGAAACAGTGAAGGTAAGCCAAACTATCTATTTTTATATAACTTTGAAAATATCCAATAAAAGATTATTTAAAGGTCCATAATCTATTTAAGAGCACTGGACTGCGTGTCTCGCCTCCCCGTTAGGGAATCCAACCCCATATAAAAAATAGGGAAAGGGAATAAAGGGGAAAGAAGAAAAAATGAGTGGGAAATATCAGAAAGGGAGACAGAACATGAAAGACTCCTAACTCTGGGAAACGAACGAGAGTTGGTGGAACCGGAGGTGGGCGAGGGATGGGGGTGACTGAGTGACGGGCACTGAGGTGGGCACTTGATGGGATGAGCACTGGGTGTTATTCTATATGTTGGCAAATTGAACACCAATAAAAAATAAATTTATAAAAATTAAAAAAGAGAAAAAAAAGAGCACTGGACGGTAAAGCCCAGATAATTAAGGAGTTTTTAAATGATTAAGATATTCATGATTGCAATGCAATGTCTGAGGCAGACCTCCTTCATAGGTCTTTAAAAAGTCAAAGACGTTTAAGTGTATTTTGGAAATATTTTGTTAAATAGCTTTTTGTTGCTACTGTTGCTTGTTTGCCCTTTAATATTCTGTGACTCATAATAGTTAAAAACAAGACAGCTGGCCAAAAACGGAGTCTCCAAACTGAAACTTAATTATAGTTTTGGTTCTCCCAAAAATGAAATCTTAAACCAGTCATTCAGAAATTACCTGATTAGTACTAGATAATCTTCTTTAGAACTCCTTCATTTTTTCTGAGTAAAATAACCTTGCAATAAACAACCTGCCTTTTTGTCAGTGTAACTCTCTTGTTTCCGTTGCCTTTTGTGCATAAAAGTCTTTTACAGAAAGCTCCTTGGAGCTCCTGTTCTCCTGCTAAATTAGACACAGCCCAATTTAAATTGACTTCTGCCCAAATAAACACTTAAAATTTTAATATGCTTCTGTTTATCTTTTAATATATGCAATGTATCTTTAAGATAATGGAATACAGGATTCTATCTTCTCAAAAGTTTCCCAACTTGCATTAAATTAAGATAATGTTTTTTTTTTTTTTGGAACTAATATTTTGGTATTTCTGGAGAGGCAAATTTTTTTTTAAGATTGTATTTATTTATTCATGAGAGATTGAGATAGAGATAGAGATAGAGATAGAGATAGAGAGAGAGAGAGAGAGAGAGAGGCAGAGACACAGGCAGAGGGAGAAGCAGGCCCCACGCAGGGAGCCCGACGTGGGCCTCGATCAGTAGTATCTCCCTGAGCCGAAGGCAGGCGCTAAACGGCTGAGCCACCCAGGAATCCCCTCCTGAGTCCTATAGACATTCAAAAAGAGGTGGGGCGTCTGCAGGGGGGTGTGGGGGGCACGGAACCGAGGCCGCCCCCACCCACGTCCCCGGGACTGGCGGGTGCACACCTGAATACCCGCCCCAGGGCGCAGGACAGGGCTCTCCAGCCCCGTGTCCGTCCTCTCGACCCAGATGGGGGGCCCAGGGGGTGGGCGCGGCCTAGCTGCCCCAGGGCTCAGGACAGGGCTCCCCGGCCCCGTGTGCATCCTCCCGGCCGGGATATGGGGGGGCCCGGAGGGTGGACGCGGCCTCGCCGCCCCAGGGCGCAGGACAGGGCTCCCCGGCCCCGTGTCCGTCCTCCCGGCCGGGATAGGGGGCCCCGGGCCGGCGGCTCCTCTAAGTCCTGGGACAGCATCGCCCCGTCCCGCGAGCGCTGAGCCCTGAGCCCTGAGCCCTGAGCCCTGTCTCCGGAACTGCGCCCTCCCGGGGGTCGCTCAGCAAGGGTCCCCTCCTGGCCGCCGCTGTGAAGGGTTTTCTGTCGTTGGCCTTCCCTCGGTTCCCGGCCTTTCGGGGATGCTCGCGGAGCTGGGGGCCAGCGTGGGAATGCGGGGCTAGAAACCAAGGTCTTGCAGCGGATGTTTGTCGGACTTGAAAGCTCCTGCTGGTCCGGATGCGGGGTCCTAGTGGGCGGATCCAGGGCAACTAGGAGACGGCGGATGGGCCCTGAAACCTGGGGAAGTGGTCCCCGTTGTGGGACACCCTTGCTAAACCCACGTTCGCTTCCTACCCCGCCAAGTCCCAGCCCCAAGCAAAACTCCTCCACATTGCAGGTGCACCTCCAGCCCCGTGGGGTCACCACTACCCAAGACCTCCCCGCTCATCCCCTGTCTCCAGGGAGCCCAGTGCCCCTTCCAGGCTGGCGGGGGGTGGGGGACACACACACTCCCTGTTGTCCTCACCTTGCTCTGTTATCCATCCCACTCGCATCTTGCCTCTAGCGCTCCTGTTTTCTTTCCCAGCTTTGCCCCCGGATGAAGACCCATGCAGCGGGCTACAACCAATCTGTCCTTCCCTGTCCAGAAACGCTGGGATGGGGAACCACACACTCAGGGAGTTCACTTCCAGATGAGCTTCATTTATATAATATCCTGCAAGTCGTGCTCTGTCCAGCTCCAGTCCGAGTTTTTATATGATCACTACAGCAGGGAAACCAAGCGAGAGAAAACTCAATATTTGGTTCATAAGAAAAAGTGGAGGTTTCTGGATGAATGGGAGATACTTGCTCTATCCTGAGATCACATAACTTGTGAGACTGTACTAATATGATTCACATTTATGTAGTGTATGCTTGTAAACCCCCCCCCCCCCCAATCATGATCTCTCCAGTCTCCACGTGAGATGGTGTGTAATACCCCACACGTCCACATGGCTAGCAACGTAATGCAAGTGGTGGAAACCTCACAGGAACCCACACGTCTCGTGCGTGCGTGCATCTGGTGGCATGTACAGCTTGACCTAGATCCCAAGCAGTATTGTTGTGTCCCCTCTGACTTCTTCCCTGAGAACTTGTGTCCCCACAAAAACCTGTACATGGGCGTCTGTGGCAGCTGTATTATAAGAGCCAGACACTGGGGTAATCAGGCGGGATGTCCTTCAAAGGGCGAGCGGTAAGCAGAGGGACCGGCTCGCACCGTGGAATGCAGCCAGCCCTGGCGTGGAAAAGAACAAGGAATCGCACTCTGAGAAAATGACTTCTGAGAAGGCATGACTCCACTGACACATTCTGAAATGACGTTTTGGACACATTAGTAATAGCCACAGAGTTGACAGTGGGGGGAAGTTTGCAGGAATGAGAGTAAGGTGGTGCACGTACAAAAGACCAGCATGAGGAATCCGCGTGGTGTTGGGCAGTTCTGGGGTCTTGAGGGTGGTGGTGGTGGTGGTGGAGGACCCAAACCTACACAGATGAAAACGTTTTGGAAAACTTAGGACACGCACAACGACGCAGACACAAATAAGTACAGGAAACGCGGGAAGTCTGAACGAGGTGAGTGGACGATCAGCATCCACATCCCGGTGGTGACACTACTGTAGTTACACGAATGTTATCTTTGGGAGAAATTGGGTGAAGTTTTTAAAGGATCTCTGTGTTATTTCCTATAATTGCGTGTGAATCTACCGTTACTTCAGTAAAGTTTTTAATTAAAGAAGCCACCAGTAGTTATATGGGGCTTCTCTGGTCTGTCCATAAAAAAATAAAAAATAAAAAATATAAAATATAAAAAAATTAAAAAAATAGAAGTGGTTAAAAAAGAAAAAAGTGTGGCTTTATTATTCTTCATATTATTAATATCCAAAAGGTCAATATTGAATCTTAGTGGATGGTAGACGTATAAACGCGCGATTTGATGATCCTTTTAAATCTATGTAATGAGGACAGCAAATATATTATCGCCTCTCCCACTCAAATCTCTTTGTAAGAGTATTGCCTGCATTTGATCAGTGTTGAACCATCTGTCACAGCTTATGAGTTTGTAGGGTCTCTACTTCCCCTTATAACATTATTTATAACTCGGGGAAAAACATTAAAAATAAAAGTCAGAAGAGTCTTTCATAATAATAAATACTGCATACTGTACAGGCTTCATAATGGAAGAAACCATAAAGTTATTTCCTTTATAAAAAAAGATTTTATTTATTTATTCATGAGAAGCATAAAGAGAGAGAGGCAGAGACATAGGCAGAGAGAGAAGCAGGCTCCATGCAGGGAGCCCAATATGGGACTTGATCCCGGGACCACTGGATCATGTCCTGAGCTGAAGGCAGAAGCTCTACTGCTGAGCTACCCAGGGGTCCCCCATAAATTTATTTCTAATATTTTGCTACATCAAATAAAAAACTTATACAAAAATACAGTAAGCAGGATGTAGTATTGTGATTTATAAGAAATATATATATATATGTGTGTATATTTATATACATGCATATACACACATATACTACATATATATGCATACATATGCATATACTACATATATATATATGTCATTCAGATGACCAAAACATATTTCTCACATATTTGGTGTTCATTCACAGTTCTTGGCTCACAGCTTCCAAAACTCTTTGAATTTCTTGAGTGATAAAAGCAATGGGAGCATCTTTTGTCTTAATATTTGGTCTCTTGTCTTCAGGTCCTGAAAATGCTGTAGAACCATAAAGGTGCAATGAATGTCTTGTTCATAACAAGTCCCTTCCCACCAGAGTTGAAGTTATATTAGTAAAGGGGACTTTTGAAAAGCACCTAAGGGTGAAGGCCGGTTGCCAGGGGAACCAACCATAAATCAAGAATTGGGAATTTCAGTCCCATCCTCCACTTTTCTGTGAGGGAAGAGAAGCTAGATAATTGAATCGTCAAAATTGAATGAGTTAATCAATCATGCCTACCTAATAAAGCTTCCATTAAAAACCCAAAAGTAGAGAATTCATGGAACTCCCAACTTGGGAACCAGAACACTTCCTTGTGCCACCATGCTGAGTCCTAAACTTTACAGATAGAAGCTCCTGTTTTGCATCTCACCCTATGTGTCTCTTCATCTGGCTATTTTATAGCCTTTGCAATAAATTAGTAATCTTGTGAGTAAATGGGTTTCCACAATTCTGTGAGCCATTCCAGCAAATTAATCAAATCCAAGGAAGGGATTATGGAACTCTCTGATTTATAGCCAATCAGATTTACAGGTAACAACCTGGACTGGAGACTGGCATCCTGAGCTGGAAGGGGTCATTGGAAGTATCATTTTGGAGCCAGTTGATCGGAAATGTTGGAATTTCAGACTGACTGAGCCTTTCACCTGTGGCATCTTTATCTCCAGGAAATAGCGTCAAAGTTGAGTTAAAGTACAGAACGCACTACTGGTGTCCAAGAATTGCTTGTTCCTGTGGGGAAGACTCCACACACACATTGGATTTGGACCCAGAAGCCCAAAAAGATAAGGTTAAAAAAAAATAGCCAAAGAAGAAATATTTCAATATATTAAAATTGACAGAAGCTAAATTGTTATATAAAGAGATCATAAAAGTCAAATTAAAGCCAATATAAATTTTTTAAAATTACTACAGTGTATAAAATGCAATTGATTTTCTAACTTAAATGCTAATTAAAATAATTATAAACCTATTTTGGCAGAGAGATGTGGGTAAAATCTCTCAATCTTCTTACTCAGTTTACACTATTTCAAAATCTCTAGCAACAAAAAATTAAAATGTATTCATAAAAAATAAATTAAAATGTAAAATGTAAATGACCTTTTAATACGTATCTTAGAAATACCAATGAGGAAATTACTTTATTTAGTATTTACAAAACCATCCCAATAGAATTATTGGTCACAAGTATGCAAGTAATTATGAATAAATATGGTATAAAATTTCAGTAGAGAAATAATTAAGGAATACATATAATAAAAATAATAAAATAATATAACAATAATTATAATAAAAATAATAAAATAAAAATATCTGTGACTATGATCACAATTATCTAATAATTCATGAAAAAATATATAAAACAAAAGAAACAAAAGTGAAAATATACAATATGTTTTATTAATTTCAGTATGGATAAAGATACAGACATATTCCAACATGCAGAAGAAATAGCACTGATTTAGTTTGGGGGAAAGCATCTTATATTTGTGAAATATGGTACTGTGACATTAAAATCACTGAACTATACGGTTTTACACAGTGTGTACCTCAATAAATTAAGGAAACTGAGTTTTAACTAGATGACAACTGTTATTTTTACTTTTCCCTGTTCTGTTTCTCCTATTGGTGTATAACCAACTCTGAAATTTTAAGGTAATTTGAGATTATTTCTAAAGTAAAATTACTAATAATCCAAAAGTATTAAAGTGATATTTATTACAGTAAGCAAAATTTCTGAATTTATATTTATTTTTTAATTTTTTTTAAATTTTTTTTATTTTTTATTTTTTAATTTATTTATGATAGTCACACGGAGAGAGAGAGAGAGGCAGAGACACAGGCAGAGGGAGAAGCAGGCTCCATGCACCGGGAGCCCGACATGGGATTCGATCCCGGGTCTCCAGGATCGCGCCCTGGGCCAAAGGCAGGCGCTAAACCGCTGCACCACCCAGGGATCCCTATATTTATTTTTTTAAGATTTTATTTATTTATTTGAGAGAAGGAATGAGAGAGAAAGAGAGAGAGAGAGGGAAAATGAGCAAGGGGAAGGGGCAGAGAGAGAGGGAGAAGCAGACTCCCACCTGAGCAGGGAGCCTGTGGTGGGGCTTGATCCCAGGACCCTGGGATCATGACCTGAGCTGAAGGCAGATGCCTAACTGACTGAACCACCCAGGCATCCCTGAATTTATATTTTTAAATAAATGAGGAACATCAAAGTAAGGAATGATCGATAAACTAGCAAATAACAGAAATGACTAAATGACTCAAAAGTATGATTATAATAGATTGTAAGCAAGTAATTTCTATGAATTGTGACTCAGCATAATGCCAAAGCTTGCTATTTCCCATTTTTTCAAAATATGATTTTCCTTCCAGTCATACTAAAGTATGAAATTTACATATTATATGCATTTACTTAGTAAATTGTTCTACAGAATACTGCAAGTTAGGTGTTATTTATAAGCATTTTACTTAATTAAACAAAATAAAATAATTTTAGGACGCTAAGATTATGGGAATTAGCTCTAGCAATCATCCTGACTTATATAATGGGCCTTAATAATCTTTCCTAACATATTGTGAATGAAAAACCTGCATGCTGATTTGTTACTTATTTTAAATAAGATATGAAACTCATAAACATATGGGAGCACTCTCTAAAGCAACTGAGATAATTAATTCATAATTATGACAAAAATAGAAATATCATAAAGTATCTGGATGGTTCTCTTATCCCAGGGTAGTGTAGTGCATAGTTACCAAAACAGTACTAAGGACATGATGTTTACCATTTGTGTGGTTTTTCATTTTTTATTTTAAAGAAAACCTGGTGAACTACTATTGGGAAACAGACATGATTAAAAGACACTTTTTATACGTGAGGGGAACTTTTGAGGAACACCAAAACACTCCTAAAACATTATTTATAAAAATGATTGCTGGCTAGCAACTAATTATCTTCTCTTTCCACAACTATTGCTAGGGATGCCAGGATGGTTCAGTGGGGTGAGTATCTCACTCTTGATTTTGGCTCAGGTCAGGATCTCTCAGTCATGAGATTGAAACCTCACTTTGGGCTCCATGCTGGACATGGATCCTACTTAACATTCTGTCTCTCCCTCTCGCTTTACAACTCCCTGCACACACATCCCAAAATTATTGCTAAACTATTAACTAATAGACAAAAATCAAAATTTTAGAACTAAAAAAAACATTAAAGGCTGTGATAAATAAAATTGATAGCAAAGCACATCAGTTTGAAACTATTCAGAGTTTAACTCATGACATTTTGGGGATCAATTCAGGAAATAGAGAATAATTCAAAAATAGTTCATAAAATAAGGGAGAAGTAGATTAGCTGTTCCATGATTTTTTTGTGAGAAAATTGAAAAAGTAAGTGTTTTTATCCCACCTTGAGCTATTGGGTGGGGAAAAGGAGAGAGGATGGTGTTGGGACCAGGGAGAGGAAGTGGAGGAAATAAGGAATGCAGATGTAGGAAATAAAAATAAAAAGAAAGAGATAGTGACTATTTTTTTTTTCCATGAGCTGCCTGAAATATCTGGCTATAGTTGCTTGCATATATATGTATCCCTTACTACCAAGGGGTGAAGAACAAGTTAATGACAAATTGGGAGAAACCAAAGAGGAAATATAAACACAGCAATTGAAATGAAGGGTTGAGTTTACATCCTGACTTTACAAAAACAAAAACAACAAACAAACAAACAAAAAACACTTTTACTTGACTGCCTTCTATCTGGATTCATTAGGAGGAATTTGTTACCATAACTTTTCTTATTTCTAAGTTCCACCAATGCAAGTAATCCAACACCGCTGTTGCTGATGTTGGCATTGACCCCAGGGGAAAGCCCGGAGAACTGTGTAAGGGATCTGTGCTTTAAGCAGGTGGTGGTTACCTGCAGCAGTAAAAGGATGGTAAAAATTTGAAGTTCAGAGGATGTCTCCAGCTTTGGAGGGAGTGGTAAAGGATAAAAGATAAAAATAGATGGTGCGTTAAGAACTATTATTACTGGGCCTTTAGTGCTAAATACAGTTTCTCAGTAAATACTTTAATCAGAACTGAGCTTAGGAAAGTTGATCTGTCAAGAAGGAATGGGAGGAGAGAAATAGGCAGAGGATAGAGGAAAGGGGAATCAATTAACATGCCCTGTCATCGTTAAATAATTGGTGATGAGATTCCACTTCAGACATTTGAAAATACTGAGCTTGATCATAAATCAAGTAAATTCATAGACAGTTGAGCACACTTATTAGAAGGCTAGTGATGAATGGACTGGAACCCTTACAAAAGATTCATCCTTCGATAAATATTACTTCATGATCACTAATTATTTTATACTATGGGAATACAAAGAAAGAGAGTGATCAGTTTAGTGAATCTCTCTCTTTAATCTCCCTATTCAAAATATTAAATTTAAAAAGACATTGCTTAAATTGTCAGATGGCACAAGCCCAGAGATAATAATAAATATTAAATATGACAAGTTGATAAGAATGTTTTTCAAATTCTGAATTTAAGTAAAGCACATAGTTTAAATGCTTTATATTTGAGTGGAAATAATATGGCTTAGAAACAGTTCATGCCAACTACAATGTATGGGCTCACCATTATGATCTAACTGCCAAAACAAAAATTTTTAAACCTAACAGCTATATAGAAAATATTTTTTTTCTGTGATTTGCACAGAAAAATGGAGTCAAAACACAGGCAAGCAGTACACTTTGTTCTTTTGAGAGACACAGAGGAATAAAGAAAGAAACCGATTAATCATGATAACATCATTTAATGGTAAATATTTTTCACAGCATTCTAATACATCTGCTCTTCTGTCTGGTTCTTAGACTTCAACTGAAGTGTTACACAATTTTGAGAGTCATGATTTAACAAGACATTAAGTTGGACTTCTTCCAAACAGTAGCAGTGAGAGAAGACAGAAAACAAAGCCTTGTCATAGAAGTTCTTCCAATGGAGTAGATTCTCTTTAGACAGGATGAAATATCAAACAAATATATATATATATTTTTCCCAATATTTACAAGCCTTCTATGACAATTAGGACTTAGATATCTTATCTGGAGCTCTGAAACATCGAGTTATTGGAAAAGCGATGTGTGTGCAATGTCATAAAAGCTCTATGATAATTAGAACTGCCACTTTGAAATAAATAGCTTCAGAAGGTCACCTCCAAGGTGAGGATGGTAAGGAATGTAGACTGACAGATAATAAATAGCAACTTTGGGGAATGTCAAAGTGCAGCAGAATAGTCTAGTGTAGACAATCTTTAACTTCCTTTTCCTTGCTGAAAATTTACAGTTCTATAAAAATGGAATGCTTTTTAAATCAATGCAATAGATTGAAATTAATGTTATTATATTTGTCTTACTTTGCTCTTGTTTGTCAACGTATGACGAGCTCCTCTTTTGAGCATACACATAGATTTTCCTGGCCTTTAAGATAGTTGTTAAAGAACTTTTATTTGGATATTAATGGAGATGCCCAGGATTTTGCCTCTAACTTTAGTATGTGTAGATAATTTTTAACATTTGGAAGTGTGATCTCAATTGGATGAGCTATGGCAAGTTAGGCACCTTAATTATCAGCCTTACATAGAAACCAAAAGGGAAAAGACTCTAGGCTCTGGTTAAAGTCAGAGTCAGGCAAGACAGAAATATCTTCCTATATCTGGCCCAGCAGTCTGAGAGATCCTCAGTTGACTATTTCCAGACAAGGTGAAGTATCTCATCTGTGAAAACAGCACTTACCTGCAGGCGATCGCCGACAGCCAAGTGGAGGAAGCTGCAGGACTCTAACTTCTCTCCCTGAAACTGAAGAACCTGGAAGAAGCACACCTGCTCATACAATCTTGTCTTTTAGAACACTGGCAATGGTCCACATAGAAAAATAAATTTCTGTTTTTATACTTCTGCTCTGTGTGTCCTAATACATTATGCATAATATTGCGTGTTTGTGTGTGTGTTTAAACTCGCCCTATGGGTTTCCCACATGTGTGTATCTTGCCAATTCATTTTACTCTTAAATTCACATTTTGCTTTAAGATCAATAATATTAAAAACATGTGGTATGATTCTGTCTTTTGACTAGCCACTATAGAATATTCTATTTTATGATGTACTATAATTTAATGATCTGTTCTCCTATTGGCACACAAGTCCCATTTTTCCAGTGTTTACTGCTACAAATAGTATCACATAGATCCTGGAATATATATGTACAAGAGATTCCTTAGAGAATATGCCTAAAAGCAAAATTTCTAATATACATAAATATTTTCAAGGTTGTTAGATGTTGCCAGTTCACTCTTCTGCCTTTCTCCCTTGGTAGCAGTTGCTAGGCTTCCTTGAATACCTAAAAATGGTAGGATATGCAATTTGAGGTTCACACTATCAGGTTGATAATAATTTTTGGGTTTTTGTTAATGAAGTAGATACATTTAAAAAGAAAATTTATTTATTTAATGGAGAGAGAACGAACAAGTCACGGGAGAGGGACAAGGAGACTCTGTGCCTGAAGTGGGGCTCGATCTCAAGACCCCCAGATCATGACCTGAGCCAAAGTCAAGAGTGTGAAGCTTAACTGACTGAGCCACCCAGGCACCCTAGATGTAGGGTGATACATTTTTAATTTGCCATTAAGTATTATGTTTTATCTAGGGTTTTTTTGAAATTATTTTAAAATCTAGTCTGTTATAAACTCTAGTCTGTTCATGATGTTCAATTTTATTTCAATATTACTAATTTTGGTTTTCACTAAGAATCAGCATCAGAATATATTGATTGCTTGCTTCTTCAGTATCTGATTTGGTAATTATAGGGACTTAGAGCTTTGCTTTTTGAATGTATATAATAAGCAATGCTAAAGTTATCTACATTCTTTAATTCCTACCTATTTATCCTCTATATTATTATTTTCTTGTATCTTACAGAATTTGAATTACCTTCATTTTATATATAATTTTGTGACTTTTTATATAAGCCAAATTGGTCTATCTTATTTATTTCCTTCTATTTGTCTCTGATTGGCTTCATTGGTTGTACCAGTATTATAAAGTGATACTATTTGTCTGTTTTTTTTATGTTATCTTAATATGTTTGAATGAAACAAGACTTGCTTATTATCTGAAGATTAGGTAAACTGCTGAATCTAATACATTTATGGTAAGTACCAGGATGCCTATATGAGAGGAGATGATATTTCTGCTTCAAATTGAATTGCTTTAATTATTTTGCACTCTTCAGCTTTGTCTTTGCAATTGTTGCTACTCTTTTTTCACTTTTGTTTGAGGTTTTTTTTTTCTCACATATATATTTCAAACTCCCTTTCTATTTATTCAGTAAATGCTGTCGCTGTGCCTACAAGTTTTTATATAGAGAACTTCTAATTTTGTTTAGATTAAATATTTCAGTTTTAATTAGGATTTCCTCTTTTACTCAAGATTTATTTGGGAATATATGCACTTGATTTCTAAATGAATAGTGCTGTTACATTTTTTATTATATTTAGCTGTGATTTCTAGTTAACATTTTTACCATCAGGAAATGTGGTCCGTAGGTAAGAATCATTTTTGTTTTATTTTATTTTTACATTGTTTCAAAACAGCTCCAGGGTTGCACTAGCATTATAAAATCATGTCCCTGTATTTTTCTTTATTTCTTCTCATTTCTTAATAGTTTGAAATTTAAAAAAGAATTATCTAATAGAAAAAGTGTTAGTGAAATTTATACTGCTACGTAAACCTCCCAATTATTGAATTTACTTTGAAAATATAGAATATGTTTCTATCATACTGATTACTGATATTTCTGTTTATTCTTGCTATTTTACTTATGCTTTTTATATTCAGTGATCTATCATACTCCTTTTATCTTTGCTCCTCCTTCTCCTTCATTTCTACTCTCTAAGACACTCATTGAATTTTTCTTTTTTCTCTTTATCCATGGGGGTGCATTGTTTTCCAAATCCATAGTCTCCCTTTGTCTTATTTTTCAGCCACCAACTTTTAGTATACATCTGGTTCCATAATCCCAAAGCCTTCCAGTGTCTTCTTATATTGAATTGATTTTTCATTTGCGTAATTTGTACCAGTTTTATTTAATTTCATTTCAAATGCAATGTATATTTTATTTATTTATTTTACAAAGAACATTTACTCTTATTTTTTAACAAACAATTTTTTAAAGATTTACCTATTTATTCATGAGAGACACACAGAGAGAGGCAGAGACAAAGGCAGAGAGAGAAGCAGGTTCCCTGTGGGGAGCCTGATGCACGACTCCATCCCAGGACCCCAGGATCACACCCTAGGTTGAAGGCAGATGCTCAACCACTGAGCCAACCAGGCCTCCCTTATCTTATTTTTAAAAATATTTTATTTTTTTACCAGAGAGAGAGAGCACGTGTGAGAGAGAGTGAAAGGGGGAGAGAAAGAGAGAGAAAGAGAGAGAGAGTGAGTAGGAGTAGGGTCAGAGGGCAGAAAGAGAAGGAGAAGCAGACTGCCCAATGAGCATGGAGCCTGACCCGGAGCTTGATACAAGAAACCTGTGATTATGACCTGAGCTGAAGGCAGACACTTAACTGACCAAGTCAGCCAGGCACCCCATAATAAATATTGTAAATGTAATGTTTTACACAACACTTTATATGTGTGCATTAGGCCACAGTGGGGTTAAATTGGAGTTCATTATCAGATCAACCCAGATCACCACATTCATGCTTATACAAACCCAAAGATAAATGTACAAATATGTGCACACATACACATATATTTGTATAATTTTTATATTTGTTATTGCTGTTTAATGACTATCTCCTCCACTGAACTGTACAATCCATGTAGGTAGAAATCATGACAGTATATAAAGCAATTTACATATACTATTAATTTATATGATCTCTGTAACACTATCTGGGGATTTCAAGAATCAACATTTTCTATTTAATGAAGTGCAAAGATCACTGCAAGTGTCAACAAAATTACTCCAACATGAAATAAAGATCAGTAATATAGTGTTTAAAATATATACAGCAATCTTGGGATAGTTCAGAAAACTTAATAAAGAGATTTACTTAGAAAGATAATCATAATTAAATGTTAAATATCTAGGTTTTATTCATAAGGATAAAATGAATAATATGGTTGACATGAATTTAAATTAATGTATATGCCCTTTTTTTTCATTGTCAGAGATAAATAAATAAATGGGCTTAAATAAAATTTAAAATAAATCTTCCCTGTCAAAAAATAATTTCAATAGTATTTTGAAAACATGTTAAAATTCTAGTCACTGAATTTTGTTTACACATTGTAGATTATGTTGTGGGTAGTTTACAATTCAAATTCCTCATAAGGTGAAATATGAGCACTAAACTTTTAAGTATTACTACATATTTTTTTTTTTTTTTTTTTGTATTACTACATATTTTTATTGAATAATGTGTTCCTATATTGATATATTAAATGATAAACTAAAATTAAGTGAGAATGACAACCATATGGAAAATACTAACATTTGTATAGCACAAATACTTCTACCCAAGCCTAGACATAAGTGTGTATGTTTGTCTGTGTTACAAATCACACTTGTTAGCAGTCTGTAAGAGAAAGGAAGCCTGACCAACAACATGGTGAATAATGTTAATACAATTGCTTAGTCAGAGTGCAGTATATTTTTAAGGTTTTTTAATGCTTTTTTATAAAATCACTCAACCATATCTTGTGAAAATACTCCCAAACTGTTATTACTCTAATTCATTATCATTTTAAAAAGATTTTATTTATTTATTTGAGAGGGAGAGAGCAGAAGCAGAGGGAGAAGGAGAAGCAGGCACCTTGCTCAGCAGGGAGCACAACATGGGGCTCAATCCCAGCACCCTGGGATCACGACTTGAGCTGAAGGCAGACCCTTAACTGATTGAGCCAAGATGTACCCCTTCATTATCTTTTTAAAAAATATTTATTTAGTTATTATTTATTTATTTATTTATTGAAAGAGAAAGAGAGAGAGAGAAAGAGAGAGAGAGAGAGAGAGAATGAGAGAGAGAGAGAGGCAGAGACACAGGCAGAGGGATAAACAGGCTCCATGCAGGGAGCCGGACGTGGGACTGGATTCCAGGTCTCCAGGATCAGGCCCTGGGCTGCAGGCGGCGCTAAACCGCTGAGCCATCGGGGCTGCCCCCTTCATTATCTTTTTTATGTTAATATAGTTACTTGAGGCTGAATGTCTGTGTTCTCCAAAATTCATATATAGAAGTTCTAGCTTACAACGTAATGAAATTAGGAGGCTTTGGTAGGAGATCAGATCATGGGAATAGAGCCCTCATGGATGAGATTAGTGCCCTTATAAAAGCAACCCCAGAGAGGTCCCTTGCCCTTCCACCAACTAAGAACACAGTGAGAAATAAACAATCTGAAACCCAGAAGGCTCTCACCAGAACTTGACCACGCTGGCACCCTTATCTCAGACTTCCAGCCTCCTGGAATGTGAGAAATAAATTTATGTTGTTTGTAGCCACCCAATCAATGCTACTTTGTGATAGCACTCCAGATCATCTAAGATAATACATTTTATTGTGTAGATATTTCATAATTTATTCAATTCTTTAACAGGGATTTTCTTGTGGAATAATAGAATAAGAAGCATATGTGTCCTTGGTATTACTATTCATTTCTATAGGATAAATTAAACAAATTGGATGTAGTCCTTCATCCTTCACAGTTCTATAAGGTTGTTAAGTAATTACACTTATTTTATAGATATAGGACCTAAGTGACAGAAAAGTTAAGTGCCTTTTTAAATTTTATATTTATTTTTTATATTTTTAAAAGATTTTATTAATTTATTCATGAGAGACACAGAGAGAGGGGGGCAGAGATATAGGCAGAGGGAGAAGCAGGTTCCATGAAGGGAGCCGGATGTGGGACTCGACCCCAAGACTCCGGTATCACGCCCTGAGCTGAAGCAGACGCTCAACCGCCGAGCCACCCAGGCATGCCTAAGTGCCTTTTTTATAGTCACATAGTACTTTCTCTTTATGTGCATACCAGTGAATAAGAGGATAAAGATCATTAAGTGATACTTTAAATAGCACATGTTAATGTTCTTTTTTTTTTCTGATGTACACAGCATAACTCTAGGATTAATTACTTGTTTCATTGTGACTAATTTCCACACCAGGTTTTCTACGTGTGTGTTACTATCATGTGTAGGATGCACATGTGCCTCAAGTCACTGATATCCTTATCCTGAGTCCCCAGTGAGATCTCTTCAGGACAGAAAAAAAAAGGTTCATCATCCAGTGTACCATGCAAGTGCCCTTATCTCAGTGTATGTTAATATGAGAGTGTTTGGGAGGTTGTTTTAGTGATTTGGTAAATTTGCAAGACTTGGAACTCTAAATTCTGTCTCTGGTAAAAAGTGATACAGATGGATGGAATCATAATTTCTTGGTCAGCGATATAAGTCTTCTTGAATCTAGCGAGTGATATTTAAATGATAGCTCAATCAAAAGCCCAGCATATTATTTTCTAGGAGATGCCTAACTTTACTAAGCAAAACTTAGCAATGTGTAGGGAGGGCTTGAGTATTACTACTCTTTCCTCTTTACAGGCTAAGCTAGCTACATAGTATCTTTAATAAAAATTTAACAGGATGTATTTTGACCTTAAATTTCTTAAAATCTTCTATCTCTAAATGTGACAGGTTGGAAAACTAAAATTGGGAGAAAGGAATGGAGCCAATATTTTACAGGTAAAGAACAATTTTTCCTAAAACAACCAATTTACACTCCTCTCATAAATAATGCACTTCTGCTCTGTGGTTTGATTTTGACTTTCTAAGGTCCATCATGACAAAACTTCTCTTAGAGATTTTCTTCTTCACTGTTGGTTAAAAAAATGGAGGGTGTCTTGTATGCCTGTATACATTGAATATACAGCAAACCACTATCCATATCACTTTTGGAAACCTATGACCTTTCTACAAATTTACATATTTTTAAATAACCAAATTGAAACATTGTTGGGAGATCATTCTTCTTTGGTTTCACATTTCTGTATATCATACAGGCAGAAACAGAGATTAGCTGTTAATTAGCTCCTAATTATCTTTTCAGAGCTATCTGTATAGCAAACAGCCTCGAAGAGACACAGATTGTCTCCTGTGTGAGAGAAGAAAAGACATACTTACTGGACAGAATAAAAAATTGGATTTCCTGAGCTCAGGTTTCCTCTGCTGTAATGCAACCTATTGATTTTGGAGTCATCACCTTGGCATCCTCAATGCCTTATGGGGAATAGGGGCTCAGAGAAATGGCAGAAAAGAGTGCTAGTTTCCTGCAACTACTATTATTATAGGTGATAAAGTGCCATGTCCCTGACAGGTTCTCATGCCTTCTAGTGGTATATCTGAAACTGTAGAAAGCTAATTTCTTACATAGCGAATAGGATAAAACCTTAAATCTTTTGGTTATTGACAAAAGTTAAGTAAAATTGAGTTAATTTATTTATAAAAGTAATCACCTAATTATGTACAAATACATACATGAATGCACACAAAGTTCTTTTTTTTTCTCTTTTTCATGTGTTTTAGAGTGTATTCAAGGACACAAAATAGTTGATAAACATTCTTAAGAAATGTCTATGTCAAGTTTCAAGATAAAATGCTGATTGAGAAAAATTTTAACTGGATTGTTTTATAGTGACTTTGAACACCCTGCTGTGATAATAGTTGTCTCTTAACATAAGGTGATCCCTAGAAATTCTTATAACCCATTGTTTACTTTGTTTAACATAGCGCTAAATTAATGCATTTTAAACATGTAAGTGCATATTCCATACCTCTAAATATATTTTAGATACAGTTTTTTTTTAATCTTGTAATGAAATTCCTTAGTTACAAAATCACAGATGGAATGGTAAAAGGATGATGGAAACTAATAGAATCTCCTTACATAGTCTCTAATATATGTACAAGAAAATAGTAGAGCACAAATAAATGGGGCACATCCAAACTAATAGCCTGAGGAATTCATTTAAGGGAGTATTTCCACCCCAGTGGTTAGTATCACAAGCAACCAAGTCAAATCCAAGTCAAATAGCTCTGAACTTCTCAGAAGCAATAGAGGAAAAAGTGCAAAGTTCAAATGAGAATATGTTTGATATTAGCTCTGAATAATTAATTTTAAAATCTTTTTCTTCCTATATGGTTTTAGAAATTGTTACCATACCACAAAAACAAGCACAAGTATCACAATATGCATGAAAAGACTGTTGAGGAGAACATCTCATATTTATTATAGTGTTATTTGAAAAATGAAACCTGATTCAGTTTTCACTCAGACTGTCCTATAACAGAATGTTTGGTCCACAAGAAAATATTTATCTTTCACTTTCTTGATTTAAATAATACATAATAAAAATAATAATACATAATAGCCAAAATCATCAGGGCTACTTGTTCTAAGGTAAGACAGAAATAAATAATACCATTTGCAGGTGAAATAATTTTAGAGTTTTTCCAAATCTTGCATATTTATTGAAATGAAATCATGTAGGTCTGAGAATATCATAGATACTTGTAATAAGTTGCTTAGTTTTCCCATGATAACATAAACAAATAGTCTTTCTCCTAAATGTGATGAAATATAACCTTAATTTTAAGTTCCTTAACTCGCTTTTCCAACATGGCAGTTTCATTCAAAAATCAATACATCTCATCTACCTGTAGGTACATTTATTTTAAATGCAAATACATGACAATGTGTATACATCAATCTGAATTCAACTATTTATCATTAGGTAATACATTTATATTTTGACACACCAAAATGTTATACAGTATAATAGTTTAAGAATTAGTTATATATGAAATAAAATAATGATCTCACTCTGCAGTTACTTTATATTAACCAATTTATTAACTTTCTAAGGTTGCTATAATAAAATACCACAAACTAGGTGGCTTAAATAATGGACATTTATTGTCTCACATTTAACACAAGTTAGAAGTCCAAAATCAAGGTGTCTATACAGTTGGTGCCTTCTAAGATATGTGAATGAAATGTCTGATCCAGGCCTTTCTCCTTGACTTGTAGAAAGCTGAATCCTCCTTACTACTGTTCATGTTGTCTTCCTTCCATGAATGGCCCTGTATCCAAACTTCTCTTTCTTAGAGGGATGCCAGTCATATTGGACAACCTCATTGTAATTTGATTGTCTGTAAACATGCTATCTTCACAGAAGGTTACATTCTGAGATACTGGGTGTTAGGTCTTCAACATATACATTCTGGGGAAGACACTGTTCAACTCATAATAACCACCTTGTACCATATAAATTTGGAAAATCAAAGATAACAGATAGAGTTATTACAAGCTATTATAAACTACTGTTGAGGTTACCTATGTGATTTTTATTCATGGGTGACCTGGTACTATAAAATAGTAAATTACTATGATTCTTAAGACAGTGACTAAACCAGGGTTTCAGATTTTAGCAGAGTAAACTCCAATATGAGTTTATTTCTTATATATATATATATATATATAGATAGATAGATAGATAGATATAGAAATATAGATATATAGATATATAGATATATAGATATATAGATTTTTTTTAATTTTAAAAGTCAAAATCATTTCAAAGCTCAGTACCAGATGGCTTCCCTAGTGAATTCTACCAAACACATAAAGAATCATTGACACCAGTCTTCCTCAAATTCTTCCAAAAGTCTGAAAAGGACAGAATACTTGCAAAATCATTTTATGAGGCAAGCATTGCCCTGATACAAATGACAGAAAAAAATACTGCAAGAAAGGAAAACTATAGACCATTATCCCTGATGAACATAGATGGAAAAAAATTAAACAAAACACTAGAAAACAAAATTTGACATCACACTAAAAGGATTATATGCCACAGTCATGTGGGAATTATTCCTGGAATGCAAGGATGGTCAACATATTAAAATCAATCATTGTAGTTCATTACATTAACAGAATATAGGGGGAAAGACATACATACATGATCATCTCAATTGATGCAGAAAAGGCATTTAACAAAGTTCAACATCATTGTGTGATGACAACAAAAACAACACTAAAAATTAGAGAAATGAAAAATAAGAGACACTATAAGATACCACCTCAAACACACCAGAAAGACTTTTGTCAAAAATAGTTTTGGAGAAGGGCACTCTTGCGCTCTTCTGCACCATCAGTGGGAATATAAAAAACGTAATCTCTAGAAAACAGTATGGGGGTTCTTCAAATAAATAAATAAAATTTACTATATAAACTAACAGTTCCACTTCCAGGTATACATCCAAAAGAATTGAAATAAGGAGCCCAAAGATATATTAGTATGCCCTGTTTATAAGCAGTATTATTCATGATTGCCAAAAGGTAGAAGAAAACCTAGTGTCTTTATGTTGATGAATGGATAGGCAAAATGTGATACACATATACAGAAAAATACTATTCAGCCTTAAAAAGAAAGTAAATTCTGATCCATGCTATGACCTAGATGAAATTTGAGGACATTAAGTAAAACAAACCAATCACACACACACTAAAAAAACAAATACTCCATGGTTCCACTTATATGAGGTACTTAGAATAGTCAAATTGTACAACAGTATAAATGTACCTAGTGCAAATCAATTGTACACTTAAGCATGGTTAGCCTGGAAAATATACGTGTGTTTGATCACAATTTAAAAAAAAATCATAAAAATCATTTCATAAGAATATTTTAATCAGTACTGCTTTGATATAAATATCACTAGCTGAATTTTACATTTTTAAAAATGTTCTATTATAATAAAGCTCCTTTCATTTTCCTTTGCATCTCATGACATTTATTTTATAACTTGGAAATCGGTACCTTTTGACCCCCTTCCAACATTAACTTTAACTAACATTAATGTTAAAGAGTGATATTAATGCACTACTTCTACAATCGAAAATCTCAGCAAAATAGATATTACATTTGGTATTAAATGCAATAATGACAGAACTAATCATACAAAATCCAATTTGAAGTTTCCTTTTAAAATTTTTGGGGGGATCCCTGGGTGGCGCAGCGGTTTAGCGCCTGCCTTTGGCCCAGGGCGCGATCCTGGAGACCCGGGATCGAATCCCACGTCGGGCTTCGGGTGCATGGAGCCTGCTTCTCCCTCTGCCTATGTCTCTGCCTCTCTCTCTCTCTCTCTGTGTGACTATCATAAATAAATAAATAAATAAATAAATAAATAAATAAATAAATAAATAATAAAAAAATATTGGGGAATTAACCATATTCTATTTTAATGGTAATTAATCAGAAAAAAAACTGGTATCTACATCACCAGACTTGTCTTGCATTTGAATTTGAAACATTAGGATATTTCTAGGAAACAATAAAATCTCAAAGTAGAGAAGCATTTGGATATGTTATTACTCCTTTCAAAATCAAATATGTGTCTCTCTGTGTGTATTAATCATAAAATATTCTCAAGGAAATATTTATTTATTTATTTTTTATTTTTTTTCAAGGAAATATTTAAACATAACAAGTAAGTTTGAATGCATTGAGACACAATAACTAATTTTTATTAATATTACTACAACAATCTATAAATTTACATTCCTGGTTGTAATCTTTTCTAAAAAACATTTATCTATCTGTTTATTCATGACAGACATAGAGAGAGAGGCAGAGACACAGGCAGAGTAAGAAGCAGGCTCCTCACAGGGAGCCCTATGGGACTTGATCGCAGGACCCTGGCATCACAGCCTGAGCCTAAGGCACATGATCAGCTGCTGTGCCAGCCAGGCATCTCTGTGATTTTATTTTAAATTACTAGGGCTGCTATAACCAAGTATTACAGACTGAGTGGCTTAAATGACAGAAATTCACTTTCCCACAGTGTGGTAGGCTAGAAGCCAGAGGTCAAGGTTTTGGCAGTACTATTTTTTCCCCCAAGGGCTATGAGAGAAGGGCTTTTTCTAGTTCTCTTTCTTTGGCTTGTAGATGGCTATCTACCCCTTCATGTCTTCACATCCTCTTTCCCCTCTCTCTCTGTCCATATCCACATTGCCTTTCCTTATAAGCACCCCTGTCATTTGAGATTAGGACTCATCATAATGTCCTATTTGAACTTAATTACCTCTGTAAAGACTCCGTCTCCAAATGCACTCTCGTTCTGGGGTACTGTGTATTAGAAATATAGTATACAAATTTGGGGGATAACACAATTCAGCCAATAAGAAAGCTGAATGCCAGAAAGTGAAGATTTTATCAAGGCATGTTCATGAGAAGCTCCTTAAATTTATTGTTGTTGTTGTTGCTGTCATTACTATCATTAAATCTTTTTTACAAAGGTCTGAAGAGGAAGAATCTGCTGGTATGGAGGACTAAAAAGTGAGAATCATGTCTGCATATCTTATATTAGATATGTTGTATATTTTCTTTTGATTCTATAATGAAATATTTGTTTTTATATTTCAAAGCTTTAAATTGATTTAAATGACTAAACTGATATGTTCTGAATCAGCAAAAATAAGAATAACAAATATTTACATGAAACATAGCAAGTGCAAGGCATTATTTCTAACTGTTCAGTGTCTCCATTTTTAGATGAAAGATTTTTAGGAAGAAGTAATTTGAGAGAGAAGCCTACAGGTCTAATGTAGCAGGCTCAAGACAGGTGGATTAATACTGTGTTTCTGATACATGAAGCAGGTAAAGAGAGAATTTTAAAGCAAATTAGTTTTGTCCAGAGGTGTGAACTATTTTGATTCACACATCTTTTGCTTCATATAATAGTTTGAAATATAAATCTATCCTTATGTTTTTATCCCTTCAAATATGTAACTGAAACAAGTGTCCTAGGAACCTCACCAACCACTGATCTTGAGAGATTATGTCAGGTCTATAACAGACTGTACTATAATTTGCATGAAGCCAATAATAATCTCTTCGAGATATACTGATTGTTTCATTTGTTTTTCTTTCTTTCCTCAATAAATGACTTCTTTCTTGTTAAATCCCCAATTGTGGAATCATCTTTTTGATTGCAGGATTAGGTAATGGTCATTTGTCATTACATCTTTTTATCAGTTTAGCAAAGGAGATGGAGATAGAGACAGTACTTACTGTAAGTGTGGACTGTATCACTTATATTTTTACAAAAATTCCCCTGATGTGGATTCTAGAACTGTCAGTAATAAAACTGTCTTCTAGTATTAACTGTCATATTAGAATCTAAAGCAAATTGTTTGTCTCTCACAGTGTATTACCTCCCATACAGAATCCTAATGGATTTTCTACTTTTAGATAATTACTGTGAAACTCCTCTCACTACCACATCAGAACTTGTTGTTGATACTTGTGGATTTTGTCTGTTGAATGTCAGTGCACTTAATAGGTTAATAGCTTACAGTGCCCAAATGCTTTGATAAGGCTTTGTTAACTAAAGCTACATATGTCAAAATCTTACAGTGTTTCTTGGGAACAATACAAATGGTTAAAAAATGTTCTTTCATACTTATATCAATAAATAAGGATGGGTGTGTGGGTATATTATTTTTTACTTTGTCTACCTTGGTGATCTAAACTGACTAAAATAAAAAAAATAAACTGACTAAAATATTGTATAAGATTTAAGATGTAAGACCATTTGGAATGGTTTCAGTCAATAAAAATTTGGTTATATTCCTTGGTATTTATTTATTATTTTCCTACTTAAACATAACTAGTTTATAAGCAATAATTACTATCTTTTTGGTTATGATTTTATCTTGGTTCAAAAGTTTCCTTAAGGGTTGAAGTTTTACTTAGAGACACATCATTATTCTTTTGTTACACCGTTGTTTTCAAAATACAGTATAGGATATGTATCTCAGAGCCTATGTGAGGAGGCCTAGGCTGCTTTTCCTAAAATTAAAATGATCTTTTAAAATGTGTATATACATATAGTATTACAACATCAAAATTTGTCCCAAATTAAAATAGTTAAATATTAAGAGTACCTTGGGATGATACTGCGTTTTGATTAGGATATGCCTATTCAGAAAAATTATGCATCCTGAGCAGAATTCTAGATGATTTAATTGATACTTGAAGAGTATCTAGGTGACTTTCTGTACTTCAGTGTCCACCTGCTTCATTTCACTGGCAGTTTCCAGACCTGAGATTCCTGCCTAGATTTTACATGGCAGTTGAGACCACTTGCCAGGGTGCTGCACTACATATCAGCTAATTGGACCACTAATGAGCTGAGTGACTTTTTAATACCAACTGCCTGCAAACCACCCAGTGTGACTGCAGATGGCTTCTTAAGGGTTAGCTACTTCAGAGCTAACATTCCTTGTTTCTTATATGTCAATAATGTAAGTACAAGATGGGAATTTAAAATTTTGAGTAGCAGTCCAGCATCTTCCAATACAGGTAGGAATTTAACCTCTTGCTTGCATGTGATATGCTATTAAGCTTTTCAGATTACTGTAAAATTACCAAAATTCTTCCAGCTTTAGTGGAGAAATAGTCCTTACTAGCAAAGAAAAATAATAATATTTGCAATTTTGGTAACTTTACAGTAATTTTAAAGCATGTTTTTTAATTGCAGAGATACACCTTTGATAATTTAGATGTAAGCCTCAGTTTCTGAGAAGCACAGTGCATCTGAGGAAGAAGAGAATCTTCAAAAATCATTTTTATAAATGCTCCCAACTTCCTTTACCAAATGTTTGCATTTGAGTTTTTATATCTGAAATAAATGCAACTTGCTCAACCTGGCTTGGTTAGATCTCTTTAATCCCATCTCTAAAAATAATATTTTAAAATCAAATCTCTGGTTTTTAAAATAACCATTTGGATACCACCAACCATGGTAGTATTTTTCACTGAGGACATTCTACTAATATAGTTACTAAGAAGCTAGCTATATGCGTATTTTATTTCTAGAGCATTTTATGAAAATGGTATTTCCATTCAATTTCACCCCAGGTCAAGCCAATCAATATAATCGAGGCAGGTAATTTCTTTCCTTTAACAGTGATGATTAAACAGATGTTAGCAAGATATGACTCTTTAGAGCAATGAGACCTCAGGAGAGGTTATCAGTGTGCTTTTAGAAAGAAAAAAAATTCTTTTTCCTTAGAGAGTCACAGGAAGTTGGTCTCAACCTTCTACTAAAAGTAAATGAAGCACATGCAGCAATGATCACATGGAAACAGAATATTTTACAGTTTCTCTGTTTCATAAATATTGTATAATTTTCCATCTTAATGGACCCACAAATCTTTGACAAATTTGTTTTTAAATATTGCCCATTGTATGGATGCATATAATTTATTTATCTATTTACCTACTGAAGGACATATTGGTTGTCTCCAAATTTTGGCACTTTTGTGTAAAGCCGCTCTCAACATTCTTGGGTAAGTTTTGTGTTTTTCTGTTTTCAGCTCATTTCGGTAAATACCTAAGGGTTTGATGGATACATAGCATAGTAAGACTATTTTCTTTTGTATGAAACTGCTGAACTATTTCTCATATGAATATGAGTGAGTGTATGGAATATTCGTCATAAAAAAAGAATAAAACCTTGTCATTTAAAACAATGACGTGGGGATCCCTGGGTGGCGCAGCGGTTTGGCGCCTGCCTTTGGCCCAGGGCGCGATCCTGGAGACCCGGGATCGAATCCCACGTCAGGCTCCCGGTGCATGGAGCCTGCTTCTCCCTCTGCCTGTGTCTCTGCCTCTCTTTCTCTCTCTCTCTCTCTCTGTGACTATCCTAAATAAATAAATAAAATATTAAAAAAAAAAAAAAACAATGACGTGGATGGAGCTAGTGTGTATTATGGATATTACGCTAAGTAAATAGTCTGAGAAAGACAAATACCATATAATATCATTCATATATGGAATTTAAGAAACCAAATAGATGAACATGGAGGGAAAAAGAAACAGGCAGACCATGAAACAGATTCCTAACTAAAGAGAAAATTCTGAGGATTGCTAAATGGGAAATCAATGGGAAGAATGGGTTAACTGGGTGATGAGCATTAAGGAGGGCACTTGTGTTGAGCATGAGGTATTGTATGTAAATGATGAATCAAGAAATTGCACTACTAGATATTTTCCCAAAGGATACAAAAACACTGATTCAAAGTGATACATGCATCCCAAGGTTTATAACAGAGTTATTAACAATAGCTGAATTATGGAAAAAGTACAAATGTCCATCGACTGATGAATGGATAAAGAAGAGGAGGAATATATACATATTCATACACAGCAGTGTAAGAGGGTTCCTCTTTCTCTGTATCACCTTTTATTTGTATTGCTAATTTTAGCTATTCTGACAAGTGTGGATAATCTCTCATTGTAGTTTTGATTTGTATTTTCCTAATGATGAGTAATGTTGAGCATCTTTTCATATTCTGCTGGCCATCTGGATGTCTTCTTTGGAAAAATGTCTCTTCATGTCTTCTGTCCATTTCTTAACTGGATTATTTGTTTTTTGGGCATTGAGTTTGATGTGTTCTCCATAGATTTTGGATACTAGCCTTTTATCAGATATATCATTTGCAAATATTTTTCTCATTTTGTAGGTAGTCTTCTAGTTTTATTGATTGTTTTCTTCACTGTGCAGAAACCCAATGTCTAGTCTCTACTGCCTACTGTGGGCAATGAAAATGGCTTGTGGACAGCTGGGAGATGGCTTCAGTGTCAAACTTTGGGGATAAAATCCTTGTTATTTTTCTGACTTTTGAATTATAATCGTTGCTTCTCAAAAATAAAAAATGCAACTGTTATTGCTCCAAAGATGTTTTTAAAATATTTCTCTATTTTTCTTGAACCTCCATACCTCCTCAAAAGAAAATAAATAGATTTAGACCACTATGTGATGATTGTATCTTTGGTCTCTCTGGCCACCCAGGCACAGATATCTGTACATTGATTTTGTATCCTGTGACTTGACTGAATTTTTGTATCAGTGCTAGCAATTTTTTGGTGGATTATTTCATTATTCCGACGTGGAGTATCATGTTATTGACAAAGAAAGAAAATTTGCCTTCCTTTTTGATGATTTGGATATCTTTTATTTATTTTTGTTGTCTGGTTGCTGAGGCTAGGACTTCCAGTACTGTTAGACAGCAGTGGTGAGAGTGAACATCCCTGTCTAATTCATGACCATAGAGGAAAATAGTCATTTTTTCCTCCATTGAGGATGATATCAGCTGCAGGTCTTTCATATATGGCCTTTATGATATTGAGGTATGGTTTTTCTATCCCTGCTTTGTTTAGGGTTTTTATCAAGAATGAGTGCTGTACTTTGTCAAATGCTTCTTCTTCATCTATTGAGAGGATCATATGGTTCTTATCTTTTCTTAATGTGCTGTATCACATTGATTGGTTTGTGAATATTAAACCACCTAGTAGCCCAAGAATAAATTCCACTTGATTGTGGTGAATAATTCTTTTAATGTACCATTAGGTTTTATTTTGTTGAGAATTTTTGCATCCATGTTTGTCAGAGGTCTTGGCTTATAATTCATTTTTGGGGAGCGGTTCTTTATCTGGTTTTGAAATCAGTGTAATGCTGGCCTCATAGAATGAGTTAGGAAGTTTTCCTTCCATTTCTACTTTTTGGAAGAGTTTGAGAGGAGTAGATATTAATTCTTCTTTAAATGTTTGGTAGAATTCCCCTGGGAAGCCATCTGGCCTTGGACTTTTGTTTGTTGGGATATTTTTGATCACTGATTCAATTTTTTTGCTGGTTATCAGTCTGTTCAAGTTTTCTATTTCTTTCTGTTTCAGTTTTGGTAATTTATATTAAATTACTATCATAGTATAGCCCAAGTTTTGTCAACTCAAATAATCCTTTTCCATACCTTCGGATGAGTTGTTTCATTCTCATAACACTGATAGATATTCTATAAATGGCATCACAGATATTATACTTTTCTTGTTTACTTAGTTAACCTTTTCTCCCACTGAATACTAAATACCTTGTTGGTTCAATACGTTTATTACATTTCTCTGTTTTTAGTACTTCATATAGCACAGTTTTTATTATTATGTTGAATGAGTAAAACTTTGTAAAGTAGAAGAAATTTTATTTCTAATAAGCTACCTCATCTAAACCTAAGTGGAAAAAATATGCTTGCAAATACTATCAATGATACAACTCACAAAATGCATTTAATAGAATTTAGGGTGGGTTTATAGACTTTATTGAATTTAGGTGAGTAAATAAAAAAGCAGTTGATATAAGGCTTCCTCAAAATCTATTGCAAATCAAAAAAGTTATCATGTTTCTTCTTTCTTTAATATCAAAGGTCCTTCTGTCCCCAGGAGGTAGACTTAAAATTAATACTTGGACCCTAAATTTTAGTGTTTAACTACTATTGACCCATATTGTGCATTACAAATGTATAATTTAAGTGTAGCCTTCAGCAAAGAAAATGAAAAAATTGCCATTTTTAAACTTTCTAGTGCTTTTTTAAACATATATTTTAATTGATATACATTTTTAAATATGATGAATCTCTCTTGCTCTTACTCTTTTTTCTTTTTCTTTTTTTATTTATTTATTTTTTAATTTTTTAATTTATTTATGATAGTCACACACAGAGAGAGAGAGAGAGGCAGAGACACAGGCAGAGGGAGAAGCAGGCTCCATGCACCGAGAGCCCGACGTTGGATTCGATCCCGGGTCTCCAGGATCGTGCCTTGGGCCAAAGGCAGGCGCCAAACCGCTGCGCCACCCAGGGATCCCTCTTTTTCTTTTTTTAAAGATTATATTTATTTATTTGAGAGGGTGAGAGAGGGAGAGAGTGCACAATCAAGGGGGAGCAGAGGGAGAAGCAGACTCTCCACTGATCATGGAGCCTGATACGTGGCTTAATCCCAGGGCCCTGAGATCATGAGATCATGACATGAGCAGAATGCAGATGCTTAACCAGTTGAGCCAGCCAGGCACCCCTCATTCTCCTCTCTACTTTCTTTCTTCTTTTGGTGTTGATGCAGTGATTAAGAAATATATTTTTATAGCGATAAAAATAGATAATATATTTTCCATAACAATTTTCAATTTTTCAAAGATTTTAACCTCAGTTTACAATGATGAACTGTACATAAATAGCCTATATATGTACTCTTATGTTTTTAAGTTCATACTTTTTTTATATGAGAGATGAATCAATTTCCTTGAAAATTTTCTCTGGAATATTATGATCATTTTGATAAGAGATTAATTAGTATTATTTAATCTGTTTAGTTTGATTCCCATACATATTTACTTAATTTATATTCTTATTTTTCTTATGAAAATAACATCTTTCCTTTGTTATTACATTGTCATAGCAGCCTATAAGTAGGCTCCTATAAGTGATATGATTTTACTGCCTCATAATTTCTAAATTTTAGCACAGATATTTCCCCACATTTGTATTACTGACAGACATGTCATCAGAAGACTATATTTCTTGTAATTTCCCCACATTTGTATTACTGACAGACATGTCATCAGAAGACTATATTTCTTGTACTAATTTTAGATCATTTAATGAATAAAATTATTATAAAATGTTCACAATACCTAGATTTCTTGGTTTTGACTTGTTCTCATTTGATTCTGTAAGTATGTGAAATAATGCTTACACTGTCCTTGGGCAGGATTTATTTCTCATTCAGTGTATATAATAGTTTCAAGGACATTTAAAGTGGCATGATGTCAATAAGAAATGTTAAATGTTTCTATATCTTAAATGCATTTCAAAATCATAATTTATTATAAGTTATTACTGTCCAGGCTGCAAATGGGTTTTCATGAACCATTCATATTTTTATTCTCTGTTCATTTGACTTCATTTTGTCTTATTTATATGTAAAGGCAATATTATAAGCCACCATCTAATTATGCTTTCTGGGAGTATTTGGATTGCTTAACCTTGATATAAATTAAGTGATATTTCTACAACCTTACTGTCTCTCAAAACATATGCACGGAATATTCTGAAAAACTAATAACATACTGAGATGACTAATACATGGTTGCCAAGAGTACTCAGACACTTAACTACAATTTATCATACGTTAGAGTGCTTTTCTATACTCTGTGATCAGTGTTAAATCCCAAGAAATATTTCTTAAGGAAAATTTCATGATTCATTTTGTGATAAAGTAGACCATGCTTGAAAAAAAGGCATGCCACCTTGTAAAAAATGGAATACACAAAATTACCTTTCAACTAGAAAAGTACAACCACTTGCCAAAACACAAAATTAAATCTAGCACATACCCTCTCACTAAATTTATTAAGGTGAATAATTGACCATATATGTTAAGGCCTACATCTTGAAAAAGTTAGTACGGTGTACTGATAATTTTACAGTCCATACTGACCACGTATGGCACCATATGGAGCCAAATACCCATTATTCATAAATTGTTTATATACTTCGCAGAGAACTTAAATGGAGTTACCCAATTTTCCAAGTTGGTTGCCAATTTTCAATAATTGATATCAGGGAGACAAGTTGATAATGATGGAAAACATAATATATACAGAAGTGAAGTGAAAAATTTATTCATATACATTCAATTAAAAAAGAATTTTCAAGATATATTTTAATATATGTTTTATAAACATTATTATATTGTAAAAATAATGAGATTAATATATAACTGTCCTGGAGACCTGTTGGAAAGAATGAGTCACATATATAGAATGTCACATATAAGACCTAACAATGATAAAATAGAAATGATGTATGGTGATGAAAAGGGCAATGAGGAGACACTGGAAGGGAAATTTAAGAGATTCCAGACTGACAAGAAAAACAAAAACAAAAACAAAAACACATGGGCCAAGCTGAAGTACTATTGTCTATAAAATGAAATACAGTGTGCAGAACAGTTGCATAAACAGTGTAGTATTTAGGGAGAAAATATACAGAATAAATAGGGACAGGAAACTTTGAACACCTGGAAATTAATTAGATATTATACTGATATAGGAAAGTTAGACAATGAAATAACTAAATCCCGGAGATTTCTAGACTGAACAGATCAGATTTTTGGAAAAAAAATAAATCCTTTTAATGATTTAAATGTTTTATTGTAAAGTATTATATATATATATATATATATATATATATATATATATATAGTAAAAGTACACAGGACAAAATTTGACATTGAAATGAATTATTCAATAGTAATTACATATAATCTTACCTAAACCTAGTAAAATGACATATTTTAGTATTTTCCAAGACACATGACTCTTCAAATCACTCCATTTTTTCTTTCTCATAAAGGGGAAGAATTCTGTTTTCTAACAGTATAATTTCATTTTGGTTATTTTGAGACTTCATATAAATGGATTAATATATTAGATGTTCTTGGATAGCTTGCAAAACTTGAAATTTATGATATTGAATTAAATTGTTGCATGTAGATGTCATCTGTTCATTTGTATTACTGCATTTGTCTTAAAACTTTTCATATATTCTAGTGTTAATAGACATTTGTGCAATTTCTGACTGGATGCTGCTATAAACATTCTTGAACATGTTTCAGTGCTCAAATACATTCATCACAATTAAGCACAAGTCTGGAGGTAGAATTGTTTTTTCACTGAAGTTATGTATGTGAATAGTAGATACTGCTACATCTATTGCCATAGTTGACCAATTTCCAATTTCCGTTCCCATCAACAGTGAATAGATATTGCCATATCTCCTCCATTCTACACCTTGGTAGCCAGGGCTGTATCTCATATTACCCTATAAGAGTTTTTATTATTTCTTATTTTGCTTTTACTTTTCCTTTACAGGGGACTTACTTTTTAAAATAATTTGAGAATTAGCAAATTTAACTTTCTCTTTATAGTAGTGAATTGAACTAAAGTTACTTATTGAAAACACTGTTCCATCTTTACTACTCTGCAATGCCATTTTTTCCTATCAATTATGCAAACTGGTATGTATTGGTCAGTTTCTATGCTCTTTCTGCTAGTTCATGGGTCAGATTTCCTTATTGTTAATTTCTGCAGTTCTGAGATAAGAGCTATTTCCCATTAGATTGGTCCTTTCACCATGTTAGTCTTGTTATGGTCCTTTATAGTTCCATATAAATTTTGGATTCGGTTTGTCTAGTTTCACACATACATACATGCTTATACATGCAAAACATATACTTGTAAGATTTTGACGGGGATGACACAAAAGCTATAAAGTAATGTAGGTAAAAATTCAATCTTTAAATTACTAAATATTCAAATTCATAACAGATTTCCATTTATGTATGTTCTCCTTAAGTTTATAAAGTTTTTCTCACCATTTATATTTTTTTTATTATTTGATATTTTGGTCTTATTTTGAGTATTTCTTAAAATCTCAAATTTTTGTTTGTTGCTGGTATTAAGAATGTTATTAATTTCATATTTAATATATGCAATTGTTCTGTATGCATGGTATATATATATTTAAATGACATAGAATAATTGGTTAATAATTGGAATAATTGGAATATTGCCTTTGGCTAAACAAACATATTTATTTTAATAAATTTTCTGTCGATCTTTAGCTATGTATACAACCATATGACGCTGTTGTAAATTCACCATGCTTATTGTTTTACCTTTACTTTTTGTAGAAGGACTTCTTGAGATATTTGGGTGGAAAGAATGGAACACATTATCATGTGGAAGGAGAAAAGCAAATTTTGTAAGTCTACTTCACTACTACTGTTCTTTAATAATCAGTTAATAACTTCAATGTATTCTGAAATACTTGAGCAGAATTATAGAATAATTCCAAGCATTTCTCCCATCTCTTCTCATCTTTTCTAGGATTTAACATGATTAATACAACTGACATGGGGAGAGTATGGATTTTGACCTAGGAGTCCCACTATGACTTCTGTGTCAGCTCTGGTTTCAACTGACTTCCCTACCAACTGTTTTCCTGCTCATGTCAGAAAACTTTGAACTAGTTTCACATTTGCCATGCAAAACGTATAATTCAGGAATTACTAAGGTACTATCATTAGAAGCATAGGAAATCTGAAATCAGAGGGGTTAATAACTTGGTCTTTTGGCCTATCTGAATAGTATCAGTCAGGAAAAGTAAATATAATCTGTAGGCAAATTTTGTAAATATCTTGGAGTTTTTATTTACTTTGACTATTTATAAACTTTAGTATGGCTCTATATTATTTTATAGTTCTGGGTACATATAATAAAATACTGCTATAAATGTAAATTCCAAGTGATCATTTTTGTATAGAAATGTCTCCAAGGCATAAAAAGAGAAAAATAAGATTAAAGATGCTATATCTGGTGGGTTATAATTCTCAGAGACCTAGTGAAATATAATGATGTTGGGTCCTCCATTCTGTTCTGTTGATTTATTTGTTTACTTTTCCACCAATGCCACACAGTCTAGATCACTGTAGCATTATGGTAAGTCTTGAGGTTAAGTATTTGTCAGTACCCCAATTTTGTTCTTTTTCAGCATTGTGTTGAATGTTTTAGATCTTTTTCCTTTCCTTTCCTTTTTTTTTTTTTTTTTTTAAGATTTATTTATGATAGACATAGAGAAAAAGGGGCAGGAGGAGGGAGAAGCAGGCTCCATGCCGGGAGCCAGACGCGGGTCTCGATCCCAGGACTCCAGGATCACGCCCTGGGCCAAAGGCAGGTGCTAAACCGCTGAGCCACCCAGGGATCCCGTCTGCATATAAACTTTAGAATCAGGTTATTAATAATCAAAGATAATTTGCTAAGATTTTGATGGATCCCACATTGAACCTCTAAATCAAATAATTAATTTTGATTTTTTCATACATACATTTTATGGAAATCTGTTAAATATTCTTAGTGGTGGGTCTATTACATGTAATAAGCCTATGATGGCGATAATATTGTGATTATGATTAATGAAACTAGTGTGGGCTTAGAAACAAGTAGTTATGGATTTGAATGCTAAATTATTCACTCATTTGCTGTGCGATCCTGACCAGGTTATTTAAACCAGCTGAGACGCGGTAAAATAGGAAAATTATTACATTCTATAATTAGAGATGAAATTAGTGCCATACATATTACCTTAATTAATTAGAGCTATATTGTATTCTATAATATATTGAAGCATTTCTCTTCTTGGGGTGACAGAGTAAAAGTAATAGTTGTACATATAATAAAAGCAGTGCAGGGGAGGGTGTGGTGTCAGTAATAGTAGTGGAAGAGCTGTTCTCTGTTCAAAGAAAATTCAGGGACAATTTTTTTTTTGAGTTTTACAGTCTAATTATTTTTTTTTTTTTTTTTTTTTTTTTAAAGCTTTTTTTTTTTTTTTAAATTTTTTTTAACTTTTATTTATTTATGATAGTCACAGAGAGAGAGAGAGAGAGAGAGGCAGAGACACAGGCAGAGGGAGAAGCAGGCTCCATGCACCGGGAGCCCGATGTGGGATTCGATCCTGGGTCTCCAGGATCGCGCCCTGGGCCAAAGGCAGGCGCCAAACCGCTGCGCCACCCAGGGATCCCTACAGTCTAATTAGATACATTTTTTGTTCTTTCTGGATGGGGATAATTCCAAAACAAGTAGAGAATAGTAAGTTATAAACAGAAACTTAAGAAGAAGATGGAGATTTGAGTGAAATTTATATCATCCATCCTACATCAAAATCTTCTATATAACTTCATCTACCCAGGAAACTTCCCTGGACTCATCCTCAACTAAATAATGCATCTCTTCTAGTTATCTTTTATTTTATTATTTTGGGGGGCAGCTCATTACTTAGATTGTATTTCATACTTAGTAGAAATTCTTACATAGGCACTGATAAGTCTGGCAATTTTCTGATTTATATACTTTGTGTCAGCCATTGAGCTCACTGACAACAAATACAGTGTTCAGTGATCACAGTAGTAGAGAACTCCACTGGAAAAAAAATAAAATAAAATAAAATAAAAAGAGAACTCCACTGGATGGAATAGTAACACTTTTAATCATAAGGAGCAATCAATGACTTGTTCAGGTTGCCTGGAAATATACCTTCATGTGAATCTCTCCCATCCAGGAAATTATGCAAAATATCTGAAGAAATGGAAGATATATGGAATCAATAGACAGTACCAACAAAATGAGATTGTGTTTACACTTTATTATTGCTATTATTTTAAATACATGTGTAAGGTCATCCAACTAGTATGCCCATTTGTCTACTTGAAAGAGTGGCATATTAAAACTAAATATGTAAAGTTGCAAAACAGCACAATTGTAATGAATAATGCTGGGAATCTTATTTGTAAATGTAAATAAATAGTCTATATAAGAAAAAAATCTAAAACTACTTAACAGAATTTAATTTGAAAGTATACTTCAGGATAGAATTTGCCACGTTAAATGTTTTACCTCTAAAAATTATTAATAATAAAGTCAACCATTATATAGATTTGTATGTGTTGGTATCATATTATATTCTTAGAGTTTTCATGTATAATTCCAAAACTGAATAACATACATACTGATAATGTTCTTCTCTCAATACAATGGTATTTTATTGATTTAAATAGCTTTACATTTCATAATTTGTAAAACATTAATTTAGAAATGACTATAGAGCATACATTATCCATATGAATAGGCATGGATCCTGGTAGCAAAGTGCTTATAGTATCTTGTATGTGAATGATAATTATTAATTACTATTATCATTAAACTGTATATAAATGGTAATGAAAACTTAGGTGTCCCTAATTCTTGGAGAAATATTAAAATACCTAAACCTTCAGAGGTGTTTATAATATTTCAGATGTTGAAAAGTGGAAGATATATTCTAGAATGTGTTTACCATTAAAGATAAAAGAAAATAATAGTAATTATGAGGAAGAGATAAAGGAAGAGGAGGAGGGGAGAAGGAGAAGGAGAAGAAGAAGAAGAAGAAGAAGAAGAAGAAGAAAGAAGAAGAAGAAGAAGAAGAAGAAGAAGAAGAAGAAGAAGAAGAAGAAGAAGAAGGAGAAGAAGAGGAGGAGGAGGAGAAGGAGGAGGAAGAAGGGGAGGAGGAAAAAGAGGACAAAAGAGGACGAGCAAGGGAAGGGGAAGGGGAAAAGGAAGGAGAAGGAAAAGGAGTTGATCATTAATGGAATCATTCATAATTCAAAATTTCTGGACTGTGAATTTATGTGGAGACACAGGATTATGGTTGATTTGAAGGCAAAGATGATGTAAAGTACTAGAATAATATGGAAAATATCAGGAGTTGCATTCGAGTTACAGAAAATCAATAAATACTTTGGAGTTTGAGGGTTTGTGGTATAATTTGCTAAGTATGAAAGCCATGGTGTTGAGACCATGAGCTGCATAGCAAAGGATGCTAGCTATATTCAAAAATGTGTTTCTTTTTTCTTCCTGTGCACCTAGCTATAGTTTCTGGCTTCCTTTGTATTTGGTTTGATTAAGTTCTTGCCAAAATGATGTGAGCAGCAGTAAGATATGCCATTTTGAGGTTTGTGCTTAAGATTACAAATGCACATTTTCATGTTCTTTTCCCTTTCCCACTGGATGAAGACAGAAATGATTAAACACAATGTAGATAATGACAGATCTTAAGGACTGCTGAAAGGAAATTTGGAAAGGAATCAAGCTGACTTGCCATCATGGACCACCCACTTTGGTATATTAACATAAAAGAAGAAAAACAAACTAGTCCAATAAGTCACTATATAATTGAGTCTCTTGCTTCTTCTAGTGTGAACTTCCATTCTATCAATATGAGATCTCAGCATGTTAACAAAAAATGAAAGGGAGAGTCCAAGTTCTGCTTTCAAGCTTGAAAATCCAAGCTACAATAGTTTTGAGGGAGTAGAGAGAAAGGGCTAAAAATAAATCATTTACAGAACAAGGGATTAAATGGATATAAATTTAAGACCTATAGGTGTTAATAATCATTTCAACCTCTGAATTTCTTTTTTACACCTGGTAGCACAATTTATCGAGTTAAAAGTAAGTTATGTGTTTGAATTTATAGAGCAACATTGGGGAAGAGTTTGGCTTAAATTTATCTAAAATTGAAGTGCCGTTAGTACATTTAAGGGGAGGTAAGTAGAAGTGAGATTTTATTGTGGGATTCAATGTAAATTTCTAGGCAGTTGTTTTAAATTTGAGAATTGTAGAAACATCTGTGGCAAATGAAAGCAAGCATTGGTAATGTTTCATCATTATATGTGAGTATATGTGAAGAATGAAACAAAAAGAAATTGAAGCTTTTGCACAGCAAAGGATACAGTCAACAAAACTCAAAGACAACCTACAGAATGGGAGAAGATATTTGCAAATGACATATCAGATAAAGGGCTAGTTTCCAAGATCTATACAGAACTTATTAAACTCAACACCAAAGAAATAAACAATCCAATCATGAAATGGGCAAAAGACATGAACAGAAATCTCACAGAGGAAGACATAGACATGGCCAACATGCACATGAGAAAATGCTCTGCATCACTTGCCATCAGGGAAATACAAATCAAAACCACAATGAGATCCCACCTCACACCAGCGAGAATGCGGCAAATTAACAAGGCAGGAAACAACAAATGTTGGAGAGGATGCGGAGAAAAGGGAACCCTCTTACACTGTTGGTGGGAATGTGAACTGGTGCAGCCACTCTGGAAAACTGTGTGGAGGTTCCTCAAACAGTTAACAATATACCTGCCCTACGACCCAGCAATTGCACTGTTGGGGATTTACCCCAAAGATACAAATGCAATGGAACGCCGGGACACCTGCACCCCGATGTTTCTAGCAGCAATGGCCACGATAGCCAAACTGTAGAAGGAGCCTCGGTGTCCAATGAAAGATGAATGGATAAAGAAGATGTGGTTTATGTATACAATGGAATATTACTCAGCCATTAGAAATGACAGGTACCCACCATTTGCTTCAACATTGATGGAACTGGAGGGTATTTGCTGAGTGAAGTAAGTCAATCGGAGAAGGACAAACATTATATGCTCTCATTCATTTGGGGAATATAAATGATATTGAAAGGGAATAGAAGGGAAGGGAGAAGAAATGGGTGGGAAATATCAGAAAGGGAGACAGAACGTAAACACTGCTAACTCTGGAAAACGAACTAGGGGTGGTAGAAGGGGAGAAGGGCGGGGGGTGGGAGTGAATGGGTGACGGGCACTGGGAGTTATTCTGTATGTTAGTAAATTGAACACCAATAAAAAATAAATTAAAAAAAAGAAATTGAAGATAAAATTCTAAATAATTATTTAAGGAGCATTAGAGGAAGGTAAATTTCCAACAAAAGAGGCTGTCAGAAAAGTAGAACAGGGAGAAGAATCCATTGGAAGGGAGAGTTTCAAATGGAGGCAGCTGTCAATAGCATGAACACCACAGAGAGGTAAAATAAGTTTAAAAACAAAGGGAATTATAGAGAATTTGTCATTTTTAGAAAAATTGGATAGCTGGAGCAGGAAAACTACACCCAGATATCAAAAAGACAGTCTTCAAGAGTAGTGAGAAATAAAGTCCCTCAATGCAGGTTCAACTATGTAGAACAGCCAACTTAAATTAATTGGGAGATTGGATTCCCCAATGTGTAGTATAATCAGGAAGATGGTGTGACTGATCCAGGGGAGTGAGACCGGGAAATCATAATCAGGCTACCATCAGGCATTTAGGGTTAAAAAATGATAGTATCAGAATGGTAAAAGTCACTAAATACGCTTTAACAAATACTCATTAATTTGTTTATTTTTATATTTAAGGTTAACAGTTTTCATATGATTCCCATTTTCCTAGTATTCATAAATGTATTTACTATATAATGAACACATATAAATATAGGACTTATGATAATATAGGAAGCTCAAAAAATACTTGTTTTGAATAAAAAATGCAGGAACATTATGACTCTCTACTCAAGGCATAATACATAAAAATCAGATGAAAATATCCACCTTCAAAACACAAAAGCCTCAAGGAATCTAATCCAGGGCTCAATTTTGTAACAACTTCTGGAAATCTTATTATCAAACTAAATTGAACACTTCTGAAATTCTGAACTCAACCATTTCAATTTCAAAATAGAATATTTAATCTTTCCAGCTTTACAGTAATTCTACTACTAATATCCTGCTCTTTGCCCTCTTCAAATGTCCCATTTCCTGTACTGTAATTTTAATATTCTGTATCCTTTCCCTGCTTTTCATATTAGATTTTGGCATTCTGTCTCATTTTCCCTGGTATCTGATTTCAGCACACATGTGATTTTGGCTTTGTGATTCTATTCTCAAAGCTTGTAAAGCTTGTAACTAGTATTAAACTTTTCTTATTTTGTGGCTATAGAGTTCATCATGCAAGGCACTGAATATAATTACCTGTGCATCCAATATTCTAGTTGCAGAGTAATGTCCCTCCTTCAGTTTTCTTCTGTTCTCATCGAATTATTTATTCAATAAAATTTTTCAGAAAAAAAATTACACTTAAGGAATAAAAAGTAAATCAAATAGTTCAAAATATTTTCCAGATTTTTTTGCATGTTTACATCTGAAGATATTTGGACAATCAGTTGAGTTTTTCATCCATTGATGACAGGCATATTCATTTTTTTAATTAATTAATTAATTTATTCATGGGAGACACGGGAAGAGACTCAGAGATGCAGAAAGAGAGTCAGAGACATAGGCAGAGGGAGAAGCAGACTCCCCACAGAGAGCCCAATATGGGACTCCACCCCAGGATCCAGGATCATGCCCTGAGCCCAAGGCAGAGGCTCAACCTCTGAGCCACCCACGGATCCTGATGACAGTCATATTCTGGGGAAGAAAGATGAATGACCTGTCCTCAAGTTCCTGTAGGTAGATTGATGTGATTACTCATAATCAGGATTTTCAAAAAGAAAAAGAGGCTATTTTTTCAAATGGGAGATATAGCACTGTACTATTTTTCTTTAGAGCGTTTGTAACATTTAATAGTGTTGCATATCTCTCAAAGTTCACTTAAGTCATATATATCTTACAAATATTGTGTAAGGTCCATTAAAGCAGGTGCTATTATTTTAAAATATATAAAAGATTTATCCTTCATAATTTAGTACAGTGATTAGTTCAATAAATATCCAATGAATAAGTGAATACATGGACAAATGGAGGAATGTAAATGAAGGAATTCATTCATTCATTTGCTCCTCTTCTGTTCAAGGACATATAAATATAGTTACTTCATTCTGGACTGAGTGTTGCCAGAGTCCTATGCTGATATATGGCTTCATTGCTAATTGCTCATAATCAAGAACCAAAATATTAAGTTGTATCTGAAATAATATGGCACTACAACAAATAAATAATTTAACTTTCAGGTCCTTCATAGAGTTGAATATTTAATGCAAGTACTATTTTCAATTCTTATTGGTACAAATATATCTAAATTTACTATATCAGATATGTCCTGAGTCGCAATCATTTATTCTTAGAAGCACTCACTAGAAGTAATTGTCTAATTAATTTTTATTCAACTATTTTGATGGGACAGAGTTTAAAAATGCAATCAAAATTACTTATTTATTTATTTATTTATTTATTTATTTATTTATTTATAAGAGAAAGAGATAAAATTAAAGGAAGAGAGGGAAAGAATCTGAAGCAATATTAATCTAGACATCTGTGGAGGTAAACATAGGGGTACAACAGACTAGCTGGTATTAAACTTGCCCACTACTGTGTCAAGAAGGTATTCTCTTACATTTTGATCTAAAAGCTTTGGGATTTTAGAATGTTTTGTTTTGTTTTGTTTTTCTAAAAGCTTTGGGATTTTAGAATGTTTTGTTTTGTTTTTCTATTGTCAATTTTAAAGTAATTTTGAGTATTATGTGAGGTATAGATTAAGCTTTTATTTTTTTGTCTATATGGATATCCAAATATTCTAGGACATGTTTTTGCATTGATACTAGTTTCCCCATTAAAAAATAGATGATTTTTGTAAAAAATTAAAATATCGATTACATTGGAAATTTTATCTAGGTTTCTTATTCAGTTCTGTATAACTATTTATTTATTCTTTAGCCAATGCCACACTTCCTTGAATACCTAGTTTTAGAGTAAGACCTGAAAATTTTATCTAGGTTTCCTATTCAGTTCTGTATAACTATTTATTTATTCTTTAGCCAATGCCACACTTCCTTGAATACTTAGTTTTAGAGTAAGACCTGAAGTGAGATAATATAAATCACTTAAATTGGTTCTTTTATTTCTTTGAAGAGTTATTTGCATATTCTTGCATTTTTGTGTATAATGTTAAAGCTGCTAGTCAATTTCTACAAAAATATTTTTAAAAATTGCTATGAATTCTCCTGACAGTGAATTGAGTCTATAGATCAAATTGGGGAAAAAAATCTTAAAAGTATTCTTCCAGGGGCACCTGAATGGCTTCAGTAGTAGGTCAAATGTCTGCCTTCTGCTCAGGTCATAGTCCCAGCCTCCTGAGATTGAGCCCCATGTCAGGCTCCATGCTCAGCAGTGAATCTGCTTCTCCCTACCCTGGTCATTTTCCCTTTCTTTCCACAGGTTTTTTAGAATGTAATGCAGAGGACTTGATACATATATTTTAAATTTGTCCCTAACTTCCTTTAGTTTGCAAATGCTATTATAAATAGAACTATTTTTCTTTTCTAAATGTTCTTAAGATTATATATAATATATTTGATTCTTGGTTTATTAATCTTGTATCCGGAGAACTTATTAAATTCATTATTGGGGCAGCCCAGGTGGCTCAGCAGTTTAGCGCCTACCTTCAGCCCAGGGCGTGATCCTGGAGTCCCGGGATCCAGTCCCACATCCGGCTCCCAGCATGGAGCCTGCTTCTCCCTGTGCCTATGTCTCTGCCTCTCTCTGTGTCTCTCATAAATAAATAAAAAAATCTTTAAAATAAATAAATAAATAAATAAATAAATAAATAAATAAATAAATAATTTTTTGTTGTTAGTAATTATTTCTTCAATTCCTTTATGCATTTTATAAAAATAATTGTCTTCTGAATAGAAATAATAGAAATGACAGTATTTATTTCTTTGAAATCCATATGATTTTATTTTTTATTTCTTACAATGTCTAGAACTTCTAAAACAATGTTCAATAAACTAGTTACAGTGGGAGTTTTTGGCATTTCTTAATTTAGAAATATATCTTTAGTAATTGGCCTTTAAGTAGCTGTGAGTTTTTGTTAATGCCCTTTTCCAGAACATACAAGTTCCTTTTCACACTTCGTTTATTGAGAATTTTTCTTGTAGATGGAAACTAATTTCTGTCAGATGCTTTTTTACTTCTATTGCCCTAATCATAATATACTTACATTCTGTTAATGCAGTTAATTTCATTAATTCAAATATTAGACCAAGCTTATATTGCTGAAATTGACCTTAATTGATTATGATTTATAAACTGCTTTTGTAAGTCAGGATTTGACTGAATTATTGTTTTTATGTTTGTGTCTGCCTGTGTGTATATGTTCATGTGGTAAATGGGTCTGCTATTGTTGTTTTTTATTTTATCTTTTTAGATCTCACTAAGTGTTGTGAAGTCTTCACTCCTATTTTCTCAGGGAATTTAAACAAAATCAATGCTAGTATTACCTTAAATATATATATTTTTAAATCCATAGGTAAAACAATCTAAGCCTGGAGATTTCTTTTGGGGAGGTTTGGATAAAATATAATTTATTTAATGTTTATAAGGCTAGTCAGGTTTTCTGTATCATTTTGTTTTAGTTTCCACAAGTTGTATTGTTCAAGGAATTTGTTTCCTCTAAAATAAGCAACAGGCGGGCATAAAGTTATTCATAATGTTACTATTATTTTAATTTCTGTAGAGTCTGTAGTGATTATTCCAAGTTGATTTCTGATATGGGAAAATTTTTCTCCTTTATATTCTTGATTAGTCTAGCTAGATGTTAATTATATTAATCTTTTCACAGGGCATCTGGATGGCTCAGGGGTTGAGCATCTGCCTTTGGCTCAGGGTGTAATCCCAAGGTCCATGAATCGAGTCCTGCATCAGGCTCCCGGTGAGGAGCCTGCTTCTCCCTCTGCCTGCGTCTCTGCCTTTCTTTCTGTGTCTCTTATGAATAAATAAATAAAACCTTAAAAAAAAAAACAAAACTTTTCAAGAACAAACTTTTGTCTTTGAAGTTTTTTCTGTGTTGTTTCTCTCTCATATTTATTTCGGCTCTAATTTATTAATTGTTTTCCACTTTCTGCTGATGTTATATTTACTTTTTCTCTAAAGGGTGAGCTTTAATTCATTGATTTTAGACCTTCCTTATATACTACTATTATATTCTAATATAGCCTGATAATAAACTAATATAAACTATAAGCTACTATTAAAATAATATTACATTGTATAAATATATAAAGCTATAATTTTTTCTAGGTATTGTTACTATACATGGTTTGAAGATAAGTTATTAAATGCAGATAATATTTATTTCCTCTTGATGTATTGCTGTTACTTTCATTAAAATATTTTTTTTGCAATGTTATTTTTCATGAAGTCTATGATATCTGAGATGACTGTAACCACTTCATCCTTCTTTGCTTACTAATAACATGGTACTTTATGCAGTACATTTATTTTTTTAGCCTATCCTCTGTATTTTCATTCAATGTACATCAATAGTAGACAGAATAATGTAGACAGACTTTTCCTCCATTCTGAGAATTTCTACCTTTTAGTGACCAGAACTGATTTTTCTGTGATTAACATAGGCCAAAGATGGTATATTATACAGGTTCATCAAAATCCATAGTGAACATATAATAAAATTCATTGCATCATTTATGTACTTTGGTTTTCTTGTATCATCTTTCATAATCTTTATACTTACTCTTCAAGCTCACAGAAGTCTGAATGAAATAATTTTCTTTTATCAGTATTTTTTTTTTAATTCAGAGGTGCATTTTTAAAAAAAGATTTTATTTATTTATTCATGAGAGACACAGAGAGAGAGAGGCAGAGACACAGGCAGAGGGAGAAGCAAGCTCCATGCAGGGAGCCCGATGTGGGACTCAATCCTGGGACTCCAGGATCAGGCCCTGCTGAAGAGGGTGCTAAACTGCTGAGTCACCCGGGCTTCTTTAATCAGTTTTTAAGCCATTTCTCACTAAGGACATTATTTTCTCCACAAAAACTCTATTACCAAATATGATTACATCTTATACTTTCTTTTCTAGTTCTGTTCGCATCAGCTTTGCTGCTTAAAATATTAAAAAAATAAAATAAAAACAATGAATGTGCAACAGAGTAAGAATTAAATATCGTTGACTGGGATGCGTGGGTGGCTCAGCATATGAGCAGCTCGCTTCTGCTCAGGGCATAATCCTGGAATCCCAGGATGGAGTCCCACATCTGGCTCCCTGCATGGAGCCTGCTTGTCTTCTGCCTGTGTCTCTGCCTCTTTCTTCCTGTGTATCTCATGAATAAATAAATAAAAAATCTTAAAAATAAATAAATAAATAAATAAATAAATAAATATTGTTTGAGCTTATTATTTTAGTACACTAGAAATATTCAGACGCCGAAATGATATGCTTTTATGTACTATATTTTAAGCCTATATTTGTATTATTTTTATTTTTTATTTTTAAAAATATTTTACTTATTTATTCTTGAGAGACACAGAGGGAGAGAAGCAGAGATACAAGCAGAGGGAGAAGCAGGCTCCATGCAGGAAGCCTGATGTGGGACTCAATCCTGGGACTTTGGGATCACAACCTGAGCCAAAGGCAGACACTCAACCACTGAGTCACCCAAGGGTCCCCGTATTATTTTTAAATAAGAAGGAAACAACATGTATTGATCAGAATAAACAAAATTGAAATGGCAAGCATACACAAATATTTCAATGCCCATTCCATTCTTTGAACTTCTTAAGATATATACTTTAATACATATGCTATATAAAAGATGATTTCAAATTAGGCAAGAAAATTCGTAATTTTTAACAGTTTATTATTCAGGGCACCTGGTTGGCTCAGTTAGTTAAGCAGCTGACTCTTGATTTTGGCTTACGTGGTGATCTCAGGATCCTGGAATTGAGCACCTCACTGGGCTCTGTGCTCCCTGGGGAGTCAGCTTGAGGATTCTTTCCCTCTCCTCTGCCCCTCCTCATTCATGCATGCTCTTTCTAAATAAATAAATATTTCTTTAAAAAAATTATTATTCAATAAATACTATTTTTAAAAATTCGATTTCGAGGTGAATTTGAGCATCTACTTGATTCCAAACACTGTATGCTTTGTAGAGATGAATAAAATTTGTAGAGGTGAATAAAAAGTCATCTTTCTTTGAGGAACTATGAGTTTAGTGACTGAATATACAATGACTTAACTTGAAATGTTCTAGATCCTCTGCAGTTAAAAAGAAAAACTTCAAATTGCTCTTAAAGTACATCTTAAATATATAATTTTCTTTGTTTTATTCTTTTAACTTGGCTAGTATATCATCTTTTTTGTCTTAGAAACTTGGATGTTATCAATTATGATTCCCAAAATTTTTATAAATCTAAGATGATTTCATAAAAAATTCATGGGTGTGTGACAGAGTCATCTTCATAGTTAAAAATATAATTGGAATGATAGATTGGTAAATTCTATGGCAAGAGCTATCACTATTTTAAAAAGAAGTTGGTAAAAAGTATCAATAATAAAGTAAAGGTTAATGGAAATTATAATGTCGAATCAAATTTCTTTCAATTACTGAACTCATTAGTGCTAATCTGTCCATGATTTATGGTCACTGAAGACGAATCTAAATGGCAATTGTTAAATAAGACTTATTAGAGAAAATAATCTTGTTCTCATTCTTTTTTAAGTAGATATTTTAGATATATTCCCAGCTAAATTATTTTATTTTAAGAAGATTTTATAAATATCTCTTATAAAAGATAGCTTAAAACAATTTGCCATGTAATTTCAAAATTAGCTCTACCTAATTATATTTCAGTAAAAAATGGGATATATAGATTACCCTTAAAATTTGTATGTGAGTGCAATATACTATTAACATAATATTGCCTTTAGGATGATAGTTGGTAACGCTTGTTACTTACTTCAGTGTGTATCCCTCTCCCCCACATCTGAAAAAAGGTTGGAATGACAATGAAAAGAGATAAATGGCCTGTAAGCCTTAGTTTATGAACAGATTTTTAGCTTTAAAAATGAATATCTACATTATCCCATGCATAACATTGGCCACTAAACTTTGCCTAAATAACTTGATATTTTCTTAGTATAGCAGGGGTACCGAGTATCATACCAGAATTTTCAACATAATGTAGAAAGTGCTCTTCCACTATGAGTGGATATTTTGATATGTATTGAGAATCTAGGACTCCAACCTCTGAAGAGATTTTAATACATTCTTCAGTTTCCCAGCATTTCTTTCAAGGTTGAAATTCCCTAATCTGGGGAACCTGGGTGCCTCAGTCAGTTAAGCATCTGCCTTAGGCTCAAGTCGTTATCCCAGGGTCCTGGGATCAAGCCCTACATCAAGCTCCCTGCCCAGTGAAGAGTCTGTTTCTCCCTCTGCCTCTCTCCTGATTGTGTATGTGTGTTCTCTGTCAAATAAATATAAATGAATGAATGAATGAATGAATGAATGAATGAATAAATAAATAAATAAATAAATAAATAAATAAAAATAATCTCCTGATCTGTCCTAAGTGGACAGCTTGTAGGATATGGTTGGTGATTTCAACCTCAAGAGATTACATTAGAACAGTAACTGAGGATTTAAAATACAACTGTCTTAAAGATTTTATTTTTTGAGGGCAGCCAGGGTGGCGCAGTGGTTTAGCGCTGCCTTCAGCCCAGGGCCTGATCCTGGAGTCCCGGGATCGAGTCTCACATCAGGCTCCCTGGATGGAGTCTGCTTCTCCCTCTGCCTCTCTCGGCCTTTCTTTCTTTTTCTTTCTTTCTTTTCTTTCTTTCTTTCTTTCTTTCTTTCTTTCTTTCTTTCTTTCTTTCTTTCTTTCTTTCTCTTTCTTTCTTTCTTTCTTCTTTTTCTTCTTCTTTTCTTTCTTTCTTTCTTTCTTTCTTTCTTTCTTTCCTTTCTTTCTTTCTTTTCTTTCTTTTTCTTCTTCTTCTTTCTTTCTCTCTCTCTGTCTCTCATGAATAAAATAAAATCTTTAAAAAACTATTGTATTTTTTAGCATATATTTGTTTTTCTATCTTAATGGCAAATAACTACAGACAAAATGCCTTCCTTAAAACAATGATTCTAAACAGTAACCTCTAGCCTGTTCCTCTGGTAAGTTTTATATGGCCTGAATTGAAAGAAGAAAAATAAAACCAACGTGCCTTTTGTAAGATAACAGTCTTATCAGAACAGCTATTAATGTTGAACGTATTACCCCATGAATTTAGACTGATTACAGATATGTTTCATTTGCATTTGTTTGGAAAAATAGTGTATTCACAAATTTGATGAATACTAAAAACAAAACAAAAACAATAATCATTTATCCTTTTAAAATAACCACTGCTTCTATATTGCACCACACATTTTCACTAATAAACTCACCACATCAAATTCAATGCATACTATCTAAAAGAGCAACTCAGAGATTAGAGTCATTTTATTTGGTGTTAGGAGTTGGGTTCTGATTTACATAATACCTGAGTTTGAGACAGTACTCCCCGTTTACTATGTTATTTAAATTTCATTTTACTTTCATAAAATGGAAACACTCAGATGGAAGCCACTTTTAATGTAAACGATAAGGAGAAAATACCCAGTGCCCAATGTGACTTGAATGTTATAAAAACAAATTAAAAAAATACCTATTACAGTATTTTGATAAGTAACTTTTTTCGAATCCTGTTGCCTGAATAGAAGTACAAAATCTAAGTTGGAAAGATCTGGAAATATTACAGGTAGCAATAAAAACAGAGATTTTATAAAACAACAACAACAACAACAAAAACAGAGATTTTAAAAAAAGGAATAAAAGGAAAAGTATCATGATTATATCAAAAAGCTTGTTCAAACCCATAAATAAACCACCACCAACAACAAAAGAAAAAACACCCCACATCTCATTAACTGACCAAATACGGCCATTTATTTATTTATTTATTTTTATTTTTTATTTTTTATTTTTTATTTAATAAATTTATTTTTTATTGGTGTTCAATATTTATTTATTGCTTTGATAAAATTACATGACTATAGAATTTTCACGTTGAAATATTGATTGTGTTGGTTTTTAAAATATGTAAATATAAGCATAAACTTTTAAAATGATAGGCAGTTATTTGAAGACTATAAAATAATCTAAATCAAAGAGCATTGAAAGAGATTCATCTGAGCCTTCTACTTTGTTAGAATAGTTGTTCTAGCAAAATGAGTATCTTTATAACCTGTTATGAGCTATTTGTTTATCGGTGAAATTTGAGTATTTTACATTTCCTCTATGTTGATTTTTTGCATTACCTAAATTTTCTCCATAATTGTAATTTCTTCGTATAAAAAGTGATATTCAACATTTTAATTTTTCTTTCTTCCTTTCTCTTCTCTTTTTTTTCTGTATTTCTTTCTTTAAAAATAAAAGACAAAAAATGACAGAAAAGGCAGAAACATTAGAAAGATCAATTTAGAATGTGACTTGTGACAAACATGAATTGTTGCTTAAATCTTTATTAAGTTACAAAATATAATCAAGTTTATCAAAGCATAAATGTGTGGCTAAGAAAAGGCTTCAAAATATGAAGGGAAAGCCTCCAGTGCTATTCAACAGAAATTCTTCATCTGAATTTCAAAAAAGCAGAATAAATCAAGTAAAAGTGTTCTAAAATTGAAATTTTAAATGTTTTCCTTTTTAAAAATATCAGACCTTTCTTAATTGAAAATATGCAGTAATGCTATGATCATAATAATGTAATCTGTTGGATTTAAAGAACTAATGGTGATTTCACAGCAGGCTAGTTAGTATATGCAGAAGTTTGGGAAAACTCTGTGATGTCATAGTGTTTTTATAGATATAAGGGTTACACTGTCAACAAAGTTGAAGACTAAAGGTCTTTCTTTAATGCTATGAACAATCAATTTCACTAGTTTGTTAACATCCAAATAGATTAATTTGAGAAGCAAATGGAAAATAAGAAATTGAAAGCCCTAAATGAAGACTTCTGAGTTTTTTTTTTTTATTCTTGTGAATACATTGGTAAGAGCAGTAGTTCCAAAGGCAAGTGTATTAGAAAAGACTTTTATTTTTTTTTAAAGATTTTATTTATTTATTCATGAGAGACACAGACTGAGAGAAAGAGGCAGAGACACAGGCTGAGGGAGAAGCAGGCTCCATGCAGGGACTCCAGGATCACACCCCCAACCTAAGGCAGGCGCTAAACCGCTGAGCCACCCAGGGATCCCCAAGACTTTTGCTTTTTAACATGGAATATATTCAAACATTTTTTTAATTGAACATATTTATATGTTAATGGGCTAAATCTTCAGCAAGAGGTAGAGTTGAAAATAAAGAAGAAAGAGAACAAGAGATCATTAATTTAAACAGCCAAAGAAAAAGGGGAAGTGCATCTCAATCACAGTAGAGAAATCACTCTACAATTAGGAATAAAGAGTGCTATTAAAAGGATAGGAATAAAAAGCAAAATAAAGGATAGGAACAGTAGATCATAGGTCCTGTGATAGTAAATTTGAATAATTTAATGGAAAGATACAGTATTCATATAGTTTTCAACATGGGAAATTATATCTACTGAGACTGAGAAAAGAAGGTAGTGAAGTATGAGGAATGTGGAGAAAATTGAAAATTGTAATTACAGGGAGAATGAGACAGTGGTTGAAGACTGGGATGTTTGGGGTAGAATATGAAAGAGACACAATCCTGTGTCCTAACTCAACGCTTTTCTTTGTATGAGAACTAAGGTTTTGAGACACGTAACTTGGAATGGTACGGAGAACTAATCTTCATACACAATTCAACAATGTGAACTTTATTTTAAGAGTTAGCTCAAGTATCACCTTTAACCTCTTAGCTTTTCCAAACTCCCATAGAAAGAATTAATCATTCTTTGGGATAGCATAAATCATGGATAATAAGTATGTTTACTATCCAATGTCACATTGTAGGAAATATTTTCATGTGTATATTAACTTTTAGATTCTGTTACTTGAGCAATGACCATCTTTACAACCTTGTAACTTGCAAATCATTATCTGAAATAGAGTTGACTCCAATTAATGTGTAAGCTCTTGGGTAGGTTAAAGTTTATGGAGAACAGGCAGCCACTTGTTCTATGATTTCCTTAATTAGCATAATGACAAATACAGAAGGATAAAAACACACACATACACACACACACACACACACACCACAGAGCTAAATAGATGATAAACTCTGATCCTCTAATCGATACAATTTCAGAACCAGTACTCTTTTTTATTCTGTTTGGTATTTGGCTTGGTGGATCTTCCTTAATTACCATTTGCTTACCCATCTACAGGTTCCCATATCTATCCAAAATTCACAAATATATAATCTATAATTTTTTAAAAGCCTGGGGTTTAGAATGACATAGTTATGGTTTTAGAATCTTGCATTATGCCTCACTAGCTTTGTGAACTTTGGATATTATATAGTGCTTCTTGGATTTAGGTTCTTCACCTTTTTTTTTTTTTTTAAGATTTTATTTATTTATTCATGAGAGACACACAGAGAGAGGCAGAGACACAGGCAGAGGGAGAAGCAGGCTCCATGCGGGGAGCCGGATGTGGGACTCAATCCCAGAATTCTGGGATCATGCACTGAAACAAAGGCAGATGCTCAACCTCTGAGTCACCCAGGAATCCCAGGTTCTTTATCTTTTAAATGGGATTAAAGTTATGAGGATTAATGGCAAAATGCATATAAAGCCACTGGGATGGTTCCATAGTATTTAATACATTGTGTGAAAAAAATCTGTAAATATTGTGCCATGATTTTTGATGCATAGTGTTCCAGACAATGGAGACCAGCTTGACATTTTTTTAAAGATTTTATTCATTCATGAGAGACACAAAGAGAGAGGCAGAGACATAGGCAGAGAGAGAAGCTGGCACCCTCTGTGGAACCAGATGGGAACTCAATACCAGGGTCCTGGGATCACAACCTGAGCCAATGGCAAATGCTCAACCACTGAGCCACCCAGGTGCCCCTTGACTTACTTTATTTTTTTTAAGATTTTATTATTTATTCATGAAAGAGAGAGAGAGAGACAAAGAGAGAGGCAGAGACACAGGCAGAGAGAGAAGCAGGCCCCATGCAGGGAGCCTGATGTGGCCTCAATCTCAGGACTCCAGGATCATGCCCTGGGCTGAAGGCAGGCACTAAACCGCTGAGCCACCCAGGGATCCTGCCCCTTGACTTTCTAAATTACTTTGATATTGTGACTTTTTTTTTTTTAATTTCAGCTACCTAATAAATAAAAATATCACCAATATGTGTTTAATCTTCCTGCTATTCACTAATATGTTGTGGAAAGTGGAATATTTTCTAATATGACTTTTCAGATACTTCTTCAATACCAGAAATTTATTTTCTAGTGTAGCTTTATTCTTTCTGCTTATTTTTCTTCTGGTTTATTTTTGAAAATCATAATTATTCAATAGATCACTGTTTTCAATATTGTATATCAGTCTTTTCTTCTATTACTTGAATAGGTGAGTATAACAAGTTTTCACTCTCCATGTTATTAATTTTATTTTTCCACTATTCCATGTGTAAAGTTCCTGTGGTTAGGGTTTTATTAGACTGTAAGGATATGTCTTCTGTTTTTAGTTTTTCCTTGCTTTAAAAAACTTAATATGCCAATTTCAAGACAGTTATCTTTATATAAAGTATATGCTTTATTATGATTTATTGATATTAAAAACAACACGCATTATAAAATCATCCTCTATATTCTGTAACATAATTCTTATAACAATACGTTCTACTCTCCAATTTCTGAAATATCTCACCTTTTGTCTGGAGAATAATTTAAATTGTAACACTTTTTATTATTACTTTGACCTTGAGTCA